>NC_091813.1:7789110-8092140 GCF_041296235.1 Equus asinus | reverse complement strand
AAGGTGTGGAACTGCCTCAGAAATTTAAGTATCCATGTCCCGTATGACCCAGCTATTAATCTGCCGCTTGCTTATCCAAAAAAGTCAGAAAGACTACCGCATAAAGACATGTGCATGGCTGTGTTCACCACAGTCTTACTCCTGATATCCAAGACTTGGAAAGCACCCTGGTGTCCAGCAAGGGATGATTGGAGAAGGAAGATGGGCTATAGCCACACAATGGTATACCACTCAGCCGGAACAAATGATGCAATCCAGCCATTTGTGACCACCAGAATGGCTGTGAGGGTTTTAGGGGAAGTGTAACAAGCCCCAGTGAGAAATTCAAATACCATAGAATCTCACTTACAAGGCGAAGAAAAAGCAAGCACTAACCAACAGGTGGCACTGAACATTTGTATGCGGGCTCCCAGAGGCAAAGAGGGGCGGTGACGGAGGGTGAAAGAGAAGATTAGGCACAAGTGTGTGGTGAGGGCCTGTGATTAGTCTTACACTGGTGAAGATGATGTAAGCTACACAGAAGTCTAAAGCAATGAGGATGTGAATCTGGAAGTTATAGTACGTTCTAATGCAGGGTCATGGCTATAAATTCACCTCAAATCAAAAATCCAAAAAGGGGTCCAGAATGATGTCATAAAGCTTTGGGGGCGGAAAGAGTTTACAGAAGGTGAACTTCCAAGGATGGAAAATCACCTCCAAATGCTTACAGATGCTACAGAAAGGCAGACCATTCCAAATAGGTGAAGAGGAATACTACGAAGAGAACATGATCAGTCCTAAACCCATGAACGAACGGAAAATGTTACCGTCCATGATGTTATTACTAATCACCTTCACGAATAATCCAAACAGGCCCACGTCTTCCCAAGTTCAGGCAAAAGGTTGGTCCAAAAGTACAATTCAGGGCCGGCCCTGTGGTGGAGCAGGTAAGTGCCCACATTCCGCTTGGGCGGCCCGGGCCTCACTGTTTCACATTACGAGTGCATATCACATTAGTAGTGTTAGGAAATATAGATTTCATGGTATGGTGCGGGCAGAGATCACAAATAAGCAGCAATTGTGAGGATACGTTATCAATACGCACAAGAAAAGGAACCATAAGAATATTACAATCTATGGAAGTATCTGGTACACTTCCCAAAGGCAGAAGGAAGGAAAACTTGTGACCTGCCAAGGTGGAATTGGCAGAGTGCCACGAGATGACACCATCATTGTGCATCAGAACATTCCCTGGGCAACTTCAACTTGTGAGGGAGTCCAGGACTTTTTCTGGGTAAGGTCCACCCATTTTGCCATCTACCCAAGATATAAGAGATAAAACCCAGGATAATCTTACAGGAGTGACACCAGTGTCTAGAGAGAATGTAGGAGCCCTTTCGAAGTTCAAGGAGAAAGATAGAAACTGACAACAATTGCAGAAAAAGGAAAACTATCCTACCTAGACAGGGTGAGGAGTCAGACTGGTCTGAGATGGCTGTGAAACTCTGTGTGCACGGAGGTTGTCAGGACAACTTCGAATTTTGAGGTCGCTTATGACATCACGGTGAACATGTCCCCCAGGGTGGCCGCATGGTTACAGTCTGAGGATTGGCCTAGGCTAGGCTATTAAAGGGACAGATACCCAGAAACAGGTTTGGCAAACAGAAAGCAGGCACAGAAACTAGAAGAGATAAAACAGAGTCTGATGCAAGGGATAAGAAAGGAACCCTAGGCCACAAGTGAGAATAGAGGGACAGGCACGGAGAGGAGAACATTGTCATCTATTCAAGTCTATGGGGAGGTCATGCTGATTCAAGCTTGCAACTTCATTGGAAACAAGTGGCCGGACTTGGCGTTCATCACACCTACAGTGCCCTTGTGCCTTAAGCATAATGCAAAGTCAAGAAAGATGTCTTGAGGACATTGAAGAGAAGAATCGATGCCTCCTTTCCAAGGCCCATAGCATTCTTTGCAGGTCAGTCTCTTTTTCCGAAGCTCTGGTGTCACGTGGGCCCACTGGGCACATGGTAATGTGTCCCAAGAGATGTCTTGGAAGCCTTGAAGGAATGGAGCCCTGTCACGCTTGGGGTATGTCTCTTTGTTTGGAAGTGCTCTACAAGGGTGCTGAAAAGCACCCTCTTCCACAGGGCTTCGTTCCTTCGTGAAGGCTGCCCTCCCAGGCTAGTGTGCTCTGTTTGCCTCCATCGAAATTCTCTCCCCCTACCTCTTGCCGTAGAAGGATTATTGATTATGTGTTTTGACACCATATGTAAGGAAGTTGCACGAAAATTAGAACTTTACAGTTGTGTTTCAAGAAAAATAAACAGGCCAGGGTAGAGGATGTAGGGCAAACAAATGGCACACCCTATAAAAATTAAGTAAGCCCGTATCTGGACGGAATCTAGGGGAACGTTCAAGGATCAGGGGTCAAGTTCGAAACTTCCCAAATCCGGAAAAGAGACAGAAAAATATCTTTCCTGGAGAGTGGAATTCATCCGATTTGTCTAAGTTGTCTTGGAAACATTGTGTCCGTGAAGGGGGTTGCCAGGACCACCTCGAATTTGGAGTTTCTGATCTCAGGATGTCAAACCAACCCACATGACCACGTGTTCTCAGTGCTTAGTTTGACCTTGGCTAGGGTAGCCAAGAGTCCTACAAGTGACCGGTGCAAATTCAAGGACAACAACCAAGAGTCACGAAAGCACTCACACCTCACCCTAGAGAACATACAGCGATTAAAGAAATACAAACTAATCCCTTGGAATGAAGGAGAACGGACTGATAAGCATGTCTAAGGGAGATAGCTGAGAAAGACCATGACGAGTATACTATGGAAAAGAAAAAGAGGACCCAGAAAATGGAAGGTGAACAGAAATCACACCTGAATTATCCACAATGAAAGATGATGTCCGTCTTTAGACAGACTCTGCTGGAACGTTTGAAAGTCAGAGAAATTCACAAGGCAAAAAACGGCAGCGAAGGTCAAGCATGGGCTAACTGGGAAGGGTGAGTTATGAGACTGCTCCAAGCAGGCTCTGAAACCTGTATCCAGGAAGCATGCTGGACCTCAGAGACACAATTATGACAAATCCTCTGACATCACAATGGACCCGAAAAACAACCTAGCCTCATCTACACAGTGCTAGAGTTGGGCTCACTAGTATATTTAACTCCCATTGCACTCAACTGCACGTTGCCACTGAACATGTAAGTGGCCGGCCGGTGGTGCAGTGGTGAGGTCCGCACCTTCTGGGTCTGTGGCCCAGTATGGGCTGGGTGGAATCCTCGGTTTGGGCCTCCTCACCACTGCTTCAGTTGTTCTGGTGCAGGCGTCCGAGGTAGAGTAGAGGCAGATGGGAAGGGACGTTGGACAGGGCCAGACTTCCACAGCAAATACAGGAGCATTGCCAGCAGATGTGAGCACAGCAATGCACTTGTGCCAAAACAAAACCAATTAAAAGTGGCAAAGAACAGAAAAACTGAAGCTAAGGAAAAAAAAAACAAAAAAACAGGAGCTTGCCATTACGAAGAATAGGATCTCTGTGAATAACCTTAGCAAAACAGGTGAATTCTATGTTAATTCAAAAACTAGCAAACCTTTGGGGAAAGAAACTCAAGAAGACACAAGAAAAAAAAAGATATCGACGGATCTAGGAATGGAAGGATTAACACACTTGAAAGGTTCATACCGCAGTAAGGAATCTCTGGATTCCATGCAATCCCAGTCAAAGTTGCAGCAGTATTTGCCACAGAGAAGAAGAGAGAATCCTAAAGTTTCTGGCCAGCAACACGAGACCCTGACTAGGCAAAGGAATCCTCAGGAAAACGAACAAAGCAGCACGTGTCACAATTTCTGATTTCAACATAGAGGACGAAGCGCGAGGTACCGAAACGGCACAGTCTGGGCCCCAAAACAGGCATGAAGACCCATGCAAAACAATTGAGAGCCCAGAGCCCAACTCAAACTTACATGGACAGCCCATTTTGGACCAGGGAGCCAAGTGGAGACAGCGGAGAAAGGAGAGTCTCTACAATAAACGGTGCTGGGAAGCCTGCACAGCCACATGGAACACAACGAGAGTACACCATGATGTTACACCTGGCACACACACCACCTGAAGTGGATTAAAGCCTTGAATGGCAGACTTGAAACCGTGAACCTTGTAGGAGAAGACCTAGGCAGAGTGCTCTTTGCCATCTGTCTGAGCCGCCTATTTGGAAGAAGCATGTCTGACTGGGCAAGGGCAACAAAGGAAACAAGAAACAAACGGGACCACATCAAATGCACACACTTCTGCCCACTCAAGGAAACCATCAACTGAATACTAAGACACCACAACAATTGGGAGAGGATGTTTGCAAACCACACATCGGACAAGGGGTGAAAAGCCCAAAGATACAATCAACTCGCACGTCTCCACAAGAAAAAAAACAAGCCAATGAAAACCTGGTCAAAAGATGGAAGCAGAGATTTCTCCGAAGAAGACAGAAAGAGGGCCAGTAGGTGCATGAAAACTTGTTCACCATCATGAAGTCTCAGGAAAATGCAAATCCAAACTGCAAGGCCATGGCAGCTCACTGTGGTCAGCATGGCTAGAAGGAAGCAGACAGGAAATAACAAGTGTCAGAGAGGAGGTGCAGAGAAGGGAAGCCTCCTGCACTGCTGGTGGGAGTGTAACCCGGTGCAGCCACGATGCCAAAGGTGTGGAACTGCCTCAGAAATTTAAGTATCCATGTCCCGTATGACCCAGCTATTAATCTGCCGCTTGCTTATCCAAAAAAGTCAGAAAGACTACCGCATAAAGACATGTGCATGGCTGTGTTCACCACAGTCTTACTCCTGATATCCAAGACTTGGAAAGCACCCTGGTGTCCAGCAAGGGATGATTGGAGAAGGAAGATGGGCTATAGCCACACAATGGTATACCACTCAGCCGGAACAAATGATGCAATCCAGCCATTTGTGACCACCAGAATGGCTGTGAGGGTTTTAGGGGAAGTGTAACAAGCCCCAGTGAGAAATTCAAATACCATAGAATCTCACTTACAAGGCGAAGAAAAAGCAAGCACTAACCAACAGGTGGCACTGAACATTTGTATGCGGGCTCCCAGAGGCAAAGAGGGGCGGTGACGGAGGGTGAAAGAGAAGATTAGGCACAAGTGTGTGGTGAGGGCCTGTGATTAGTCTTACACTGGTGAAGATGATGTAAGCTACACAGAAGTCTAAAGCAATGAGGATGTGAATCTGGAAGTTATAGTACGTTCTAATGCAGGGTCATGGCTATAAATTCACCTCAAATCAAAAATCCAAAAAGGGGTCCAGAATGATGTCATAAAGCTTTGGGGGCGGAAAGAGTTTACAGAAGGTGAACTTCCAAGGATGGAAAATCACCTCCAAATGCTTACAGATGCTACAGAAAGGCAGACCATTCCAAATAGGTGAAGAGGAATACTACGAAGAGAACATGATCAGTCCTAAACCCATGAACGAACGGAAAATGTTACCGTCCATGATGTTATTACTAATCACCTTCACGAATAATCCAAACAGGCCCACGTCTTCCCAAGTTCAGGCAAAAGGTTGGTCCAAAAGTACAATTCAGGGCCGGCCCTGTGGTGGAGCAGGTAAGTGCCCACATTCCGCTTGGGCGGCCCGGGCCTCACTGTTTCACATTACGAGTGCATATCACATTAGTAGTGTTAGGAAATATAGATTTCATGGTATGGTGCGGGCAGAGATCATAAATAAGCAGCAATTGTGAGGATACGTTATCAATACGCACAAGAAAAGGAACCATAAGAATATTACAATCTATGGAAGTATCTGGTACACTTCCCAAAGGCAGAAGGAAGGAAAACTTGTGACCTGCCAAGGTGGAATTGGCAGAGTGCCACGAGATGACACCATCATTGTGCATCAGAACATTCCCTGGGCAACTTCAACTTGTGAGGGAGTCCAGGACTTTTTCTGGGTAAGGTCCACCCATTTTGCCATCTACCCAAGATATAAGAGATAAAACCCAGGATAATCTTACAGGAGTGACACCAGTGTCTAGAGAGAATGTAGGAGCCCTTTCGAAGTTCAAGGAGAAAGATAGAAACTGACAACAATTGCAGAAAAAGGAAAACTATCCTACCTAGACAGGGTGAGGAGTCAGACTGGTCTGAGATGGCTGTGAAACTCTGTGTGCACGGAGGTTGTCAGGACAACTTCGAATTTTGAGGTCGCTTATGACATCACGGTGAACATGTCCCCCAGGGTGGCCGCATGGTTACAGTCTGAGGATTGGCCTAGGCTAGGCTATTAAAGGGACAGATACCCAGAAACAGGTTTGGCAAACAGAAAGCAGGCACAGAAACTAGAAGAGATAAAACAGAGTCTGATGCAAGGGATAAGAAAGGAACCCTAGGCCACAAGTGAGAATAGAGGGACAGGCACGGAGAGGAGAACATTGTCATCTATTCAAGTCTATGGGGAGGTCATGCTGATTCAAGCTTGCAACTTCATTGGAAACAAGTGGCCGGACTTGGCGTTCATCACACCTACAGTGCCCTTGTGCCTTAAGCATAATGCAAAGTCAAGAAAGATGTCTTGAGGACATTGAAGAGAAGAATCGATGCCTCCTTTCCAAGGCCCATAGCATTCTTTGCAGGTCAGTCTCTTTTTCCGAAGCTCTGGTGTCACGTGGGCCCACTGGGCACATGGTAATGTGTCCCAAGAGATGTCTTGGAAGCCTTGAAGGAATGGAGCCCTGTCACGCTTGGGGTATGTCTCTTTGTTTGGAAGTGCTCTACAAGGGTGCTGAAAAGCACCCTCTTCCACAGGGCTTCGTTCCTTCGTGAAGGCTGCCCTCCCAGGCTAGTGTGCTCTGTTTGCCTCCATCGAAATTCTCTCCCCCTACCTCTTGCCGTAGAAGGATTATTGATTATGTGTTTTGACACCATATGTAAGGAAGTTGCACGAAAATTAGAACTTTACAGTTGTGTTTCAAGAAAAATAAACAGGCCAGGGTAGAGGATGTAGGGCAAACAAATGGCACACCCTATAAAAATTAAGTAAGCCCGTATCTGGACGGAATCTAGGGGAACGTTCAAGGATCAGGGGTCAAGTTCGAAACTTCCCACATCCGGAAAAGAGACAGAAAAATATCTTTCCTGGAGAGTGGAATTCATCCGATTTGTCTAAGTTGTCTTGGAAACATTGTGTCCGTGAAGGGGGTTGCCAGGACCACCTCGAATTTGGAGTTTCTGATCTCAGGATGTCAAACCAACCCACATGACCACGTGTTCTCAGTGCTTAGTTTGACCTTGGCTAGGGTAGCCAAGAGTCCTACAAGTGACCGGTGCAAATTCAAGGACAACAACCAAGAGTCACGAAAGCACTCACACCTCACCCTAGAGAACATACAGCGATTAAAGAAATACAAACTAATCCCTTGGAATGAAGGAGAACGGACTGATAAGCATGTCTAAGGGAGATAGCTGAGAAAGACCATGACAAGTATACTATGGAAAAGAAAAAGAGGACCCAGAAAATGGAAGGTGAACAGAAATCACACCTGAATTATCCACAATGAAAGATGATGTCCGTCTTTAGACAGACTCTGCTGGAACGTTTGAAAGTCAGAGAAATTCACAAGCCAAAAAACGGCAGCGAAGGTCAAGCATGGGCTAACTGGGAAGGGTGAGTTATGAGACTGCTCCAAGCAGGCTCTGAAACCTGTATCCAGGAAGCATGCTGGACCTCAGAGACACAATTATGACAAATCCTCTGACATCACAATGGACCCGAAAAACAACCTAGCCTCATCTACACAGTGCTAGAGTTGGGCTCACTAGTATATTTAACTCCCATTGCACTCAACTGCACGTTGCCACTGAACATGTAAGTGGCCGGCCGGTGGTGCAGTGGTGAGGTCCGCACCTTCTGGGTCTGTGGCCCAGTATGGGCTGGGTGGAATCCTCGGTTTGGGCCTCCTCACCACTGCTTCAGTTGTTCTGGTGCAGGCGTCCGAGGTAGAGTAGAGGCAGATGGGAAGGGACGTTGGACAGGGCCAGACTTCCACAGCAAATACAGGAGCATTGCCAGCAGATGTGAGCACAGCAATGCACTTGTGCCAAAACAAAACCAATTAAAAGTGGCAAAGAACAGAAAAACTGAAGCTAAGGAAAAAAAAAACAAAAAAACAGGAGCTTGCCATTACGAAGAATAGGATCTCTGTGAATAACCTTAGCAAAACAGGTGAATTCTATGTTAATTCAAAAACTAGCAAACCTTTGGGGAAAGAAACTCAAGAAGACACAAGAAAAAAAAAGATATCGAGGGATCTAGGAATGGAAGGATTAACACACTTGAAAGGTTCATACCGCAGTAAGGAATCTCTGGATTCCATGCAATCCCAGTCAAAGTTGCAGCAGTATTTGCCACAGAGAAGAAGAGAGAATCCTAAAGTTTCTGGCCAGCAACACGAGACCCTGACTAGGCAAAGGAATCCTCAGGAAAACGAACAAAGCAGCACGTGTCACAATTTCTGATTTCAACATAGAGGACGAAGCGCGAGGTACCGAAACGGCACAGTCTGGGCCCCAAAACAGGCATGAAGACCCATGCAAAACAATTGAGAGCCCAGAGCCCAACTCAAACTTACATGGACAGCCCATTTTGGACCAGGGAGCCAAGTGGAGACAGCGGAGAAAGGAGAGTCTCTACAATAAACGGTGCTGGGAAGCCTGCACAGCCACATGGAACACAACGAGAGTACACCATGATGTTACACCTGGCACACACACCACCTGAAGTGGATTAAAGCCTTGAATGGCAGACTTGAAACCGTGAACCTTGTAGGAGAAGACCTAGGCAGAGTGCTCTTTGCCATCTGTCTGAGCCGCCTATTTGGAAGAAGCATGTCTGACTGGGCAAGGGCAACAAAGGAAACAAGAAACAAACGGGACCACATCAAATGCACACACTTCTGCCCACTCAAGGAAACCATCAACTGAATACTAAGACACCACAACAATTGGGAGAGGATGTTTGCAAACCACACATCGGACAAGGGGTGAAAAGCCCAAAGATACAATCAACTCGCACGTCTCCACAAGAAAAAAAACAAGCCAATGAAAACCTGGTCAAAAGATGGAAGCAGAGATTTCTCCGAAGAAGACAGAAAGAGGGCCAGTAGGTGCATGAAAACTTGTTCACCATCATGAAGTCTCAGGAAAATGCAAATCCAAACTGCAAGGCCATGGCAGCTCACTGTGGTCAGCATGGCTAGAAGGAAGCAGACAGGAAATAACAAGTGTCAGAGAGGAGGTGCAGAGAAGGGAAGCCTCCTGCACTGCTGGTGGGAGTGTAACCCGGTGCAGCCACGATGCCAAAGGTGTGGAACTGCCTCAGAAATTTAAGTATCCATGTCCCGTATGACCCAGCTATTAATCTGCCGCTTGCTTATCCAAAAAAGTCAGAAAGACTACCGCATAAAGACATGTGCATGGCTGTGTTCACCACAGTCTTACTCCTGATATCCAAGACTTGGAAAGCACCCTGGTGTCCAGCAAGGGATGATTGGAGAAGGAAGATGGGCTATAGCCACACAATGGTATACCACTCAGCCGGAACAAATGATGCAATCCAGCCATTTGTGACCACCAGAATGGCTGTGAGGGTTTTAGGGGAAGTGTAACAAGCCCCAGTGAGAAATTCAAATACCATAGAATCTCACTTACAAGGCGAAGAAAAAGCAAGCACTAACCAACAGGTGGCACTGAACATTTGTATGCGGGCTCCCAGAGGCAAAGAGGGGCGGTGACGGAGGGTGAAAGAGAAGATTAGGCACAAGTGTGTGGTGAGGGCCTGTGATTAGTCTTACACTGGTGAAGATGATGTAAGCTACACAGAAGTCTAAAGCAATGAGGATGTGAATCTGGAAGTTATAGTACGTTCTAATGCAGGGTCATGGCTATAAATTCACCTCAAATCAAAAATCCAAAAAGGGGTCCAGAATGATGTCATAAAGCTTTGGGGGCGGAAAGAGTTTACAGAAGGTGAACTTCCAAGGATGGAAAATCACCTCCAAATGCTTACAGATGCTACAGAAAGGCAGACCATTCCAAATAGGTGAAGAGGAATACTACGAAGAGAACATGATCAGTCCTAAACCCATGAACGAACGGAAAATGTTACCGTCCATGATGTTATTACTAATCACCTTCACGAATAATCCAAACAGGCCCACGTCTTCCCAAGTTCAGGCAAAAGGTTGGTCCAAAAGTACAATTCAGGGCCGGCCCTGTGGTGGAGCAGGTAAGTGCCCACATTCCGCTTGGGCGGCCCGGGCCTCACTGTTTCACATTACGAGTGCATATCACATTAGTAGTGTTAGGAAATATAGATTTCATGGTATGGTGCGGGCAGAGATCACAAATAAGCAGCAATTGTGAGGATACGTTATCAATACGCACAAGAAAAGGAACCATAAGAATATTACAATCTATGGAAGTATCTGGTACACTTCCCAAAGGCAGAAGGAAGGAAAACTTGTGACCTGCCAAGGTGGAATTGGCAGAGTGCCACGAGATGACACCATCATTGTGCATCAGAACATTCCCTGGGCAACTTCAACTTGTGAGGGAGTCCAGGACTTTTTCTGGGTAAGGTCCACCCATTTTGCCATCTACCCAAGATATAAGAGATAAAACCCAGGATAATCTTACAGGAGTGACACCAGTGTCTAGAGAGAATGTAGGAGCCCTTTCGAAGTTCAAGGAGAAAGATAGAAACTGACAACAATTGCAGAAAAAGGAAAACTATCCTACCTAGACAGGGTGAGGAGTCAGACTGGTCTGAGATGGCTGTGAAACTCTGTGTGCACGGAGGTTGTCAGGACAACTTCGAATTTTGAGGTCGCTTATGACATCACGGTGAACATGTCCCCCAGGGTGGCCGCATGGTTACAGTCTGAGGATTGGCCTAGGCTAGGCTATTAAAGGGACAGATACCCAGAAACAGGTTTGGCAAACAGAAAGCAGGCACAGAAACTAGAAGAGATAAAACAGAGTCTGATGCAAGGGATAAGAAAGGAACCCTAGGCCACAAGTGAGAATAGAGGGACAGGCACGGAGAGGAGAACATTGTCATCTATTCAAGTCTATGGGGAGGTCATGCTGATTCAAGCTTGCAACTTCATTGGAAACAAGTGGCCGGACTTGGCGTTCATCACACCTACAGTGCCCTTGTGCCTTAAGCATAATGCAAAGTCAAGAAAGATGTCTTGAGGACATTGAAGAGAAGAATCGATGCCTCCTTTCCAAGGCCCATAGCATTCTTTGAAGGTCAGTCTCTTTTTCCGAAGCTCTGGTGTCACGTGGGCCCACTGGGCACATGGTAATGTGTCCCAAGAGATGTCTTGGAAGCCTTGAAGGAATGGAGCCCTGTCACGCTTGGGGTATGTCTCTTTGTTTGGAAGTGCTCTACAAGGGTGATGAAAAGCACCCTCTTCCACAGGGCTTCGTTCCTTCGTGAAGGCTGCCCTCCCAGGCTAGTGTGCTCTGTTTGCCTCCATCGAAATTCTCTCCCCCTACCTCTTGCCGTAGAAGGATTATTGATTATGTGTTTTGACACCATATGTAAGGAAGTTGCACGAAAATTAGAACTTTACAGTTGTGTTTCAAGAAAAATAAACAGGCCAGGGTAGAGGATGTAGGGCAAACAAATGGCACACCCTATAAAAATTAAGTAAGCCCGTATCTGGACGGAATCTAGGGGAACGTTCAAGGATCAGGGGTCAAGTTCGAAACTTCCCAAATCCGGAAAAGAGACAGAAAAATATCTTTCCTGGAGAGTGGAATTCATCCGATTTGTCTAAGTTGTCTTGGAAACATTGTGTCCGTGAAGGGGGTTGCCAGGACCACCTCGAATTTGGAGTTTCTGATCTCAGGATGTCAAACCAACCCACATGACCACGTGTTCTCAGTGCTTAGTTTGACCTTGGCTAGGGTAGCCAAGAGTCCTACAAGTGACCGGTGCAAATTCAAGGACAACAACCAAGAGTCACGAAAGCACTCACACCTCACCCTAGAGAACATACAGCGATTAAAGAAATACAAACTAATCCCTTGGAATGAAGGAGAACGGACTGATAAGCATGTCTAAGGGAGATAGCTGAGAAAGACCATGACGAGTATACTATGGAAAAGAAAAAGAGGACCCAGAAAATGGAAGGTGAACAGAAATCACACCTGAATTATCCACAATGAAAGATGATGTCCGTCTTTAGACAGACTCTGCTGGAACGTTTGAAAGTCAGAGAAATTCACAAGGCAAAAAACGGCAGCGAAGGTCAAGCATGGGCTAACTGGGAAGGGTGAGTTATGAGACTGCTCCAAGCAGGCTCTGAAACCTGTATCCAGGAAGCATGCTGGACCTCAGAGACACAATTATGACAAATCCTCTGACATCACAATGGACCCGAAAAACAACCTAGCCTCATCTACACAGTGCTAGAGTTGGGCTCACTAGTATATTTAACTCCCATTGCACTCAACTGCACGTTGCCACTGAACATGTAAGTGGCCGGCCGGTGGTGCAGTGGTGAGGTCCGCACCTTCTGGGTCTGTGGCCCAGTATGGGCTGGGTGGAATCCTCGGTTTGGGCCTCCTCACCACTGCTTCAGTTGTTCTGGTGCAGGCGTCCGAGGTAGAGTAGAGGCAGATGGGAAGGGACGTTGGACAGGGCCAGACTTCCACAGCAAATACAGGAGCATTGCCAGCAGATGTGAGCACAGCAATGCACTTGTGCCAAAACAAAACCAATTAAAAGTGGCAAAGAACAGAAAAACTGAAGCTAAGGAAAAAAAAAACAAAAAAACAGGAGCTTGCCATTACGAAGAATAGGATCTCTGTGAATAACCTTAGCAAAACAGGTGAATTCTATGTTAATTCAAAAACTAGCAAACCTTTGGGGAAAGAAACTCAAGAAGACACAAGAAAAAAAAAGATATCGAGGGATCTAGGAATGGAAGGATTAACACACTTGAAAGGTTCATACCGCAGTAAGGAATCTCTGGATTCCATGCAATCCCAGTCAAAGTTGCAGCAGTATTTGCCACAGAGAAGAAGAGAGAATCCTAAAGTTTCTGGCCAGCAACACGAGACCCTGACTAGGCAAAGGAATCCTCAGGAAAACGAACAAAGCAGCACGTGTCACAATTTCTGATTTCAACATAGAGGACGAAGCGCGAGGTACCGAAACGGCACAGTCTGGGCCCCAAAACAGGCATGAAGACCCATGCAAAACAATTGAGAGCCCAGAGCCCAACTCAAACTTACATGGACAGCCCATTTTGGACCAGGGAGCCAAGTGGAGACAGCGGAGAAAGGAGAGTCTCTACAATAAACGGTGCTGGGAAGCCTGCACAGCCACATGGAACACAACGAGAGTACACCATGATGTTACACCTGGCACACACACCACCTGAAGTGGATTAAAGCCTTGAATGGCAGACTTGAAACCGTGAACCTTGTAGGAGAAGACCTAGGCAGAGTGCTCTTTGCCATCTGTCTGAGCCGCCTATTTGGAAGAAGCATGTCTGACTGGGCAAGGGCAACAAAGGAAACAAGAAACAAACGGGACCACATCAAATGCACACACTTCTGCCCACTCAAGGAAACCATCAACTGAATACTAAGACACCACAACAATTGGGAGAGGATGTTTGCAAACCACACATCGGACAAGGGGTGAAAAGCCCAAAGATACAATCAACTCGCACGTCTCCACAAGAAAAAAAACAAGCCAATGAAAACCTGGTCAAAAGATGGAAGCAGAGATTTCTCCGAAGAAGACAGAAAGAGGGCCAGTAGGTGCATGAAAACTTGTTCACCATCATGAAGTCTCAGGAAAATGCAAATCCAAACTGCAAGGCCATGGCAGCTCACTGTGGTCAGCATGGCTAGAAGGAAGCAGACAGGAAATAACAAGTGTCAGAGAGGAGGTGCAGAGAAGGGAAGCCTCCTGCACTGCTGGTGGGAGTGTAACCCGGTGCAGCCACGATGCCAAAGGTGTGGAACTGCCTCAGAAATTTAAGTATCCATGTCCCGTATGACCCAGCTATTAATCTGCCGCTTGCTTATCCAAAAAAGTCAGAAAGACTACCGCATAAAGACATGTGCATGGCTGTGTTCACCACAGTCTTACTCCTGATATCCAAGACTTGGAAAGCACCCTGGTGTCCAGCAAGGGATGATTGGAGAAGGAAGATGGGCTATAGCCACACAATGGTATACCACTCAGCCGGAACAAATGATGCAATCCAGCCATTTGTGACCACCAGAATGGCTGTGAGGGTTTTAGGGGAAGTGTAACAAGCCCCAGTGAGAAATTCAAATACCATAGAATCTCACTTACAAGGCGAAGAAAAAGCAAGCACTAACCAACAGGTGGCACTGAACATTTGTATGCGGGCTCCCAGAGGCAAAGAGGGGCGGTGACGGAGGGTGAAAGAGAAGATTAGGCACAAGTGTGTGGTGAGGGCCTGTGATTAGTCTTACACTGGTGAAGATGATGTAAGCTACACAGAAGTCTAAAGCAATGAGGATGTGAATCTGGAAGTTATAGTACGTTCTAATGCAGGGTCATGGCTATAAATTCACCTCAAATCAAAAATCCAAAAAGGGGTCCAGAATGATGTCATAAAGCTTTGGGGGCGGAAAGAGTTTACAGAAGGTGAACTTCCAAGGATGGAAAATCACCTCCAAATGCTTACAGATGCTACAGAAAGGCAGACCATTCCAAATAGGTGAAGAGGAATACTACGAAGAGAACATGATCAGTCCTAAACCCATGAACGAACGGAAAATGTTACCGTCCATGATGTTATTACTAATCACCTTCACGAATAATCCAAACAGGCCCACGTCTTCCCAAGTTCAGGCAAAAGGTTGGTCCAAAAGTACAATTCAGGGCCGGCCCTGTGGTGGAGCAGGTAAGTGCCCACATTCCGCTTGGGCGGCCCGGGCCTCACTGTTTCACATTACGAGTGCATATCACATTAGTAGTGTTAGGAAATATAGATTTCATGGTATGGTGCGGGCAGAGATCACAAATAAGCAGCAATTGTGAGGATACGTTATCAATACGCACAAGAAAAGGAACCATAAGAATATTACAATCTATGGAAGTATCTGGTACACTTCCCAAAGGCAGAAGGAAGGAAAACTTGTGACCTGCCAAGGTGGAATTGGCAGAGTGCCACGAGATGACACCATCATTGTGCATCAGAACATTCCCTGGGCAACTTCAACTTGTGAGGGAGTCCAGGACTTTTTCTGGGTAAGGTCCACCCATTTTGCCATCTACCCAAGATATAAGAGATAAAACCCAGGATAATCTTACAGGAGTGACACCAGTGTCTAGAGAGAATGTAGGAGCCCTTTCGAAGTTCAAGGAGAAAGATAGAAACTGACAACAATTGCAGAAAAAGGAAAACTATCCTACCTAGACAGGGTGAGGAGTCAGACTGGTCTGAGATGGCTGTGAAACTCTGTGTGCACGGAGGTTGTCAGGACAACTTCGAATTTTGAGGTCGCTTATGACATCACGGTGAACATGTCCCCCAGGGTGGCCGCATGGTTACAGTCTGAGGATTGGCCTAGGCTAGGCTATTAAAGGGACAGATACCCAGAAACAGGTTTGGCAAACAGAAAGCAGGCACAGAAACTAGAAGAGATAAAACAGAGTCTGATGCAAGGGATAAGAAAGGAACCCTAGGCCACAAGTGAGAATAGAGGGACAGGCACGGAGAGGAGAACATTGTCATCTATTCAAGTCTATGGGGAGGTCATGCTGATTCAAGCTTGCAACTTCATTGGAAACAAGTGGCCGGACTTGGCGTTCATCACACCTACAGTGCCCTTGTGCCTTAAGCATAATGCAAAGTCAAGAAAGATGTCTTGAGGACATTGAAGAGAAGAATCGATGCCTCCTTTCCAAGGCCCATAGCATTCTTTGCAGGTCAGTCTCTTTTTCCGAAGCTCTGGTGTCACGTGGGCCCACTGGGCACATGGTAATGTGTCCCAAGAGATGTCTTGGAAGCCTTGAAGGAATGGAGCCCTGTCACGCTTGGGGTATGTCTCTTTGTTTGGAAGTGCTCTACAAGGGTGCTGAAAAGCACCCTCTTCCACAGGGCTTCGTTCCTTCGTGAAGGCTGCCCTCCCAGGCTAGTGTGCTCTGTTTGCCTCCATCGAAATTCTCTCCCCCTACCTCTTGCCGTAGAAGGATTATTGATTATGTGTTTTGACACCATATGTAAGGAAGTTGCACGAAAATTAGAACTTTACAGTTGTGTTTCAAGAAAAATAAACAGGCCAGGGTAGAGGATGTAGGGCAAACAAATGGCACACCCTATAAAAATTAAGTAAGCCCGTATCTGGACGGAATCTAGGGGAACGTTCAAGGATCAGGGGTCAAGTTCGAAACTTCCCAAATCCGGAAAAGAGACAGAAAAATATCTTTCCTGGAGAGTGGAATTCATCCGATTTGTCTAAGTTGTCTTGGAAACATTGTGTCCGTGAAGGGGGTTGCCAGGACCACCTCGAATTTGGAGTTTCTGATCTCAGGATGTCAAACCAACCCACATGACCACGTGTTCTCAGTGCTTAGTTTGACCTTGGCTAGGGTAGCCAAGAGTCCTACAAGTGACCGGTGCAAATTCAAGGACAACAACCAAGAGTCACGAAAGCACTCACACCTCACCCTAGAGAACATACAGCGATTAAAGAAATACAAACTAATCCCTTGGAATGAAGGAGAACGGACTGATAAGCATGTCTAAGGGAGATAGCTGAGAAAGACCATGACGAGTATACTATGGAAAAGAAAAAGAGGACCCAGAAAATGGAAGGTGAACAGAAATCACACCTGAATTATCCACAATGAAAGATGATGTCCGTCTTTAGACAGACTCTGCTGGAACGTTTGAAAGTCAGAGAAATTCACAAGGCAAAAAACGGCAGCGAAGGTCAAGCATGGGCTAACTGGGAAGGGTGAGTTATGAGACTGCTCCAAGCAGGCTCTGAAACCTGTATCCAGGAAGCATGCTGGACCTCAGAGACACAATTATGACAAATCCTCTGACATCACAATGGACCCGAAAAACAACCTAGCCTCATCTACACAGTGCTAGAGTTGGGCTCACTAGTATATTTAACTCCCATTGCACTCAACTGCACGTTGCCACTGAACATGTAAGTGGCCGGCCGGTGGTGCAGTGGTGAGGTCCGCACCTTCTGGGTCTGTGGCCCAGTATGGGCTGGGTGGAATCCTCGGTTTGGGCCTCCTCACCACTGCTTCAGTTGTTCTGGTGCAGGCGTCCGAGGTAGAGTAGAGGCAGATGGGAAGGGACGTTGGACAGGGCCAGACTTCCACAGCAAATACAGGAGCATTGCCAGCAGATGTGAGCACAGCAATGCACTTGTGCCAAAACAAAACCAATTAAAAGTGGCAAAGAACAGAAAAACTGAAGCTAAGGAAAAAAAAAACAAAAAAACAGGAGCTTGCCATTACGAAGAATAGGATCTCTGTGAATAACCTTAGCAAAACAGGTGAATTCTATGTTAATTCAAAAACTAGCAAACCTTTGGGGAAAGAAACTCAAGAAGACACAAGAAAAAAAAAGATATCGAGGGATCTAGGAATGGAAGGATTAACACACTTGAAAGGTTCATACCGCAGTAAGGAATCTCTGGATTCCATGCAATCCCAGTCAAAGTTGCAGCAGTATTTGCCACAGAGAAGAAGAGAGAATCCTAAAGTTTCTGGCCAGCAACACGAGACCCTGACTAGGCAAAGGAATCCTCAGGAAAACGAACAAAGCAGCACGTGTCACAATTTCTGATTTCAACATAGAGGACGAAGCGCGAGGTACCGAAACGGCACAGTCTGGGCCCCAAAACAGGCATGAAGACCCATGCAAAACAATTGAGAGCCCAGAGCCCAACTCAAACTTACATGGACAGCCCATTTTGGACCAGGGAGCCAAGTGGAGACAGCGGAGAAAGGAGAGTCTCTACAATAAACGGTGCTGGGAAGCCTGCACAGCCACATGGAACACAACGAGAGTACACCATGATGTTACACCTGGCACACACACCACCTGAAGTGGATTAAAGCCTTGAATGGCAGACTTGAAACCGTGAACCTTGTAGGAGAAGACCTAGGCAGAGTGCTCTTTGCCATCTGTCTGAGCCGCCTATTTGGAAGAAGCATGTCTGACTGGGCAAGGGCAACAAAGGAAACAAGAAACAAACGGGACCACATCAAATGCACACACTTCTGCCCACTCAAGGAAACCATCAACTGAATACTAAGACACCACAACAATTGGGAGAGGATGTTTGCAAACCACACATCGGACAAGGGGTGAAAAGCCCAAAGATACAATCAACTCGCACGTCTCCACAAGAAAAAAAACAAGCCAATGAAAACCTGGTCAAAAGATGGAAGCAGAGATTTCTCCGAAGAAGACAGAAAGAGGGCCAGTAGGTGCATGAAAACTTGTTCACCATCATGAAGTCTCAGGAAAATGCAAATCCAAACTGCAAGGCCATGGCAGCTCACTGTGGTCAGCATGGCTAGAAGGAAGCAGACAGGAAATAACAAGTGTCAGAGAGGAGGTGCAGAGAAGGGAAGCCTCCTGCACTGCTGGTGGGAGTGTAACCCGGTGCAGCCACGATGCCAAAGGTGTGGAACTGCCTCAGAAATTTAAGTATCCATGTCCCGTATGACCCAGCTATTAATCTGCCGCTTGCTTATCCAAAAAAGTCAGAAAGACTACCGCATAAAGACATGTGCATGGCTGTGTTCACCACAGTCTTACTCCTGATATCCAAGACTTGGAAAGCACCCTGGTGTCCAGCAAGGGATGATTGGAGAAGGAAGATGGGCTATAGCCACACAATGGTATACCACTCAGCCGGAACAAATGATGCAATCCAGCCAATTGTGACCACCAGAATGGCTGTGAGGGTTTTAGGGGAAGTGTAACAAGCCCCAGTGAGAAATTCAAATACCATAGAATCTCACTTACAAGGCGAAGAAAAAGCAAGCACTAACCAACAGGTGGCACTGAACATTTGTATGCGGGCTCCCAGAGGCAAAGAGGGGCGGTGACGGAGGGTGAAAGAGAAGATTAGGCACAAGTGTGTGGTGAGGGCCTGTGATTAGTCTTACACTGGTGAAGATGATGTAAGCTACACAGAAGTCTAAAGCAATGAGGATGTGAATCTGGAAGTTATAGTACGTTCTAATGCAGGGTCATGGCTATAAATTCACCTCAAATCAAAAATCCAAAAAGGGGTCCAGAATGATGTCATAAAGCTTTGGGGGCGGAAAGAGTTTACAGAAGGTGAACTTCCAAGGATGGAAAATCACCTCCAAATGCTTACAGATGCTACAGAAAGGCAGACCATTCCAAATAGGTGAAGAGGAATACTACGAAGAGAACATGATCAGTCCTAAACCCATGAACGAACGGAAAATGTTACCGTCCATGATGTTATTACTAATCACCTTCACGAATAATCCAAACAGGCCCACGTCTTCCCAAGTTCAGGCAAAAGGTTGGTCCAAAAGTACAATTCAGGGCCGGCCCTGTGGTGGAGCAGGTAAGTGCCCACATTCCGCTTGGGCGGCCCGGGCCTCACTGTTTCACATTACGAGTGCATATCACATTAGTAGTGTTAGGAAATATAGATTTCATGGTATGGTGCGGGCAGAGATCACAAATAAGCAGCAATTGTGAGGATACGTTATCAATACGCACAAGAAAAGGAACCATAAGAATATTACAATCTATGGAAGTATCTGGTACACTTCCCAAAGGCAGAAGGAAGGAAAACTTGTGACCTGCCAAGGTGGAATTGGCAGAGTGCCACGAGATGACACCATCATTGTGCATCAGAACATTCCCTGGGCAACTTCAACTTGTGAGGGAGTCCAGGACTTTTTCTGGGTAAGGTCCACCCATTTTGCCATCTACCCAAGATATAAGAGATAAAACCCAGGATAATCTTACAGGAGTGACACCAGTGTCTAGAGAGAATGTAGGAGCCCTTTCGAAGTTCAAGGAGAAAGATAGAAACTGACAACAATTGCAGAAAAAGGAAAACTATCCTACCTAGACAGGGTGAGGAGTCAGACTGGTCTGAGATGGCTGTGAAACTCTGTGTGCACGGAGGTTGTCAGGACAACTTCGAATTTTGAGGTCGCTTATGACATCACGGTGAACATGTCCCCCAGGGTGGCCGCATGGTTACAGTCTGAGGATTGGCCTAGGCTAGGCTATTAAAGGGACAGATACCCAGAAACAGGTTTGGCAAACAGAAAGCAGGCACAGAAACTAGAAGAGATAAAACAGAGTCTGATGCAAGGGATAAGAAAGGAACCCTAGGCCACAAGTGAGAATAGAGGGACAGGCACGGAGAGGAGAACATTGTCATCTATTCAAGTCTATGGGGAGGTCATGCTGATTCAAGCTTGCAACTTCATTGGAAACAAGTGGCCGGACTTGGCGTTCATCACACCTACAGTGCCCTTGTGCCTTAAGCATAATGCAAAGTCAAGAAAGATGTCTTGAGGACATTGAAGAGAAGAATCGATGCCTCCTTTCCAAGGCCCATAGCATTCTTTGCAGGTCAGTCTCTTTTTCCGAAGCTCTGGTGTCACGTGGGCCCACTGGGCACATGGTAATGTGTCCCAAGAGATGTCTTGGAAGCCTTGAAGGAATGGAGCCCTGTCACGCTTGGGGTATGTCTCTTTGTTTGGAAGTGCTCTACAAGGGTGCTGAAAAGCACCCTCTTCCACAGGGCTTCGTTCCTTCGTGAAGGCTGCCCTCCCAGGCTAGTGTGCTCTGTTTGCCTCCATCGAAATTCTCTCCCCCTACCTCTTGCCGTAGAAGGATTATTGATTATGTGTTTTGACACCATATGTAAGGAAGTTGCACGAAAATTAGAACTTTACAGTTGTGTTTCAAGAAAAATAAACAGGCCAGGGTAGAGGATGTAGGGCAAACAAATGGCACACCCTATAAAAATTAAGTAAGCCCGTATCTGGACGGAATCTAGGGGAACGTTCAAGGATCAGGGGTCAAGTTCGAAACTTCCCAAATCCGGAAAAGAGACAGAAAAATATCTTTCCTGGAGAGTGGAATTCATCCGATTTGTCTAAGTTGTCTTGGAAACATTGTGTCCGTGAAGGGGGTTGCCAGGACCACCTCGAATTTGGAGTTTCTGATCTCAGGATGTCAAACCAACCCACATGACCACGTGTTCTCAGTGCTTAGTTTGACCTTGGCTAGGGTAGCCAAGAGTCCTACAAGTGACCGGTGCAAATTCAAGGACAACAACCAAGAGTCACGAAAGCACTCACACCTCACCCTAGAGAACATACAGCGATTAAAGAAATACAAACTAATCCCTTGGAATGAAGGAGAACGGACTGATAAGCATGTCTAAGGGAGATAGCTGAGAAAGACCATGACGAGTATACTATGGAAAAGAAAAAGAGGACCCAGAAAATGGAAGGTGAACAGAAATCACACCTGAATTATCCACAATGAAAGATGATGTCCGTCTTTAGACAGACTCTGCTGGAACGTTTGAAAGTCAGAGAAATTCACAAGGCAAAAAACGGCAGCGAAGGTCAAGCATGGGCTAACTGGGAAGGGTGAGTTATGAGACTGCTCCAAGCAGGCTCTGAAACCTGTATCCAGGAAGCATGCTGGACCTCAGAGACACAATTATGACAAATCCTCTGACATCACAATGGACCCGAAAAACAACCTAGCCTCATCTACACAGTGCTAGAGTTGGGCTCACTAGTATATTTAACTCCCATTGCACTCAACTGCACGTTGCCACTGAACATGTAAGTGGCCGGCCGGTGGTGCAGTGGTGAGGTCCGCACCTTCTGGGTCTGTGGCCCAGTATGGGCTGGGTGGAATCCTCGGTTTGGGCCTCCTCACCACTGCTTCAGTTGTTCTGGTGCAGGCGTCCGAGGTAGAGTAGAGGCAGATGGGAAGGGACGTTGGACAGGGCCAGACTTCCACAGCAAATACAGGAGCATTGCCAGCAGATGTGAGCACAGCAATGCACTTGTGCCAAAACAAAACCAATTAAAAGTGGCAAAGAACAGAAAAACTGAAGCTAAGGAAAAAAAAAACAAAAAAACAGGAGCTTGCCATTACGAAGAATAGGATCTCTGTGAATAACCTTAGCAAAACAGGTGAATTCTATGTTAATTCAAAAAC
This sequence comes from Equus asinus, assembly GCF_041296235.1. Classification (NCBI taxonomy): domain Eukaryota; kingdom Metazoa; phylum Chordata; class Mammalia; order Perissodactyla; family Equidae; genus Equus; species Equus asinus. The sequence continues at coordinate 8,069,860 of NC_091813.1, read as the reverse complement.
TAGCAAACCTTTGGGGAAAGAAACTCAAGAAGACACAAGAAAAAAAAAGATATCGAGGGATCTAGGAATGGAAGGATTAACACACTTGAAAGGTTCATACCGCAGTAAGGAATCTCTGGATTCCATGCAATCCCAGTCAAAGTTGCAGCAGTATTTGCCACAGAGAAGAAGAGAGAATCCTAAAGTTTCTGGCCAGCAACACGAGACCCTGACTAGGCAAAGGAATCCTCAGGAAAACGAACAAAGCAGCACGTGTCACAATTTCTGATTTCAACATAGAGGACGAAGCGCGAGGTACCGAAACGGCACAGTCTGGGCCCCAAAACAGGCATGAAGACCCATGCAAAACAATTGAGAGCCCAGAGCCCAACTCAAACTTACATGGACAGCCCATTTTGGACCAGGGAGCCAAGTGGAGACAGCGGAGAAAGGAGAGTCTCTACAATAAACGGTGCTGGGAAGCCTGCACAGCCACATGGAACACAACGAGAGTACACCATGATGTTACACCTGGCACACACACCACCTGAAGTGGATTAAAGCCTTGAATGGCAGACTTGAAACCGTGAACCTTGTAGGAGAAGACCTAGGCAGAGTGCTCTTTGCCATCTGTCTGAGCCGCCTATTTGGAAGAAGCATGTCTGACTGGGCAAGGGCAACAAAGGAAACAAGAAACAAACGGGACCACATCAAATGCACACACTTCTGCCCACTCAAGGAAACCATCAACTGAATACTAAGACACCACAACAATTGGGAGAGGATGTTTGCAAACCACACATCGGACAAGGGGTGAAAAGCCCAAAGATACAATCAACTCGCACGTCTCCACAAGAAAAAAAACAAGCCAATGAAAACCTGGTCAAAAGATGGAAGCAGAGATTTCTCCGAAGAAGACAGAAAGAGGGCCAGTAGGTGCATGAAAACTTGTTCACCATCATGAAGTCTCAGGAAAATGCAAATCCAAACTGCAAGGCCATGGCAGCTCACTGTGGTCAGCATGGCTAGAAGGAAGCAGACAGGAAATAACAAGTGTCAGAGAGGAGGTGCAGAGAAGGGAAGCCTCCTGCACTGCTGGTGGGAGTGTAACCCGGTGCAGCCACGATGCCAAAGGTGTGGAACTGCCTCAGAAATTTAAGTATCCATGTCCCGTATGACCCAGCTATTAATCTGCCGCTTGCTTATCCAAAAAAGTCAGAAAGACTACCGCATAAAGACATGTGCATGGCTGTGTTCACCACAGTCTTACTCCTGATATCCAAGACTTGGAAAGCACCCTGGTGTCCAGCAAGGGATGATTGGAGAAGGAAGATGGGCTATAGCCACACAATGGTATACCACTCAGCCGGAACAAATGATGCAATCCAGCCATTTGTGACCACCAGAATGGCTGTGAGGGTTTTAGGGGAAGTGTAACAAGCCCCAGTGAGAAATTCAAATACCATAGAATCTCACTTACAAGGCGAAGAAAAAGCAAGCACTAACCAACAGGTGGCACTGAACATTTGTATGCGGGCTCCCAGAGGCAAAGAGGGGCGGTGACGGAGGGTGAAAGAGAAGATTAGGCACAAGTGTGTGGTGAGGGCCTGTGATTAGTCTTACACTGGTGAAGATGATGTAAGCTACACAGAAGTCTAAAGCAATGAGGATGTGAATCTGGAAGTTATAGTACGTTCTAATGCAGGGTCATGGCTATAAATTCACCTCAAATCAAAAATCCAAAAAGGGGTCCAGAATGATGTCATAAAGCTTTGGGGGCGGAAAGAGTTTACAGAAGGTGAACTTCCAAGGATGGAAAATCACCTCCAAATGCTTACAGATGCTACAGAAAGGCAGACCATTCCAAATAGGTGAAGAGGAATACTACGAAGAGAACATGATCAGTCCTAAACCCATGAACGAACGGAAAATGTTACCGTCCATGATGTTATTACTAATCACCTTCACGAATAATCCAAACAGGCCCACGTCTTCCCAAGTTCAGGCAAAAGGTTGGTCCAAAAGTACAATTCAGGGCCGGCCCTGTGGTGGAGCAGGTAAGTGCCCACATTCCGCTTGGGCGGCCCGGGCCTCACTGTTTCACATTACGAGTGCATATCACATTAGTAGTGTTAGGAAATATAGATTTCATGGTATGGTGCGGGCAGAGATCATAAATAAGCAGCAATTGTGAGGATACGTTATCAATACGCACAAGAAAAGGAACCATAAGAATATTACAATCTATGGAAGTATCTGGTACACTTCCCAAAGGCAGAAGGAAGGAAAACTTGTGACCTGCCAAGGTGGAATTGGCAGAGTGCCACGAGATGACACCATCATTGTGCATCAGAACATTCCCTGGGCAACTTCAACTTGTGAGGGAGTCCAGGACTTTTTCTGGGTAAGGTCCACCCATTTTGCCATCTACCCAAGATATAAGAGATAAAACCCAGGATAATCTTACAGGAGTGACACCAGTGTCTAGAGAGAATGTAGGAGCCCTTTCGAAGTTCAAGGAGAAAGATAGAAACTGACAACAATTGCAGAAAAAGGAAAACTATCCTACCTAGACAGGGTGAGGAGTCAGACTGGTCTGAGATGGCTGTGAAACTCTGTGTGCACGGAGGTTGTCAGGACAACTTCGAATTTTGAGGTCGCTTATGACATCACGGTGAACATGTCCCCCAGGGTGGCCGCATGGTTACAGTCTGAGGATTGGCCTAGGCTAGGCTATTAAAGGGACAGATACCCAGAAACAGGTTTGGCAAACAGAAAGCAGGCACAGAAACTAGAAGAGATAAAACAGAGTCTGATGCAAGGGATAAGAAAGGAACCCTAGGCCACAAGTGAGAATAGAGGGACAGGCACGGAGAGGAGAACATTGTCATCTATTCAAGTCTATGGGGAGGTCATGCTGATTCAAGCTTGCAACTTCATTGGAAACAAGTGGCCGGACTTGGCGTTCATCACACCTACAGTGCCCTTGTGCCTTAAGCATAATGCAAAGTCAAGAAAGATGTCTTGAGGACATTGAAGAGAAGAATCGATGCCTCCTTTCCAAGGCCCATAGCATTCTTTGCAGGTCAGTCTCTTTTTCCGAAGCTCTGGTGTCACGTGGGCCCACTGGGCACATGGTAATGTGTCCCAAGAGATGTCTTGGAAGCCTTGAAGGAATGGAGCCCTGTCACGCTTGGGGTATGTCTCTTTGTTTGGAAGTGCTCTACAAGGGTGCTGAAAAGCACCCTCTTCCACAGGGCTTCGTTCCTTCGTGAAGGCTGCCCTCCCAGGCTAGTGTGCTCTGTTTGCCTCCATCGAAATTCTCTCCCCCTACCTCTTGCCGTAGAAGGATTATTGATTATGTGTTTTGACACCATATGTAAGGAAGTTGCACGAAAATTAGAACTTTACAGTTGTGTTTCAAGAAAAATAAACAGGCCAGGGTAGAGGATGTAGGGCAAACAAATGGCACACCCTATAAAAATTAAGTAAGCCCGTATCTGGACGGAATCTAGGGGAACGTTCAAGGATCAGGGGTCAAGTTCGAAACTTCCCAAATCCGGAAAAGAGACAGAAAAATATCTTTCCTGGAGAGTGGAATTCATCCGATTTGTCTAAGTTGTCTTGGAAACATTGTGTCCGTGAAGGGGGTTGCCAGGACCACCTCGAATTTGGAGTTTCTGATCTCAGGATGTCAAACCAACCCACATGACCACGTGTTCTCAGTGCTTAGTTTGACCTTGGCTAGGGTAGCCAAGAGTCCTACAAGTGACCGGTGCAAATTCAAGGACAACAACCAAGAGTCACGAAAGCACTCACACCTCACCCTAGAGAACATACAGCGATTAAAGAAATACAAACTAATCCCTTGGAATGAAGGAGAACGGACTGATAAGCATGTCTAAGGGAGATAGCTGAGAAAGACCATGACGAGTATACTATGGAAAAGAAAAAGAGGACCCAGAAAATGGAAGGTGAACAGAAATCACACCTGAATTATCCACAATGAAAGATGATGTCCGTCTTTAGACAGACTCTGCTGGAACGTTTGAAAGTCAGAGAAATTCACAAGGCAAAAAACGGCAGCGAAGGTCAAGCATGGGCTAACTGGGAAGGGTGAGTTATGAGACTGCTCCAAGCAGGCTCTGAAACCTGTATCCAGGAAGCATGCTGGACCTCAGAGACACAATTATGACAAATCCTCTGACATCACAATGGACCCGAAAAACAACCTAGCCTCATCTACACAGTGCTAGAGTTGGGCTCACTAGTATATTTAACTCCCGTTGCACTCAACTGCACGTTGCCACTGAACATGTAAGTGGCCGGCCGGTGGTGCAGTGGTGAGGTCCGCACCTTCTGGGTCTGTGGCCCAGTATGGGCTGGGTGGAATCCTCGGTTTGGGCCTCCTCACCACTGCTTCAGTTGTTCTGGTGCAGGCGTCCGAGGTAGAGTAGAGGCAGATGGGAAGGGACGTTGGACAGGGCCAGACTTCCACAGCAAATACAGGAGCATTGCCAGCAGATGTGAGCACAGCAATGCACTTGTGCCAAAACAAAACCAATTAAAAGTGGCAAAGAACAGAAAAACTGAAGCTAAGGGAAAAAAAAAAAAAAAAAAAAAACAGGAGCTTGCCATTACGAAGAATAGGATCTCTGTGAATAACCTTAGCAAAACAGGTGAATTCTATGTTAATTCAAAAACTAGCAAACCTTTGGGGAAAGAAACTCAAGAAGACACAAGAAAAAAAAAGATATCGACGGATCTAGGAATGGAAGGATTAACACACTTGAAAGGTTCATACCGCAGTAAGGAATCTCTGGATTCCATGCAATCCCAGTCAAAGTTGCAGCAGTATTTGCCACAGAGAAGAAGAGAGAATCCTAAAGTTTCTGGCCAGCAACACGAGACCCTGACTAGGCAAAGGAATCCTCAGGAAAACGAACAAAGCAGCACGTGTCACAATTTCTGATTTCAACATAGAGGACGAAGCGCGAGGTACCGAAACGGCACAGTCTGGGCCCCAAAACAGGCATGAAGACCCATGCAAAACAATTGAGAGCCCAGAGCCCAACTCAAACTTACATGGACAGCCCATTTTGGACCAGGGAGCCAAGTGGAGACAGCGGAGAAAGGAGAGTCTCTACAATAAACGGTGCTGGGAAGCCTGCACAGCCACATGGAACACAACGAGAGTACACCATGATGTTACACCTGGCACACACACCACCTGAAGTGGATTAAAGCCTTGAATGGCAGACTTGAAACCGTGAACCTTGTAGGAGAAGACCTAGGCAGAGTGCTCTTTGCCATCTGTCTGAGCCGCCTATTTGGAAGAAGCATGTCTGACTGGGCAAGGGCAACAAAGGAAACAAGAAACAAACGGGACCACATCAAATGCACACACTTCTGCCCACTCAAGGAAACCATCAACTGAATACTAAGACACCACAACAATTGGGAGAGGATGTTTGCAAACCACACATCGGACAAGGGGTGAAAAGCCCAAAGATACAATCAACTCGCACGTCTCCACAAGAAAAAAAACAAGCCAATGAAAACCTGGTCAAAAGATGGAAGCAGAGATTTCTCCGAAGAAGACAGAAAGAGGGCCAGTAGGTGCATGAAAACTTGTTCACCATCATGAAGTCTCAGGAAAATGCAAATCCAAACTGCAAGGCCATGGCAGCTCACTGTGGTCAGCATGGCTAGAAGGAAGCAGACAGGAAATAACAAGTGTCAGAGAGGAGGTGGAGAGAAGGGAAGCCTCCTGCACTGCTGGTGGGAGTGTAACCCGGTGCAGCCACGATGCCAAAGGTGTGGAACTGCCTCAGAAATTTAAGTATCCATGTCCCGTATGACCCAGCTATTAATCTGCCGCTTGCTTATCCAAAAAAGTCAGAAAGACTACCGCATAAAGACATGTGCATGGCTGTGTTCACCACAGTCTTACTCCTGATATCCAAGACTTGGAAAGCACCCTGGTGTCCAGCAAGGGATGATTGGAGAAGGAAGATGGGCTATAGCCACACAATGGTATACCACTCAGCCGGAACAAATGATGCAATCCAGCCATTTGTGACCACCAGAATGGCTGTGAGGGTTTTAGGGGAAGTGTAACAAGCCCCAGTGAGAAATTCAAATACCATAGAATCTCACTTACAAGGCGAAGAAAAAGCAAGCACTAACCAACAGGTGGCACTGAACATTTGTATGCGGGCTCCCAGAGGCAAAGAGGGGCGGTGACGGAGGGTGAAAGAGAAGATTAGGCACAAGTGTGTGGTGAGGGCCTGTGATTAGTCTTACACTGGTGAAGATGATGTAAGCTACACAGAAGTCTAAAGCAATGAGGATGTGAATCTGGAAGTTATAGTACGTTCTAATGCAGGGTCATGGCTATAAATTCACCTCAAATCAAAAATCCAAAAAGGGGTCCAGAATGATGTCATAAAGCTTTGGGGGCGGAAAGAGTTTACAGAAGGTGAACTTCCAAGGATGGAAAATCACCTCCAAATGCTTACAGATGCTACAGAAAGGCAGACCATTCCAAATAGGTGAAGAGGAATACTACGAAGAGAACATGATCAGTCCTAAACCCATGAACGAACGGAAAATGTTACCGTCCATGATGTTATTACTAATCACCTTCACGAATAATCCAAACAGGCCCACGTCTTCCCAAGTTCAGGCAAAAGGTTGGTCCAAAAGTACAATTCAGGGCCGGCCCTGTGGTGGAGCAGGTAAGTGCCCACATTCCGCTTGGGCGGCCCGGGCCTCACTGTTTCACATTACGAGTGCATATCACATTAGTAGTGTTAGGAAATATAGATTTCATGGTATGGTGCGGGCAGAGATCATAAATAAGCAGCAATTGTGAGGATACGTTATCAATACGCACAAGAAAAGGAACCATAAGAATATTACAATCTATGGAAGTATCTGGTACACTTCCCAAAGGCAGAAGGAAGGAAAACTTGTGACCTGCCAAGGTGGAATTGGCAGAGTGCCACGAGATGACACCATCATTGTGCATCAGAACATTCCCTGGGCAACTTCAACTTGTGAGGGAGTCCAGGACTTTTTCTGGGTAAGGTCCACCCATTTTGCCATCTACCCAAGATATAAGAGATAAAACCCAGGATAATCTTACAGGAGTGACACCAGTGTCTAGAGAGAATGTAGGAGCCCTTTCGAAGTTCAAGGAGAAAGATAGAAACTGACAACAATTGCAGAAAAAGGAAAACTATCCTACCTAGACAGGGTGAGGAGTCAGACTGGTCTGAGATGGCTGTGAAACTCTGTGTGCACGGAGGTTGTCAGGACAACTTCGAATTTTGAGGTCGCTTATGACATCACGGTGAACATGTCCCCCAGGGTGGCCGCATGGTTACAGTCTGAGGATTGGCCTAGGCTAGGCTATTAAAGGGACAGATACCCAGAAACAGGTTTGGCAAACAGAAAGCAGGCACAGAAACTAGAAGAGATAAAACAGAGTCTGATGCAAGGGATAAGAAAGGAACCCTAGGCCACAAGTGAGAATAGAGGGACAGGCACGGAGAGGAGAACATTGTCATCTATTCAAGTCTATGGGGAGGTCATGCTGATTCAAGCTTGCAACTTCATTGGAAACAAGTGGCCGGACTTGGCGTTCATCACACCTACAGTGCCCTCGTGCCTTAAGCATAATGCAAAGTCAAGAAAGATGTCTTGAGGACATTGAAGAGAAGAATCGATGCCTCCTTTCCAAGGCCCATAGCATTCTTTGCAGGTCAGTCTCTTTTTCCGAAGCTCTGGTGTCACGTGGGCCCACTGGGCACATGGTAATGTGTCCCAAGAGATGTCTTGGAAGCCTTGAAGGAATGGAGCCCTGTCACGCTTGGGGTATGTCTCTTTGTTTGGAAGTGCTCTACAAGGGTGCTGAAAAGCACCCTCTTCCACAGGGCTTCGTTCCTTCGTGAAGGCTGCCCTCCCAGGCTAGTGTGCTCTGTTTGCCTCCATCGAAATTCTCTCCCCCTACCTCTTGCCGTAGAAGGATTATTGATTATGTGTTTTGACACCATATGTAAGGAAGTTGCACGAAAATTAGAACTTTACAGTTGTGTTTCAAGAAAAATAAACAGGCCAGGGTAGAGGATGTAGGGCAAACAAATGGCACACCCTATAAAAATTAAGTAAGCCCGTATCTGGACGGAATCTAGGGGAACGTTCAAGGATCAGGGGTCAAGTTCGAAACTTCCCAAATCCGGAAAAGAGACAGAAAAATATCTTTCCTGGAGAGTGGAATTCATCCGATTTGTCTAAGTTGTCTTGGAAACATTGTGTCCGTGAAGGGGGTTGCCAGGACCACCTCGAATTTGGAGTTTCTGATCTCAGGATGTCAAACCAACCCACATGACCACGTGTTCTCAGTGCTTAGTTTGACCTTGGCTAGGGTAGCCAAGAGTCCTACAAGTGACCGGTGCAAATTCAAGGACAACAACCAAGAGTCACGAAAGCACTCACACCTCACCCTAGAGAACATACAGCGATTAAAGAAATACAAACTAATCCCTTGGAATGAAGGAGAACGGACTGATAAGCATGTCTAAGGGAGATAGCTGAGAAAGACCATGACGAGTATACTATGGAAAAGAAAAAGAGGACCCAGAAAATGGAAGGTGAACAGAAATCACACCTGAATTATCCACAATGAAAGATGATGTCCGTCTTTAGACAGACTCTGCTGGAACGTTTGAAAGTCAGAGAAATTCACAAGGCAAAAAACGGCAGCGAAGGTCAAGCATGGGCTAACTGGGAAGGGTGAGTTATGAGACTGCTCCAAGCAGGCTCTGAAACCTGTATCCAGGAAGCATGCTGGACCTCAGAGACACAATTATGACAAATCCTCTGACATCACAATGGACCCGAAAAACAACCTAGCCTCATCTACACAGTGCTAGAGTTGGGCTCACTAGTATATTTAACTCCCGTTGCACTCAACTGCACGTTGCCACTGAACATGTAAGTGGCCGGCCGGTGGTGCAGTGGTGAGGTCCGCACCTTCTGGGTCTGTGGCCCAGTATGGGCTGGGTGGAATCCTCGGTTTGGGCCTCCTCACCACTGCTTCAGTTGTTCTGGTGCAGGCGTCCGAGGTAGAGTAGAGGCAGATGGGAAGGGACGTTGGACAGGGCCAGACTTCCACAGCAAATACAGGAGCATTGCCAGCAGATGTGAGCACAGCAATGCACTTGTGCCAAAACAAAACCAATTAAAAGTTGCAAAGAACAGAAAAACTGAAGCTAAGGGAAAAAAAAAAAAAAAAAAAAAACAGGAGCTTGCCATTACGAAGAATAGGATCTCTGTGAATAACCTTAGCAAAACAGGTGAATTCTATGTTAATTCAAAAACTAGCAAACCTTTGGGGAAAGAAACTCAAGAAGACACAAGAAAAAAAAAGATATCGACGGATCTAGGAATGGAAGGATTAACACACTTGAAAGGTTCATACCGCAGTAAGGAATCTCTGGATTCCATGCAATCCCAGTCAAAGTTGCAGCAGTATTTGCCACAGAGAAGAAGAGAGAATCCTAAAGTTTCTGGCCAGCAACACGAGACCCTGACTAGGCAAAGGAATCCTCAGGAAAACGAACAAAGCAGCACGTGTCACAATTTCTGATTTCAACATAGAGGACGAAGCGCGAGGTACCGAAACGGCACAGTCTGGGCCCCAAAACAGGCATGAAGACCCATGCAAAACAATTGAGAGCCCAGAGCCCAACTCAAACTTACATGGACAGCCCATTTTGGACCAGGGAGCCAAGTGGAGACAGCGGAGAAAGGAGAGTCTCTACAATAAACGGTGCTGGGAAGCCTGCACAGCCACATGGAACACAACGAGAGTACACCATGATGTTACACCTGGCACACACACCACCTGAAGTGGATTAAAGCCTTGAATGGCAGACTTGAAACCGTGAACCTTGTAGGAGAAGACCTAGGCAGAGTGCTCTTTGCCATCTGTCTGAGCCGCCTATTTGGAAGAAGCATGTCTGACTGGGCAAGGGCAACAAAGGAAACAAGAAACAAACGGGACCACATCAAATGCACACACTTCTGCCCACTCAAGGAAACCATCAACTGAATACTAAGACACCACAACAATTGGGAGAGGATGTTTGCAAACCACACATCGGACAAGGGGTGAAAAGCCCAAAGATACAATCAACTCGCACGTCTCCACAAGAAAAAAAACAAGCCAATGAAAACCTGGTCAAAAGATGGAAGCAGAGATTTCTCCGAAGAAGACAGAAAGAGGGCCAGTAGGTGCATGAAAACTTGTTCACCATCATGAAGTCTCAGGAAAATGCAAATCCAAACTGCAAGGCCATGGCAGCTCACTGTGGTCAGCATGGCTAGAAGGAAGCAGACAGGAAATAACAAGTGTCAGAGAGGAGGTGGAGAGAAGGGAAGCCTCCTGCACTGCTGGTGGGAGTGTAACCCGGTGCAGCCACGATGCCAAAGGTGTGGAACTGCCTCAGAAATTTAAGTATCCATGTCCCGTATGACCCAGCTATTAATCTGCCGCTTGCTTATCCAAAAAAGTCAGAAAGACTACCGCATAAAGACATGTGCATGGCTGTGTTCACCACAGTCTTACTCCTGATATCCAAGACTTGGAAAGCACCCTGGTGTCCAGCAAGGGATGATTGGAGAAGGAAGATGGGCTATAGCCACACAATGGTATACCACTCAGCCGGAACAAATGATGCAATCCAGCCATTTGTGACCACCAGAATGGCTGTGAGGGTTTTAGGGGAAGTGTAACAAGCCCCAGTGAGAAATTCAAATACCATAGAATCTCACTTACAAGGCGAAGAAAAAGCAAGCACTAACCAACAGGTGGCACTGAACATTTGTATGCGGGCTCCCAGAGGCAAAGAGGGGCGGTGACGGAGGGTGAAAGAGAAGATTAGGCACAAGTGTGTGGTGAGGGCCTGTGATTAGTCTTACACTGGTGAAGATGATGTAAGCTACACAGAAGTCTAAAGCAATGAGGATGTGAATCTGGAAGTTATAGTACGTTCTAATGCAGGGTCATGGCTATAAATTCACCTCAAATCAAAAATCCAAAAAGGGGTCCAGAATGATGTCATAAAGCTTTGGGGGCGGAAAGAGTTTACAGAAGGTGAACTTCCAAGGATGGAAAATCACCTCCAAATGCTTACAGATGCTACAGAAAGGCAGACCATTCCAAATAGGTGAAGAGGAATACTACGAAGAGAACATGATCAGTCCTAAACCCATGAACGAACGGAAAATGTTACCGTCCATGATGTTATTACTAATCACCTTCACGAATAATCCAAACAGGCCCACGTCTTCCCAAGTTCAGGCAAAAGGTTGGTCCAAAAGTACAATTCAGGGCCGGCCCTGTGGTGGAGCAGGTAAGTGCCCACATTCCGCTTGGGCGGCCCGGGCCTCACTGTTTCACATTACGAGTGCATATCACATTAGTAGTGTTAGGAAATATAGATTTCATGGTATGGTGCGGGCAGAGATCATAAATAAGCAGCAATTGTGAGGATACGTTATCAATACGCACAAGAAAAGGAACCATAAGAATATTACAATCTATGGAAGTATCTGGTACACTTCCCAAAGGCAGAAGGAAGGAAAACTTGTGACCTGCCAAGGTGGAATTGGCAGAGTGCCACGAGATGACACCATCATTGTGCATCAGAACATTCCCTGGGCAACTTCAACTTGTGAGGGAGTCCAGGACTTTTTCTGGGTAAGGTCCACCCATTTTGCCATCTACCCAAGATATAAGAGATAAAACCCAGGATAATCTTACAGGAGTGACACCAGTGTCTAGAGAGAATGTAGGAGCCCTTTCGAAGTTCAAGGAGAAAGATAGAAACTGACAACAATTGCAGAAAAAGGAAAACTATCCTACCTAGACAGGGTGAGGAGTCAGACTGGTCTGAGATGGCTGTGAAACTCTGTGTGCACGGAGGTTGTCAGGACAACTTCGAATTTTGAGGTCGCTTATGACATCACGGTGAACATGTCCCCCAGGGTGGCCGCATGGTTACAGTCTGAGGATTGGCCTAGGCTAGGCTATTAAAGGGACAGATACCCAGAAACAGGTTTGGCAAACAGAAAGCAGGCACAGAAACTAGAAGAGATAAAACAGAGTCTGATGCAAGGGATAAGAAAGGAACCCTAGGCCACAAGTGAGAATAGAGGGACAGGCACGGAGAGGAGAACATTGTCATCTATTCAAGTCTATGGGGAGGTCATGCTGATTCAAGCTTGCAACTTCATTGGAAACAAGTGGCCGGACTTGGCGTTCATCACACCTACAGTGCCCTTGTGCCTTAAGCATAATGCAAAGTCAAGAAAGATGTCTTGAGGACATTGAAGAGAAGAATCGATGCCTCCTTTCCAAGGCCCATAGCATTCTTTGCAGGTCAGTCTCTTTTTCCGAAGCTCTGGTGTCACGTGGGCCCACTGGGCACATGGTAATGTGTCCCAAGAGATGTCTTGGAAGCCTTGAAGGAATGGAGCCCTGTCACGCTTGGGGTATGTCTCTTTGTTTGGAAGTGCTCTACAAGGGTGCTGAAAAGCACCCTCTTCCACAGGGCTTCGTTCCTTCGTGAAGGCTGCCCTCCCAGGCTAGTGTGCTCTGTTTGCCTCCATCGAAATTCTCTCCCCCTACCTCTTGCCGTAGAAGGATTATTGATTATGTGTTTTGACACCATATGTAAGGAAGTTGCACGAAAATTAGAACTTTACAGTTGTGTTTCAAGAAAAATAAACAGGCCAGGGTAGAGGATGTAGGGCAAACAAATGGCACACCCTATAAAAATTAAGTAAGCCCGTATCTGGACGGAATCTAGGGGAACGTTCAAGGATCAGGGGTCAAGTTCGAAACTTCCCAAATCCGGAAAAGAGACAGAAAAATATCTTTCCTGGAGAGTGGAATTCATCCGATTTGTCTAAGTTGTCTTGGAAACATTGTGTCCGTGAAGGGGGTTGCCAGGACCACCTCGAATTTGGAGTTTCTGATCTCAGGATGTCAAACCAACCCACATGACCACGTGTTCTCAGTGCTTAGTTTGACCTTGGCTAGGGTAGCCAAGAGTCCTACAAGTGACCGGTGCAAATTCAAGGACAACAACCAAGAGTCACGAAAGCACTCACACCTCACCCTAGAGAACATACAGCGATTAAAGAAATACAAACTAATCCCTTGGAATGAAGGAGAACGGACTGATAAGCATGTCTAAGGGAGATAGCTGAGAAAGACCATGACGAGTATACTATGGAAAAGAAAAAGAGGACCCAGAAAATGGAAGGTGAACAGAAATCACACCTGAATTATCCACAATGAAAGATGATGTCCGTCTTTAGACAGACTCTGCTGGAACGTTTGAAAGTCAGAGAAATTCACAAGGCAAAAAACGGCAGCGAAGGTCAAGCATGGGCTAACTGGGAAGGGTGAGTTATGAGACTGCTCCAAGCAGGCTCTGAAACCTGTATCCAGGAAGCATGCTGGACCTCAGAGACACAATTATGACAAATCCTCTGACATCACAATGGACCCGAAAAACAACCTAGCCTCATCTACACAGTGCTAGAGTTGGGCTCACTAGTATATTTAACTCCCGTTGCACTCAACTGCACGTTGCCACTGAACATGTAAGTGGCCGGCCGGTGGTGCAGTGGTGAGGTCCGCACCTTCTGGGTCTGTGGCCCAGTATGGGCTGGGTGGAATCCTCGGTTTGGGCCTCCTCACCACTGCTTCAGTTGTTCTGGTGCAGGCGTCCGAGGTAGAGTAGAGGCAGATGGGAAGGGACGTTGGACAGGGCCAGACTTCCACAGCAAATACAGGAGCATTGCCAGCAGATGTGAGCACAGCAATGCACTTGTGCCAAAACAAAACCAATTAAAAGTTGCAAAGAACAGAAAAACTGAAGCTAAGGGAAAAAAAAAAAAAAAAAAAAAACAGGAGCTTGCCATTACGAAGAATAGGATCTCTGTGAATAACCTTAGCAAAACAGGTGAATTCTATGTTAATTCAAAAACTAGCAAACCTTTGGGGAAAGAAACTCAAGAAGACACAAGAAAAAAAAAGATATCGACGGATCTAGGAATGGAAGGATTAACACACTTGAAAGGTTCATACCGCAGTAAGGAATCTCTGGATTCCATGCAATCCCAGTCAAAGTTGCAGCAGTATTTGCCACAGAGAAGAAGAGAGAATCCTAAAGTTTCTGGCCAGCAACACGAGACCCTGACTAGGCAAAGGAATCCTCAGGAAAACGAACAAAGCAGCACGTGTCACAATTTCTGATTTCAACATAGAGGACGAAGCGCGAGGTACCGAAACGGCACAGTCTGGGCCCCAAAACAGGCATGAAGACCCATGCAAAACAATTGAGAGCCCAGAGCCCAACTCAAACTTACATGGACAGCCCATTTTGGACCAGGGAGCCAAGTGGAGACAGCGGAGAAAGGAGAGTCTCTACAATAAACGGTGCTGGGAAGCCTGCACAGCCACATGGAACACAACGAGAGTACACCATGATGTTACACCTGGCACACACACCACCTGAAGTGGATTAAAGCCTTGAATGGCAGACTTGAAACCGTGAACCTTGTAGGAGAAGACCTAGGCAGAGTGCTCTTTGCCATCTGTCTGAGCCGCCTATTTGGAAGAAGCATGTCTGACTGGGCAAGGGCAACAAAGGAAACAAGAAACAAACGGGACCACATCAAATGCACACACTTCTGCCCACTCAAGGAAACCATCAACTGAATACTAAGACACCACAACAATTGGGAGAGGATGTTTGCAAACCACACATCGGACAAGGGGTGAAAAGCCCAAAGATACAATCAACTCGCACGTCTCCACAAGAAAAAAAACAAGCCAATGAAAACCTGGTCAAAAGATGGAAGCAGAGATTTCTCCGAAGAAGACAGAAAGAGGGCCAGTAGGTGCATGAAAACTTGTTCACCATCATGAAGTCTCAGGAAAATGCAAATCCAAACTGCAAGGCCATGGCAGCTCACTGTGGTCAGCATGGCTAGAAGGAAGCAGACAGGAAATAACAAGTGTCAGAGAGGAGGTGGAGAGAAGGGAAGCCTCCTGCACTGCTGGTGGGAGTGTAACCCGGTGCAGCCACGATGCCAAAGGTGTGGAACTGCCTCAGAAATTTAAGTATCCATGTCCCGTATGACCCAGCTATTAATCTGCCGCTTGCTTATCCAAAAAAGTCAGAAAGACTACCGCATAAAGACATGTGCATGGCTGTGTTCACCACAGTCTTACTCCTGATATCCAAGACTTGGAAAGCACCCTGGTGTCCAGCAAGGGATGATTGGAGAAGGAAGATGGGCTATAGCCACACAATGGTATACCACTCAGCCGGAACAAATGATGCAATCCAGCCATTTGTGACCACCAGAATGGCTGTGAGGGTTTTAGGGGAAGTGTAACAAGCCCCAGTGAGAAATTCAAATACCATAGAATCTCACTTACAAGGCGAAGAAAAAGCAAGCACTAACCAACAGGTGGCACTGAACATTTGTATGCGGGCTCCCAGAGGCAAAGAGGGGCGGTGACGGAGGGTGAAAGAGAAGATTAGGCACAAGTGTGTGGTGAGGGCCTGTGATTAGTCTTACACTGGTGAAGATGATGTAAGCTACACAGAAGTCTAAAGCAATGAGGATGTGAATCTGGAAGTTATAGTACGTTCTAATGCAGGGTCATGGCTATAAATTCACCTCAAATCAAAAATCCAAAAAGGGGTCCAGAATGATGTCATAAAGCTTTGGGGGCGGAAAGAGTTTACAGAAGGTGAACTTCCAAGGATGGAAAATCACCTCCAAATGCTTACAGATGCTACAGAAAGGCAGACCATTCCAAATAGGTGAAGAGGAATACTACGAAGAGAACATGATCAGTCCTAAACCCATGAATGAACGGAAAATGTTACCGTCCATGATGTTATTACTAATCACCTTCACGAATAATCCAAACAGGCCCACGTCTTCCCAAGTTCAGGCAAAAGGTTGGTCCAAAAGTACAATTCAGGGCCGGCCCTGTGGTGGAGCAGGTAAGTGCCCACATTCCGCTTGGGCGGCCCGGGCCTCACTGTTTCACATTACGAGTGCATATCACATTAGTAGTGTTAGGAAATATAGATTTCATGGTATGGTGCGGGCAGAGATCACAAATAAGCAGCAATTGTGAGGATACGTTATCAATACGCACAAGAAAAGGAACCATAAGAATATTACAATCTATGGAAGTATCTGGTACACTTCCCAAAGGCAGAAGGAAGGAAAACTTGTGACCTGCCAAGGTGGAATTGGCAGAGTGCCACGAGATGACACCATCATTGTGCATCAGAACATTCCCTGGGCAACTTCAACTTGTGAGGGAGTCCAGGACTTTTTCTGGGTAAGGTCCACCCATTTTGCCATCTACCCAAGATATAAGAGATAAAACCCAGGATAATCTTACAGGAGTGACACCAGTGTCTAGAGAGAATGTAGGAGCCCTTTCGAAGTTCAAGGAGAAAGATAGAAACTGACAACAATTGCAGAAAAAGGAAAACTATCCTACCTAGACAGGGTGAGGAGTCAGACTGGTCTGAGATGGCTGTGAAACTCTGTGTGCACGGAGGTTGTCAGGACAACTTCGAATTTTGAGGTCGCTTATGACATCACGGTGAACATGTCCCCCAGGGTGGCCGCATGGTTACAGTCTGAGGATTGGCCTAGGCTAGGCTATTAAAGGGACAGATACCCAGAAACAGGTTTGGCAAACAGAAAGCAGGCACAGAAACTAGAAGAGATAAAACAGAGTCTGATGCAAGGGATAAGAAAGGAACCCTAGGCCACAAGTGAGAATAGAGGGACAGGCACGGAGAGGAGAACATTGTCATCTATTCAAGTCTATGGGGAGGTCATGCTGATTCAAGCTTGCAACTTCATTGGAAACAAGTGGCCGGACTTGGCGTTCATCACACCTACAGTGCCCTTGTGCCTTAAGCATAATGCAAAGTCAAGAAAGATGTCTTGAGGACATTGAAGAGAAGAATCGATGCCTCCTTTCCAAGGCCCATAGCATTCTTTGCAGGTCAGTCTCTTTTTCCGAAGCTCTGGTGTCACGTGGGCCCACTGGGCACATGGTAATGTGTCCCAAGAGATGTCTTGGAAGCCTTGAAGGAATGGAGCCCTGTCACGCTTGGGGTATGTCTCTTTGTTTGGAAGTGCTCTACAAGGGTGCTGAAAAGCACCCTCTTCCACAGGGCTTCGTTCCTTCGTGAAGGCTGCCCTCCCAGGCTAGTGTGCTCTGTTTGCCTCCATCGAAATTCTCTCCCCCTACCTCTTGCCGTAGAAGGATTATTGATTATGTGTTTTGACACCATATGTAAGGAAGTTGCACGAAAATTAGAACTTTACAGTTGTGTTTCAAGAAAAATAAACAGGCCAGGGTAGAGGATGTAGGGCAAACAAATGGCACACCCTATAAAAATTAAGTAAGCCCGTATCTGGACGGAATCTAGGGGAACGTTCAAGGATCAGGGGTCAAGTTCGAAACTTCCCAAATCCGGAAAAGAGACAGAAAAATATCTTTCCTGGAGAGTGGAATTCATCCGATTTGTCTAAGTTGTCTTGGAAACATTGTGTCCGTGAAGGGGGTTGCCAGGACCACCTCGAATTTGGAGTTTCTGATCTCAGGATGTCAAACCAACCCACATGACCACGTGTTCTCAGTGCTTAGTTTGACCTTGGCTAGGGTAGCCAAGAGTCCTACAAGTGACCGGTGCAAATTCAAGGACAACAACCAAGAGTCACGAAAGCACTCACACCTCACCCTAGAGAACATACAGCGATTAAAGAAATACAAACTAATCCCTTGGAATGAAGGAGAACGGACTGATAAGCATGTCTAAGGGAGATAGCTGAGAAAGACCATGACGAGTATACTATGGAAAAGAAAAAGAGGACCCAGAAAATGGAAGGTGAACAGAAATCACACCTGAATTATCCACAATGAAAGATGATGTCCGTCTTTAGACAGACTCTGCTGGAACGTTTGAAAGTCAGAGAAATTCACAAGCCAAAAAACGGCAGCGAAGGTCAAGCATGGGCTAACTGGGAAGGGTGAGTTATGAGACTGCTCCAAGCAGGCTCTGAAACCTGTATCCAGGAAGCATGCTGGACCTCAGAGACACAATTATGACAAATCCTCTGACATCACAATGGACCCGAAAAACAACCTAGCCTCATCTACACAGTGCTAGAGTTGGGCTCACTAGTATATTTAACTCCCGTTGCACTCAACTGCACGTTGCCACTGAACATGTAAGTGGCCGGCCGGTGGTGCAGTGGTGAGGTCCGCACCTTCTGGGTCTGTGGCCCAGTATGGGCTGGGTGGAATCCTCGGTTTGGGCCTCCTCACCACTGCTTCAGTTGTTCTGGTGCAGGCGTCCGAGGTAGAGTAGAGGCAGATGGGAAGGGACGTTGGACAGGGCCAGACTTCCACAGCAAATACAGGAGCATTGCCAGCAGATGTGAGCACAGCAATGCACTTGTGCCAAAACAAAACCAATTAAAAGTTGCAAAGAATAGAAAAACTGAAGCTAAGGAAAAAAAAAACAAAAAAACAGGAGCTTGCCATTACGAAGAATAGGATCTCTGTGAATAACCTTAGCAAAACAGGTGAATTCTATGTTAATTCAAAAACTAGCAAACCTTTGGGGAAAGAAACTCAAGACGACACAAGAAAAAAAAAGATATCGACGGATCTAGGAATGGAAGGATTAACACACTTGAAAGGTTCATACCGCAGTAAGGAATCTCTGGATTCCATGCAATCCCAGTCAAAGTTGCAGCAGTATTTGCCACAGAGAAGAAGAGAGAATCCTAAAGTTTCTGGCCAGCAACACGAGACCCTGACTAGGCAAAGGAATCCTCAGGAAAACGAACAAAGCAGCACGTGTCACAATTTCTGATTTCAACATAGAGGACGAAGCGCGAGGTACCGAAACGGCACAGTCTGGGCCCCAAAACAGGCATGAAGACCCATGCAAAACAATTGAGAGCCCAGAGCCCAACTCAAACTTACATGGACAGCCCATTTTGGACCAGGGAGCCAAGTGGAGACAGCGGAGAAAGGAGAGTCTCTACAATAAACGGTGCTGGGAAGCCTGCACAGCCACATGGAACACAACGAGAGTACACCATGATGTTACACCTGGCACACACACCACCTGAAGTGGATTAAAGCCTTGAATGGCAGACTTGAAACCGTGAACCTTGTAGGAGAAGACCTAGGCAGAGTGCTCTTTGCCATCTGTCTGAGCCGCCTATTTGGAAGAAGCATGTCTGACTGGGCAAGGGCAACAAAGGAAACAAGAAACAAACGGGACCACATCAAATGCACACACTTCTGCCCACTCAAGGAAACCATCAACTGAATACTAAGACACCACAACAATTGGGAGAGGATGTTTGCAAACCACACATCGGACAAGGGGTGAAAAGCCCAAAGATACAATCAACTCGCACGTCTCCACAAGAAAAAAAACAAGCCAATGAAAACCTGGTCAAAAGATGGAAGCAGAGATTTCTCCGAAGAAGACAGAAAGAGGGCCAGTAGGTGCATGAAAACTTGTTCACCATCATGAAGTCTCAGGAAAATGCAAATCCAAACTGCAAGGCCATGGCAGCTCACTGTGGTCAGCATGGCTAGAAGGAAGCAGACAGGAAATAACAAGTGTCAGAGAGGAGGTGGAGAGAAGGGAAGCCTCCTGCACTGCTGGTGGGAGTGTAACCCGGTGCAGCCACGATGCCAAAGGTGTGGAACTGCCTCAGAAATTTAAGTATCCATGTCCCGTATGACCCAGCTATTAATCTGCCGCTTGCTTATCCAAAAAAGTCAGAAAGACTACCGCATAAAGACATGTGCATGGCTGTGTTCACCACAGTCTTACTCCTGATATCCAAGACTTGGAAAGCACCCTGGTGTCCAGCAAGGGATGATTGGAGAAGGAAGATGGGCTATAGCCACACAATGGTATACCACTCAGCCGGAACAAATGATGCAATCCAGCCATTTGTGACCACCAGAATGGCTGTGAGGGTTTTAGGGGAAGTGTAACAAGCCCCAGTGAGAAATTCAAATACCATAGAATCTCACTTACAAGGCGAAGAAAAAGCAAGCACTAACCAACAGGTGGCACTGAACATTTGTATGCGGGCTCCCAGAGGCAAAGAGGGGCGGTGACGGAGGGTGAAAGAGAAGATTAGGCACAAGTGTGTGGTGAGGGCCTGTGATTAGTCTTACACTGGTGAAGATGATGTAAGCTACACAGAAGTCTAAAGCAATGAGGATGTGAATCTGGAAGTTATAGTACGTTCTAATGCAGGGTCATGGCTATAAATTCACCTCAAATCAAAAATCCAAAAAGGGGTCCAGAATGATGTCATAAAGCTTTGGGGGCGGAAAGAGTTTACAGAAGGTGAACTTCCAAGGATGGAAAATCACCTCCAAATGCTTACAGATGCTACAGAAAGGCAGACCATTCCAAATAGGTGAAGAGGAATACTACGAAGAGAACATGATCAGTCCTAAACCCATGAACGAACGGAAAATGTTACCGTCCATGATGTTATTACTAATCACCTTCACGAATAATCCAAACAGGCCCACGTCTTCCCAAGTTCAGGCAAAAGGTTGGTCCAAAAGTACAATTCAGGGCCGGCCCTGTGGTGGAGCAGGTAAGTGCCCACATTCCGCTTGGGCGGCCCGGGCCTCACTGTTTCACATTACGAGTGCATATCACATTAGTAGTGTTAGGAAATATAGATTTCATGGTATGGTGCGGGCAGAGATCACAAATAAGCAGCAATTGTGAGGATACGTTATCAATACGCACAAGAAAAGGAACCATAAGAATATTACAATCTATGGAAGTATCTGGTACACTTCCCAAAGGCAGAAGGAAGGAAAACTTGTGACCTGCCAAGGTGGAATTGGCAGAGTGCCACGAGATGACACCATCATTGTGCATCAGAACATTCCCTGGGCAACTTCAACTTGTGAGGGAGTCCAGGACTTTTTCTGGGTAAGGTCCACCCATTTTGCCATCTACCCAAGATATAAGAGATAAAACCCAGGATAATCTTACAGGAGTGACACCAGTGTCTAGAGAGAATGTAGGAGCCCTTTCGAAGTTCAAGGAGAAAGATAGAAACTGACAACAATTGCAGAAAAAGGAAAACTATCCTACCTAGACAGGGTGAGGAGTCAGACTGGTCTGAGATGGCTGTGAAACTCTGTGTGCACGGAGGTTGTCAGGACAACTTCGAATTTTGAGGTCGCTTATGACATCACGGTGAACATGTCCCCCAGGGTGGCCGCATGGTTACAGTCTGAGGATTGGCCTAGGCTAGGCTATTAAAGGGACAGATACCCAGAAACAGGTTTGGCAAACAGAAAGCAGGCACAGAAACTAGAAGAGATAAAACAGAGTCTGATGCAAGGGATAAGAAAGGAACCCTAGGCCACAAGTGAGAATAGAGGGACAGGCACGGAGAGGAGAACATTGTCATCTATTCAAGTCTATGGGGAGGTCATGCTGATTCAAGCTTGCAACTTCATTGGAAACAAGTGGCCGGACTTGGCGTTCATCACACCTACAGTGCCCTTGTGCCTTAAGCATAATGCAAAGTCAAGAAAGATGTCTTGAGGACATTGAAGAGAAGAATCGATGCCTCCTTTCCAAGGCCCATAGCATTCTTTGCAGGTCAGTCTCTTTTTCCGAAGCTCTGGTGTCACGTGGGCCCACTGGGCACATGGTAATGTGTCCCAAGAGATGTCTTGGAAGCCTTGAAGGAATGGAGCCCTGTCACGCTTGGGGTATGTCTCTTTGTTTGGAAGTGCTCTACAAGGGTGCTGAAAAGCACCCTCTTCCACAGGGCTTCGTTCCTTCGTGAAGGCTGCCCTCCCAGGCTAGTGTGCTCTGTTTGCCTCCATCGAAATTCTCTCCCCCTACCTCTTGCCGTAGAAGGATTATTGATTATGTGTTTTGACACCATATGTAAGGAAGTTGCACGAAAATTAGAACTTTACAGTTGTGTTTCAAGAAAAATAAACAGGCCAGGGTAGAGGATGTAGGGCAAACAAATGGCACACCCTATAAAAATTAAGTAAGCCCGTATCTGGACGGAATCTAGGGGAACGTTCAAGGATCAGGGGTCAAGTTCGAAACTTCCCAAATCCGGAAAAGAGACAGAAAAATATCTTTCCTGGAGAGTGGAATTCATCCGATTTGTCTAAGTTGTCTTGGAAACATTGTGTCCGTGAAGGGGGTTGCCAGGACCACCTCGAATTTGGAGTTTCTGATCTCAGGATGTCAAACCAACCCACATGACCACGTGTTCTCAGTGCTTAGTTTGACCTTGGCTAGGGTAGCCAAGAGTCCTACAAGTGACCGGTGCAAATTCAAGGACAACAACCAAGAGTCACGAAAGCACTCACACCTCACCCTAGAGAACATACAGCGATTAAAGAAATACAAACTAATCCCTTGGAATGAAGGAGAACGGACTGATAAGCATGTCTAAGGGAGATAGCTGAGAAAGACCATGACGAGTATACTATGGAAAAGAAAAAGAGGACCCAGAAAATGGAAGGTGAACAGAAATCACACCTGAATTATCCACAATGAAAGATGATGTCCGTCTTTAGACAGACTCTGCTGGAACGTTTGAAAGTCAGAGAAATTCACAAGCCAAAAAACGGCAGCGAAGGTCAAGCATGGGCTAACTGGGAAGGGTGAGTTATGAGACTGCTCCAAGCAGGCTCTGAAACCTGTATCCAGGAAGCATGCTGGACCTCAGAGACACAATTATGACAAATCCTCTGACATCACAATGGACCCGAAAAACAACCTAGCCTCATCTACACAGTGCTAGAGTTGGGCTCACTAGTATATTTAACTCCCGTTGCACTCAACTGCACGTTGCCACTGAACATGTAAGTGGCCGGCCGGTGGTGCAGTGGTGAGGTCCGCACCTTCTGGGTCTGTGGCCCAGTATGGGCTGGGTGGAATCCTCGGTTTGGGCCTCCTCACCACTGCTTCAGTTGTTCTGGTGCAGGCGTCCGAGGTAGAGTAGAGGCAGATGGGAAGGGACGTTGGACAGGGCCAGACTTCCACAGCAAATACAGGAGCATTGCCAGCAGATGTGAGCACAGCAATGCACTTGTGCCAAAACAAAACCAATTAAAAGTTGCAAAGAATAGAAAAACTGAAGCTAAGGAAAAAAAAAACAAAAAAACAGGAGCTTGCCATTACGAAGAATAGGATCTCTGTGAATAACCTTAGCAAAACAGGTGAATTCTATGTTAATTCAAAAACTAGCAAACCTTTGGGGAAAGAAACTCAAGACGACACAAGAAAAAAAAAGATATCGACGGATCTAGGAATGGAAGGATTAACACACTTGAAAGGTTCATACCGCAGTAAGGAATCTCTGGATTCCATGCAATCCCAGTCAAAGTTGCAGCAGTATTTGCCACAGAGAAGAAGAGAGAATCCTAAAGTTTCTGGCCAGCAACACGAGACCCTGACTAGGCAAAGGAATCCTCAGGAAAACGAACAAAGCAGCACGTGTCACAATTTCTGATTTCAACATAGAGGACGAAGCGCGAGGTACCGAAACGGCACAGTCTGGGCCCCAAAACAGGCATGAAGACCCATGCAAAACAATTGAGAGCCCAGAGCCCAACTCAAACTTACATGGACAGCCCATTTTGGACCAGGGAGCCAAGTGGAGACAGCGGAGAAAGGAGAGTCTCTACAATAAACGGTGCTGGGAAGCCTGCACAGCCACATGGAACACAACGAGAGTACACCATGATGTTACACCTGGCACACACACCACCTGAAGTGGATTAAAGCCTTGAATGGCAGACTTGAAACCGTGAACCTTGTAGGAGAAGACCTAGGCAGAGTGCTCTTTGCCATCTGTCTGAGCCGCCTATTTGGAAGAAGCATGTCTGACTGGGCAAGGGCAACAAAGGAAACAAGAAACAAACGGGACCACATCAAATGCACACACTTCTGCCCACTCAAGGAAACCATCAACTGAATACTAAGACACCACAACAATTGGGAGAGGATGTTTGCAAACCACACATCGGACAAGGGGTGAAAAGCCCAAAGATACAATCAACTCGCACGTCTCCACAAGAAAAAAAACAAGCCAATGAAAACCTGGTCAAAAGATGGAAGCAGAGATTTCTCCGAAGAAGACAGAAAGAGGGCCAGTAGGTGCATGAAAACTTGTTCACCATCATGAAGTCTCAGGAAAATGCAAATCCAAACTGCAAGGCCATGGCAGCTCACTGTGGTCAGCATGGCTAGAAGGAAGCAGACAGGAAATAACAAGTGTCAGAGAGGAGGTGCAGAGAAGGGAAGCCTCCTGCACTGCTGGTGGGAGTGTAACCCGGTGCAGCCACGATGCCAAAGGTGTGGAACTGCCTCAGAAATTTAAGTATCCATGTCCCGTATGACCCAGCTATTAATCTGCCGCTTGCTTATCCAAAAAAGTCAGAAAGACTACCGCATAAAGACATGTGCATGGCTGTGTTCACCACAGTCTTACTCCTGATATCCAAGACTTGGAAAGCACCCTGGTGTCCAGCAAGGGATGATTGGAGAAGGAAGATGGGCTATAGCCACACAATGGTATACCACTCAGCCGGAACAAATGATGCAATCCAGCCATTTGTGACCACCAGAATGGCTGTGAGGGTTTTAGGGGAAGTGTAACAAGCCCCAGTGAGAAATTCAAATACCATAGAATCTCACTTACAAGGCGAAGAAAAAGCAAGCACTAACCAACAGGTGGCACTGAACATTTGTATGCGGGCTCCCAGAGGCAAAGAGGGGCGGTGACGGAGGGTGAAAGAGAAGATTAGGCACAAGTGTGTGGTGAGGGCCTGTGATTAGTCTTACACTGGTGAAGATGATGTAAGCTACACAGAAGTCTAAAGCAATGAGGATGTGAATCTGGAAGTTATAGTACGTTCTAATGCAGGGTCATGGCTATAAATTCACCTCAAATCAAAAATCCAAAAAGGGGTCCAGAATGATGTCATAAAGCTTTGGGGGCGGAAAGAGTTTACAGAAGGTGAACTTCCAAGGATGGAAAATCACCTCCAAATGCTTACAGATGCTACAGAAAGGCAGACCATTCCAAATAGGTGAAGAGGAATACTACGAAGAGAACATGATCAGTCCTAAACCCATGAACGAACGGAAAATGTTACCGTCCATGATGTTATTACTAATCACCTTCACGAATAATCCAAACAGGCCCACGTCTTCCCAAGTTCAGGCAAAAGGTTGGTCCAAAAGTACAATTCAGGGCCGGCCCTGTGGTGGAGCAGGTAAGTGCCCACATTCCGCTTGGGCGGCCCGGGCCTCACTGTTTCACATTACGAGTGCATATCACATTAGTAGTGTTAGGAAATATAGATTTCATGGTATGGTGCGGGCAGAGATCACAAATAAGCAGCAATTGTGAGGATACGTTATCAATACGCACAAGAAAAGGAACCATAAGAATATTACAATCTATGGAAGTATCTGGTACACTTCCCAAAGGCAGAAGGAAGGAAAACTTGTGACCTGCCAAGGTGGAATTGGCAGAGTGCCACGAGATGACACCATCATTGTGCATCAGAACATTCCCTGGGCAACTTCAACTTGTGAGGGAGTCCAGGACTTTTTCTGGGTAAGGTCCACCCATTTTGCCATCTACCCAAGATATAAGAGATAAAACCCAGGATAATCTTACAGGAGTGACACCAGTGTCTAGAGAGAATGTAGGAGCCCTTTCGAAGTTCAAGGAGAAAGATAGAAACTGACAACAATTGCAGAAAAAGGAAAACTATCCTACCTAGACAGGGTGAGGAGTCAGACTGGTCTGAGATGGCTGTGAAACTCTGTGTGCACGGAGGTTGTCAGGACAACTTCGAATTTTGAGGTCGCTTATGACATCACGGTGAACATGTCCCCCAGGGTGGCCGCATGGTTACAGTCTGAGGATTGGCCTAGGCTAGGCTATTAAAGGGACAGATACCCAGAAACAGGTTTGGCAAACAGAAAGCAGGCACAGAAACTAGAAGAGATAAAACAGAGTCTGATGCAAGGGATAAGAAAGGAACCCTAGGCCACAAGTGAGAATAGAGGGACAGGCACGGAGAGGAGAACATTGTCATCTATTCAAGTCTATGGGGAGGTCATGCTGATTCAAGCTTGCAACTTCATTGGAAACAAGTGGCCGGACTTGGCGTTCATCACACCTACAGTGCCCTTGTGCCTTAAGCATAATGCAAAGTCAAGAAAGATGTCTTGAGGACATTGAAGAGAAGAATCGATGCCTCCTTTCCAAGGCCCATAGCATTCTTTGCAGGTCAGTCTCTTTTTCCGAAGCTCTGGTGTCACGTGGGCCCACTGGGCACATGGTAATGTGTCCCAAGAGATGTCTTGGAAGCCTTGAAGGAATGGAGCCCTGTCACGCTTGGGGTATGTCTCTTTGTTTGGAAGTGCTCTACAAGGGTGCTGAAAAGCACCCTCTTCCACAGGGCTTCGTTCCTTCGTGAAGGCTGCCCTCCCAGGCTAGTGTGCTCTGTTTGCCTCCATCGAAATTCTCTCCCCCTACCTCTTGCCGTAGAAGGATTATTGATTATGTGTTTTGACACCATATGTAAGGAAGTTGCACGAAAATTAGAACTTTACAGTTGTGTTTCAAGAAAAATAAACAGGCCAGGGTAGAGGATGTAGGGCAAACAAATGGCACACCCTATAAAAATTAAGTAAGCCCGTATCTGGACGGAATCTAGGGGAACGTTCAAGGATCAGGGGTCAAGTTCGAAACTTCCCAAATCCGGAAAAGAGACAGAAAAATATCTTTCCTGGAGAGTGGAATTCATCCGATTTGTCTAAGTTGTCTTGGAAACATTGTGTCCGTGAAGGGGGTTGCCAGGACCACCTCGAATTTGGAGTTTCTGATCTCAGGATGTCAAACCAACCCACATGACCACGTGTTCTCAGTGCTTAGTTTGACCTTGGCTAGGGTAGCCAAGAGTCCTACAAGTGACCGGTGCAAATTCAAGGACAACAACCAAGAGTCACGAAAGCACTCACACCTCACCCTAGAGAACATACAGCGATTAAAGAAATACAAACTAATCCCTTGGAATGAAGGAGAACGGACTGATAAGCATGTCTAAGGGAGATAGCTGAGAAAGACCATGACGAGTATACTATGGAAAAGAAAAAGAGGACCCAGAAAATGGAAGGTGAACAGAAATCACACCTGAATTATCCACAATGAAAGATGATGTCCGTCTTTAGACAGACTCTGCTGGAACGTTTGAAAGTCAGAGAAATTCACAAGCCAAAAAACGGCAGCGAAGGTCAAGCATGGGCTAACTGGGAAGGGTGAGTTATGAGACTGCTCCAAGCAGGCTCTGAAACCTGTATCCAGGAAGCATGCTGGACCTCAGAGACACAATTATGACAAATCCTCTGACATCACAATGGACCCGAAAAACAACCTAGCCTCATCTACACAGTGCTAGAGTTGGGCTCACTAGTATATTTAACTCCCGTTGCACTCAACTGCACGTTGCCACTGAACATGTAAGTGGCCGGCCGGTGGTGCAGTGGTGAGGTCCGCACCTTCTGGGTCTGTGGCCCAGTATGGGCTGGGTGGAATCCTCGGTTTGGGCCTCCTCACCACTGCTTCAGTTGTTCTGGTGCAGGCGTCCGAGGTAGAGTAGAGGCAGATGGGAAGGGACGTTGGACAGGGCCAGACTTCCACAGCAAATACAGGAGCATTGCCAGCAGATGTGAGCACAGCAATGCACTTGTGCCAAAACAAAACCAATTAAAAGTTGCAAAGAATAGAAAAACTGAAGCTAAGGAAAAAAAAAACAAAAAAACAGGAGCTTGCCATTACGAAGAATAGGATCTCTGTGAATAACCTTAGCAAAACAGGTGAATTCTATGTTAATTCAAAAACTAGCAAACCTTTGGGGAAAGAAACTCAAGACGACACAAGAAAAAAAAAGATATCGACGGATCTAGGAATGGAAGGATTAACACACTTGAAAGGTTCATACCGCAGTAAGGAATCTCTGGATTCCATGCAATCCCAGTCAAAGTTGCAGCAGTATTTGCCACAGAGAAGAAGAGAGAATCCTAAAGTTTCTGGCCAGCAACACGAGACCCTGACTAGGCAAAGGAATCCTCAGGAAAACGAACAAAGCAGCACGTGTCACAATTTCTGATTTCAACATAGAGGACGAAGCGCGAGGTACCGAAACGGCACAGTCTGGGCCCCAAAACAGGCATGAAGACCCATGCAAAACAATTGAGAGCCCAGAGCCCAACTCAAACTTACATGGACAGCCCATTTTGGACCAGGGAGCCAAGTGGAGACAGCGGAGAAAGGAGAGTCTCTACAATAAACGGTGCTGGGAAGCCTGCACAGCCACATGGAACACAACGAGAGTACACCATGATGTTACACCTGGCACACACACCACCTGAAGTGGATTAAAGCCTTGAATGGCAGACTTGAAACCGTGAACCTTGTAGGAGAAGACCTAGGCAGAGTGCTCTTTGCCATCTGTCTGAGCCGCCTATTTGGAAGAAGCATGTCTGACTGGGCAAGGGCAACAAAGGAAACAAGAAACAAACGGGACCACATCAAATGCACACACTTCTGCCCACTCAAGGAAACCATCAACTGAATACTAAGACACCACAACAATTGGGAGAGGATGTTTGCAAACCACACATCGGACAAGGGGTGAAAAGCCCAAAGATACAATCAACTCGCACGTCTCCACAAGAAAAAAAACAAGCCAATGAAAACCTGGTCAAAAGATGGAAGCAGAGATTTCTCCGAAGAAGACAGAAAGAGGGCCAGTAGGTGCATGAAAACTTGTTCACCATCATGAAGTCTCAGGAAAATGCAAATCCAAACTGCAAGGCCATGGCAGCTCACTGTGGTCAGCATGGCTAGAAGGAAGCAGACAGGAAATAACAAGTGTCAGAGAGGAGGTGCAGAGAAGGGAAGCCTCCTGCACTGCTGGTGGGAGTGTAACCCGGTGCAGCCACGATGCCAAAGGTGTGGAACTGCCTCAGAAATTTAAGTATCCATGTCCCGTATGACCCAGCTATTAATCTGCCGCTTGCTTATCCAAAAAAGTCAGAAAGACTACCGCATAAAGACATGTGCATGGCTGTGTTCACCACAGTCTTACTCCTGATATCCAAGACTTGGAAAGCACCCTGGTGTCCAGCAAGGGATGATTGGAGAAGGAAGATGGGCTATAGCCACACAATGGTATACCACTCAGCCGGAACAAATGATGCAATCCAGCCATTTGTGACCACCAGAATGGCTGTGAGGGTTTTAGGGGAAGTGTAACAAGCCCCAGTGAGAAATTCAAATACCATAGAATCTCACTTACAAGGCGAAGAAAAAGCAAGCACTAACCAACAGGTGGCACTGAACATTTGTATGCGGGCTCCCAGAGGCAAAGAGGGGCGGTGACGGAGGGTGAAAGAGAAGATTAGGCACAAGTGTGTGGTGAGGGCCTGTGATTAGTCTTACACTGGTGAAGATGATGTAAGCTACACAGAAGTCTAAAGCAATGAGGATGTGAATCTGGAAGTTATAGTACGTTCTAATGCAGGGTCATGGCTATAAATTCACCTCAAATCAAAAATCCAAAAAGGGGTCCAGAATGATGT
The DNA here is from genome assembly GCF_041296235.1 of Equus asinus. Lineage (NCBI taxonomy): Eukaryota > Metazoa > Chordata > Mammalia > Perissodactyla > Equidae > Equus > Equus asinus. Next base: position 8,040,035 of record NC_091813.1, on the reverse strand, counting down.
CATAAAGCTTTGGGGGCGGAAAGAGTTTACAGAAGGTGAACTTCCAAGGATGGAAAATCACCTCCAAATGCTTACAGATGCTACAGAAAGGCAGACCATTCCAAATAGGTGAAGAGGAATACTACGAAGAGAACATGATCAGTCCTAAACCCATGAACGAACGGAAAATGTTACCGTCCATGATGTTATTACTAATCACCTTCACGAATAATCCAAACAGGCCCACGTCTTCCCAAGTTCAGGCAAAAGGTTGGTCCAAAAGTACAATTCAGGGCCGGCCCTGTGGTGGAGCAGGTAAGTGCCCACATTCCGCTTGGGCGGCCCGGGCCTCACTGTTTCACATTACGAGTGCATATCACATTAGTAGTGTTAGGAAATATAGATTTCATGGTATGGTGCGGGCAGAGATCACAAATAAGCAGCAATTGTGAGGATACGTTATCAATACGCACAAGAAAAGGAACCATAAGAATATTACAATCTATGGAAGTATCTGGTACACTTCCCAAAGGCAGAAGGAAGGAAAACTTGTGACCTGCCAAGGTGGAATTGGCAGAGTGCCACGAGATGACACCATCATTGTGCATCAGAACATTCCCTGGGCAACTTCAACTTGTGAGGGAGTCCAGGACTTTTTCTGGGTAAGGTCCACCCATTTTGCCATCTACCCAAGATATAAGAGATAAAACCCAGGATAATCTTACAGGAGTGACACCAGTGTCTAGAGAGAATGTAGGAGCCCTTTCGAAGTTCAAGGAGAAAGATAGAAACTGACAACAATTGCAGAAAAAGGAAAACTATCCTACCTAGACAGGGTGAGGAGTCAGACTGGTCTGAGATGGCTGTGAAACTCTGTGTGCACGGAGGTTGTCAGGACAACTTCGAATTTTGAGGTCGCTTATGACATCACGGTGAACATGTCCCCCAGGGTGGCCGCATGGTTACAGTCTGAGGATTGGCCTAGGCTAGGCTATTAAAGGGACAGATACCCAGAAACAGGTTTGGCAAACAGAAAGCAGGCACAGAAACTAGAAGAGATAAAACAGAGTCTGATGCAAGGGATAAGAAAGGAACCCTAGGCCACAAGTGAGAATAGAGGGACAGGCACGGAGAGGAGAACATTGTCATCTATTCAAGTCTATGGGGAGGTCATGCTGATTCAAGCTTGCAACTTCATTGGAAACAAGTGGCCGGACTTGGCGTTCATCACACCTACAGTGCCCTTGTGCCTTAAGCATAATGCAAAGTCAAGAAAGATGTCTTGAGGACATTGAAGAGAAGAATCGATGCCTCCTTTCCAAGGCCCATAGCATTCTTTGCAGGTCAGTCTCTTTTTCCGAAGCTCTGGTGTCACGTGGGCCCACTGGGCACATGGTAATGTGTCCCAAGAGATGTCTTGGAAGCCTTGAAGGAATGGAGCCCTGTCACGCTTGGGGTATGTCTCTTTGTTTGGAAGTGCTCTACAAGGGTGCTGAAAAGCACCCTCTTCCACAGGGCTTCGTTCCTTCGTGAAGGCTGCCCTCCCAGGCTAGTGTGCTCTGTTTGCCTCCATCGAAATTCTCTCCCCCTACCTCTTGCCGTAGAAGGATTATTGATTATGTGTTTTGACACCATATGTAAGGAAGTTGCACGAAAATTAGAACTTTACAGTTGTGTTTCAAGAAAAATAAACAGGCCAGGGTAGAGGATGTAGGGCAAACAAATGGCACACCCTATAAAAATTAAGTAAGCCCGTATCTGGACGGAATCTAGGGGAACGTTCAAGGATCAGGGGTCAAGTTCGAAACTTCCCAAATCCAGAAAAGACACAGAAAAATATCTTTCCTGGAGAGTGGAATTCATCCGATTTGTCTAAGTTGTCTTGGAAACATTGTGTCCGTGAAGGGGGTTGCCAGGACCACCTCGAATTTGGAGTTTCTGATCTCAGGATGTCAAACCAACCCACATGACCACGTGTTCTCAGTGCTTAGTTTGACCTTGGCTAGGGTAGCCAAGAGTCCTACAAGTGACCGGTGCAAATTCAAGGACAACAACCAAGAGTCACGAAAGCACTCACACCTCACCCTAGAGAACATACAGCGATTAAAGAAATACAAACTAATCCCTTGGAATGAAGGAGAACGGACTGATAAGCATGTCTAAGGGAGATAGCTGAGAAAGACCATGACGAGTATACTATGGAAAAGAAAAAGAGGACCCAGAAAATGGAAGGTGAACAGAAATCACACCTGAATTATCAACAATGAAAGATGATGTCCGTCTTTAGACAGACTCTGCTGGAACGTTTGAAAGTCAGAGAAATTCACAAGCCAAAAAACGGCAGCGAAGGTCAAGCATGGGCTAACTGGGAAGGGTGAGTTATGAGACTGCTCCAAGCAGGCTCTGAAACCTGTATCCAGGAAGCATGCTGGACCTCAGAGACACAATTATGACAAATCCTCTGACATCACAATGGACCCGAAAAACAACCTAGCCTCATCTACACAGTGCTAGAGTTGGGCTCACTAGTATATTTAACTCCCGTTGCACTCAACTGCACGTTGCCACTGAACATGTAAGTGGCCGGCCGGTGGTGCAGTGGTGAGGTCCGCACCTTCTGGGTCTGTGGCCCAGTATGGGCTGGGTGGAATCCTCGGTTTGGGCCTCCTCACCACTGCTTCAGTTGTTCTGGTGCAGGCGTCCGAGGTAGAGTAGAGGCAGATGGGAAGGGACGTTGGACAGGGCCAGACTTCCACAGCAAATACAGGAGCATTGCCAGCAGATGTGAGCACAGCAATGCACTTGTGCCAAAACAAAACCAATTAAAAGTTGCAAAGAACAGAAAAACTGAAGCTAAGGGAAAAAAAAAAAAACAAAAAAACAGGAGCTTGCCATTACGAAGAATAGGATCTCTGTGAATAACCTTAGCAAAACAGGTGAATTCTATGTTAATTCAAAAACTAGCAAACCTTTGGGGAAAGAAACTCAAGAAGACACAAGAAAAAAAAAGATATCGACGGATCTAGGAATGGAAGGATTAACACACTTGAAAGGTTCATACCGCAGTAAGGAATCTCTGGATTCCATGCAATCCCAGTCAAAGTTGCAGCAGTATTTGCCACAGAGAAGAAGAGAGAATCCTAAAGTTTCTAGCCAGCAACGCGAGACCCTGACTAGGCAAAGGAATCCTCAGGAAAACGAACAAAGCAGCACGTGTCACAATTTCTGATTTCAACATAGAGGACGAAGCGCGAGGTACCGAAACGGCACAGTCTGGGCCCCAAAACAGGCATGAAGACCCATGCAAAACAATTGAGAGCCCAGAGCCCAACTCAAACTTACATGGACAGCCCATTTTGGACCAGGGAGCCAAGTGGAGACAGCGGAGAAAGGAGAGTCTCTACAATAAACGGTGCTGGGAAGCCTGCACAGCCACATGGAACACAACGAGAGTACACCATGATGTTACACCTGGCACACACACCACCTGAAGTGGATTAAAGCCTTGAATGGCAGACTTGAAACCGTGAACCTTGTAGGAGAAGACCTAGGCAGAGTGCTCTTTGCCATCTGTCTGAGCCGCCTATTTGGAAGAAGCATGTCTGACTGGGCAAGGGCAACAAAGGAAACAAGAAACAAACGGGACCACATCAAATGCACACACTTCTGCCCACTCAAGGAAACCATCAACTGAATACTAAGACACCACAACAATTGGGAGAGGATGTTTGCAAACCACACATCGGACAAGGGGTGAAAAGCCCAAAGATACAATCAACTCGCACGTCTCCACAAGAAAAAAAACAAGCCAATGAAAACCTGGTCAAAAGATGGAAGCAGAGATTTCTCCGAAGAAGACAGAAAGAGGGCCAGTAGGTGCATGAAAACTTGTTCACCATCATGAAGTCTCAGGAAAATGCAAATCCAAACTGCAAGGCCATGGCAGCTCACTGTGGTCAGCATGGCTAGAAGGAAGCAGACAGGAAATAACAAGTGTCAGAGAGGAGGTGCAGAGAAGGGAAGCCTCCTGCACTGCTGGTGGGAGTGTAACCCGGTGCAGCCACGATGCCAAAGGTGTGGAACTGCCTCAGAAATTTAAGTATCCATGTCCCGTATGACCCAGCTATTAATCTGCCGCTTGCTTATCCAAAAAAGTCAGAAAGACTACCGCATAAAGACATGTGCATGGCTGTGTTCACCACAGTCTTACTCCTGATATCCAAGACTTGGAAAGCACCCTGGTGTCCAGCAAGGGATGATTGGAGAAGGAAGATGGGCTATAGCCACACAATGGTATACCACTCAGCCGGAACAAATGATGCAATCCAGCCATTTGTGACCACCAGAATGGCTGTGAGCGTTTTAGGGGAAGTGTAACAAGCCCCAGTGAGAAATTCAAATACCATAGAATCTCACTTACAAGGCGAAGAAAAAGCAAGCACTAACCAACAGGTGGCACTGAACATTTGTATGCGGGCTCCCAGAGGCAAAGAGGGGCGGTGACGGAGGGTGAAAGAGAAGATTAGGCACAAGTGTGTGGTGAGGGCCTGTGATTAGTCTTACACTGGTGAAGATGATGTAAGCTACACAGAAGTCTAAAGCAATGAGGATGTGAATCTGGAAGTTATAGTACGTTCTAATGCAGGGTCATGGCTATAAATTCACCTCAAATCAAAAATCCAAAAAGGGGTCCAGAATGATGTCATAAAGCTTTGGGGGCGGAAAGAGTTTACAGAAGGTGAACTTCCAAGGATGGAAAATCACCTCCAAATGCTTACAGATGCTACAGAAAGGCAGACCATTCCAAATAGGTGAAGAGGAATACTACGAAGAGAACATGATCAGTCCTAAACCCATGAACGAACGGAAAATGTTACCGTCCATGATGTTATTACTAATCACCTTCACGAATAATCCAAACAGGCCCACGTCTTCCCAAGTTCAGGCAAAAGGTTGGTCCAAAAGTACAATTCAGGGCCGGCCCTGTGGTGGAGCAGGTAAGTGCCCACATTCCGCTTGGGCGGCCCGGGCCTCACTGTTTCACATTACGAGTGCATATCACATTAGTAGTGTTAGGAAATATAGATTTCATGGTATGGTGCGGGCAGAGATCACAAATAAGCAGCAATTGTGAGGATACGTTATCAATACGCACAAGAAAAGGAACCATAAGAATATTACAATCTATGGAAGTATCTGGTACACTTCCCAAAGGCAGAAGGAAGGAAAACTTGTGACCTGCCAAGGTGGAATTGGCAGAGTGCCACGAGATGACACCATCATTGTGCATCAGAACATTCCCTGGGCAACTTCAACTTGTGAGGGAGTCCAGGACTTTTTCTGGGTAAGGTCCACCCATTTTGCCATCTACCCAAGATATAAGAGATAAAACCCAGGATAATCTTACAGGAGTGACACCAGTGTCTAGAGAGAATGTAGGAGCCCTTTCGAAGTTCAAGGAGAAAGATAGAAACTGACAACAATTGCAGAAAAAGGAAAACTATCCTACCTAGACAGGGTGAGGAGTCAGACTGGTCTGAGATGGCTGTGAAACTCTGTGTGCACGGAGGTTGTCAGGACAACTTCGAATTTTGAGGTCGCTTATGACATCACGGTGAACATGTCCCCCAGGGTGGCCGCATGGTTACAGTCTGAGGATTGGCCTAGGCTAGGCTATTAAAGGGACAGATACCCAGAAACAGGTTTGGCAAACAGAAAGCAGGCACAGAAACTAGAAGAGATAAAACAGAGTCTGATGCAAGGGATAAGAAAGGAACCCTAGGCCACAAGTGAGAATAGAGGGACAGGCACGGAGAGGAGAACATTGTCATCTATTCAAGTCTATGGGGAGGTCATGCTGATTCAAGCTTGCAACTTCATTGGAAACAAGTGGCCGGACTTGGCGTTCATCACACCTACAGTGCCCTTGTGCCTTAAGCATAATGCAAAGTCAAGAAAGATGTCTTGAGGACATTGAAGAGAAGAATCGATGCCTCCTTTCCAAGGCCCATAGCATTCTTTGCAGGTCAGTCTCTTTTTCCGAAGCTCTGGTGTCACGTGGGCCCACTGGGCACATGGTAATGTGTCCCAAGAGATGTCTTGGAAGCCTTGAAGGAATGGAGCCCTGTCACGCTTGGGGTATGTCTCTTTGTTTGGAAGTGCTCTACAAGGGTGCTGAAAAGCACCCTCTTCCACAGGGCTTCGTTCCTTCATGAAGGCTGCCCTCCCAGGCTAGTGTGCTCTGTTTGCCTCCATCGAAATTCTCTCCCCCTACCTCTTGCCGTAGAAGGATTATTGATTATGTGTTTTGACACCATATGTAAGGAAGTTGCACGAAAATTAGAACTTTACAGTTGTGTTTCAAGAAAAATAAACAGGCCAGGGTAGAGGATGTAGGGCAAACAAATGGCACACCCTATAAAAATTAAGTAAGCCCGTATCTGGACGGAATCTAGGGGAACGTTCAAGGATCAGGGGTCAAGTTCGAAACTTCCCAAATCCGGAAAAGAGACAGAAAAATATCTTTCCTGGAGAGTGGAATTCATCCGATTTGTCTAAGTTGTCTTGGAAACATTGTGTCCGTGAAGGGGGTTGCCAGGACCACCTCGAATTTGGAGTTTCTGATCTCAGGATGTCAAACCAACCCACATGACCACGTGTTCTCAGTGCTTAGTTTGACCTTGGCTAGGGTAGCCAAGAGTCCTACAAGTGACCGGTGCAAATTCAAGGACAACAACCAAGAGTCACGAAAGCACTCACACCTCACCCTAGAGAACATACAGCGATTAAAGAAATACAAACTAATCCCTTGGAATGAAGGAGAACGGACTGATAAGCATGTCTAAGGGAGATAGCTGAGAAAGACCATGACGAGTATACTATGGAAAAGAAAAAGAGGACCCAGAAAATGGAAGGTGAACAGAAATCACACCTGAATTATTTACAATGAAAGATGATGTCCATCTTTAGACAGACTCTGCTGGAACGTTTGAAAGTCCGAGAAATTCACAAGCCAAAAAACGGCAGCGAAGGTCAAGCATGGGCTAACTGGGAAGGGTGAGTTATGAGACTGCTCCAAGCAGGCTCTGAAACCTGTATCCAGGAAGCATGCTGGACCTCAGAGACACAATTATGACAAATCCTCTGACATCACAATGGACCCGAAAAACAACCTAGCCTCATCTACACAGTGCTAGAGTTGGGCTCACTAGTATATTTAACTCCCGTTGCACTCAACTGCACGTTGCCACTGAACATGTAAGTGGCCGGCCGGTGGTGCAGTGGTGAGGTCCGCACCTTCTGGGTCTGTGGCCCAGTATGGGCTGGGTGGAATCCTCGGTTTGGGCCTCCTCACCACTGCTTCAGTTGTTCTGGTGCAGGCGTCCGAGGTAGAGTAGAGGCAGATGGGAAGGGACGTTGGACAGGGCCAGACTTCCACAGCAAATACAGGAGCATTGCCAGCAGATGTGAGCACAGCAATGCACTTGTGCCAAAACAAAACCAATTAAAAGTTGCAAAGAACAGAAAAACTGAAGCTAAGGGAAAAAAAAAAAAAAAAAAAAACAGGAGCTTGCCATTACGAAGAATAGGATCTCTGTGAATAACCTTAGCAAAACAGGTGAATTCTATGTTAATTCAAAAACTAGCAAACCTTTGGGGAAAGAAACTCAAGAAGACACAAGAAAAAAAAAGATATCGAGGGATCTAGGAATGGAAGGATTAACACACTTGAAAGGTTCATACCGCAGTAAGGAATCTCTGGATTCCATGCAATCCCAGTCAAAGTTGCAGCAGTATTTGCCACAGAGAAGAAGAGAGAATCCTAAAGTTTCTAGCCAGCAACGCGAGACCCTGACTAGGCAAAGGAATCCTCAGGAAAACGAACAAAGCAGCACGTGTCACAATTTCTGATTTCAACATAGAGGACGAAGCGCGAGGTACCGAAACGGCACAGTCTGGGCCCCAAAACAGGCATGAAGACCCATGCAAAACAATTGAGAGCCCAGAGCCCAACTCAAACTTACATGGACAGCCCATTTTGGACCAGGGAGCCAAGTGGAGACAGCGGAGAAAGGAGAGTCTCTACAATAAACGGTGCTGGGAAGCCTGCACAGCCACATGGAACACAACGAGAGTACACCATGATGTTACACCTGGCACACACACCACCTGAAGTGGATTAAAGCCTTGAATGGCAGACTTGAAACCGTGAACCTTGTAGGAGAAGACCTAGGCAGAGTGCTCTTTGCCATCTGTCTGAGCCGCCTATTTGGAAGAAGCATGTCTGACTGGGCAAGGGCAACAAAGGAAACAAGAAACAAACGGGACCACATCAAATGCACACACTTCTGCCCACTCAAGGAAACCATCAACTGAATACTAAGACACCACAACAATTGGGAGAGGATGTTTGCAAACCACACATCGGACAAGGGGTGAAAAGCCCAAAGATACAATCAACTCGCACGTCTCCACAAGAAAAAAAACAAGCCAATGAAAACCTGGTCAAAAGATGGAAGCAGAGATTTCTCCGAAGAAGACAGAAAGAGGGCCAGTAGGTGCATGAAAACTTGTTCACCATCATGAAGTCTCAGGAAAATGCAAATCCAAACTGCAAGGCCATGGCAGCTCACTGTGGTCAGCATGGCTAGAAGGAAGCAGACAGGAAATAACAAGTGTCAGAGAGGAGGTGGAGAGAAGGGAAGCCTCCTGCACTGCTGGTGGGAGTGTAACCCGGTGCAGCCACGATGCCAAAGGTGTGGAACTGCCTCAGAAATTTAAGTATCCATGTCCCGTATGACCCAGCTATTAATCTGCCGCTTGCTTATCCAAAAAAGTCAGAAAGACTACCGCATAAAGACATGTGCATGGCTGTGTTCACCACAGTCTTACTCCTGATATCCAAGACTTGGAAAGCACCCTGGTGTCCAGCAAGGGATGATTGGAGAAGGAAGATGGGCTATAGCCACACAATGGTATACCACTCAGCCGGAACAAATGATGCAATCCAGCCATTTGTGACCACCAGAATGGCTGTGAGCGTTTTAGGGGAAGTGTAACAAGCCCCAGTGAGAAATTCAAATACCATAGAATCTCACTTACAAGGCGAAGAAAAAGCAAGCACTAACCAACAGGTGGCACTGAACATTTGTATGCGGGCTCCCAGAGGCAAAGAGGGGCGGTGACGGAGGGTGAAAGAGAAGATTAGGCACAAGTGTGTGGTGAGGGCCTGTGATTAGTCTTACACTGGTGAAGATGATGTAAGCTACACAGAAGTCTAAAGCAATGAGGATGTGAATCTGGAAGTTATAGTACGTTCTAATGCAGGGTCATGGCTATAAATTCACCTCAAATCAAAAATCCAAAAAGGGGTCCAGAATGATGTCATAAAGCTTTGGGGGCGGAAAGAGTTTACAGAAGGTGAACTTCCAAGGATGGAAAATCACCTCCAAATGCTTACAGATGCTACAGAAAGGCAGACCATTCCAAATAGGTGAAGAGGAATACTACGAAGAGAACATGATCAGTCCTAAACCCATGAACGAACGGAAAATGTTACCGTCCATGATGTTATTACTAATCACCTTCACGAATAATCCAAACAGGCCCACGTCTTCCCAAGTTCAGGCAAAAGGTTGGTCCAAAAGTACAATTCAGGGCCGGCCCTGTGGTGGAGCAGGTAAGTGCCCACATTCCGCTTGGGCGGCCCGGGCCTCACTGTTTCACATTACGAGTGCATATCACATTAGTAGTGTTAGGAAATATAGATTTCATGGTATGGTGCGGGCAGAGATCATAAATAAGCAGCAATTGTGAGGATACGTTATCAATACGCACAAGAAAAGGAACCATAAGAATATTACAATCTATGGAAGTATCTGGTACACTTCCCAAAGGCAGAAGGAAGGAAAACTTGTGACCTGCCAAGGTGGAATTGGCAGAGTGCCACGAGATGACACCATCATTGTGCATCAGAACATTCCCTGGGCAACTTCAACTTGTGAGGGAGTCCAGGACTTTTTCTGGGTAAGGTCCACCCATTTTGCCATCTACCCAAGATATAAGAGATAAAACCCAGGATAATCTTACAGGAGTGACACCAGTGTCTAGAGAGAATGTAGGAGCCCTTTCGAAGTTCAAGGAGAAAGATAGAAACTGACAACAATTGCAGAAAAAGGAAAACTATCCTACCTAGACAGGGTGAGGAGTCAGACTGGTCTGAGATGGCTGTGAAACTCTGTGTGCACGGAGGTTGTCAGGACAACTTCGAATTTTGAGGTCGCTTATGACATCACGGTGAACATGTCCCCCAGGGTGGCCGCATGGTTACAGTCTGAGGATTGGCCTAGGCTAGGCTATTAAAGGGACAGATACCCAGAAACAGGTTTGGCAAACAGAAAGCAGGCACAGAAACTAGAAGAGATAAAACAGAGTCTGATGCAAGGGATAAGAAAGGAACCCTAGGCCACAAGTGAGAATAGAGGGACAGGCACGGAGAGGAGAACATTGTCATCTATTCAAGTCTATGGGGAGGTCATGCTGATTCAAGCTTGCAACTTCATTGGAAACAAGTGGCCGGACTTGGCGTTCATCACACCTACAGTGCCCTTGTGCCTTAAGCATAATGCAAAGTCAAGAAAGATGTCTTGAGGACATTGAAGAGAAGAATCGATGCCTCCTTTCCAAGGCCCATAGCATTCTTTGCAGGTCAGTCTCTTTTTCCGAAGCTCTGGTGTCACGTGGGCCCACTGGGCACATGGTAATGTGTCCCAAGAGATGTCTTGGAAGCCTTGAAGGAATGGAGCCCTGTCACGCTTGGGGTATGTCTCTTTGTTTGGAAGTGCTCTACAAGGGTGCTGAAAAGCACCCTCTTCCACAGGGCTTCGTTCCTTCGTGAAGGCTGCCCTCCCAGGCTAGTGTGCTCTGTTTGCCTCCATCGAAATTCTCTCCCCCTACCTCTTGCCGTAGAAGGATTATTGATTATGTGTTTTGACACCATATGTAAGGAAGTTGCACGAAAATTAGAACTTTACAGTTGTGTTTCAAGAAAAATAAACAGGCCAGGGTAGAGGATGTAGGGCAAACAAATGGCACACCCTATAAAAATTAAGTAAGCCCGTATCTGGACGGAATCTAGGGGAACGTTCAAGGATCAGGGGTCAAGTTCGAAACTTCCCAAATCCGGAAAAGAGACAGAAAAATATCTTTCCTGGAGAGTGGAATTCATCCGATTTGTCTAAGTTGTCTTGGAAACATTGTGTCCGTGAAGGGGGTTGCCAGGACCACCTCGAATTTGGAGTTTCTGATCTCAGGATGTCAAACCAACCCACATGACCACGTGTTCTCAGTGCTTAGTTTGACCTTGGCTAGGGTAGCCAAGAGTCCTACAAGTGACCGGTGCAAATTCAAGGACAACAACCAAGAGTCACGAAAGCACTCACACCTCACCCTAGAGAACATACAGCGATTAAAGAAATACAAACTAATCCCTTGGAATGAAGGAGAACGGACTGATAAGCATGTCTAAGGGAGATAGCTGAGAAAGACCATGACGAGTATACTATGGAAAAGAAAAAGAGGACCCAGAAAATGGAAGGTGAACAGAAATCACACCTGAATTATCCACAATGAAAGATGATGTCCGTCTTTAGACAGACTCTGCTGGAACGTTTGAAAGTCAGAGAAATTCACAAGCCAAAAAACGGCAGCGAAGGTCAAGCATGGGCTAACTGGGAAGGGTGAGTTATGAGACTGCTCCAAGCAGGCTCTGAAACCTGTATCCAGGAAGCATGCTGGACCTCAGAGACACAATTATGACAAATCCTCTGACATCACAATGGACCCGAAAAACAACCTAGCCTCATCTACACAGTGCTAGAGTTGGGCTCACTAGTATATTTAACTCCCATTGCACTCAACTGCACGTTGCCACTGAACATGTAAGTGGCCGGCCGGTGGTGCAGTGGTGAGGTCCGCACCTTCTGGGTCTGTGGCCCAGTATGGGCTGGGTGGAATCCTCGGTTTGGGCCTCCTCACCACTGCTTCAGTTGTTCTGGTGCAGGCGTCCGAGGTAGAGTAGAGGCAGATGGGAAGGGACGTTGGACAGGGCCAGACTTCCACAGCAAATACAGGAGCATTGCCAGCAGATGTGAGCACAGCAATGCACTTGTGCCAAAACAAAACCAATTAAAAGTTGCAAAGAACAGAAAAACTGAAGCTAAGGGAAAAAAAAAAAAAAAAAAAAACAGGAGCTTGCCATTACGAAGAATAGGATCTCTGTGAATAACCTTAGCAAAACAGGTGAATTCTATGTTAATTCAAAAACTAGCAAACCTTTGGGGAAAGAAACTCAAGAAGACACAAGAAAAAAAAAGATATCGACGGATCTAGGAATGGAAGGATTAACACACTTGAAAGGTTCATACCGCAGTAAGGAATCTCTGGATTCCATGCAATCCCAGTCAAAGTTGCAGCAGTATTTGCCACAGAGAAGAAGAGAGAATCCTAAAGTTTCTAGCCAGCAACGCGAGACCCTGACTAGGCAAAGGAATCCTCAGGAAAACGAACAAAGCAGCACGTGTCACAATTTCTGATTTCAACATAGAGGACGAAGCGCGAGGTACCGAAACGGCACAGTCTGGGCCCCAAAACAGGCATGAAGACCCATGCAAAACAATTGAGAGCCCAGAGCCCAACTCAAACTTACATGGACAGCCCATTTTGGACCAGGGAGCCAAGTGGAGACAGCGGAGAAAGGAGAGTCTCTACAATAAACGGTGCTGGGAAGCCTGCACAGCCACATGGAACACAACGAGAGTACACCATGATGTTACACCTGGCACACACACCACCTGAAGTGGATTAAAGCCTTGAATGGCAGACTTGAAACCGTGAACCTTGTAGGAGAAGACCTAGGCAGAGTGCTCTTTGCCATCTGTCTGAGCCGCCTATTTGGAAGAAGCATGTCTGACTGGGCAAGGGCAACAAAGGAAACAAGAAACAAACGGGACCACATCAAATGCACACACTTCTGCCCACTCAAGGAAACCATCAACTGAATACTAAGACACCACAACAATTGGGAGAGGATGTTTGCAAACCACACATCGGACAAGGGGTGAAAAGCCCAAAGATACAATCAACTCGCACGTCTCCACAAGAAAAAAAACAAGCCAATGAAAACCTGGTCAAAAGATGGAAGCAGAGATTTCTCCGAAGAAGACAGAAAGAGGGCCAGTAGGTGCATGAAAACTTGTTCACCATCATGAAGTCTCAGGAAAATGCAAATCCAAACTGCAAGGCCATGGCAGCTCACTGTGGTCAGCATGGCTAGAAGGAAGCAGACAGGAAATAACAAGTGTCAGAGAGGAGGTGGAGAGAAGGGAAGCCTCCTGCACTGCTGGTGGGAGTGTAACCCGGTGCAGCCACGATGCCAAAGGTGTGGAACTGCCTCAGAAATTTAAGTATCCATGTCCCGTATGACCCAGCTATTAATCTGCCGCTTGCTTATCCAAAAAAGTCAGAAAGACTACCGCATAAAGACATGTGCATGGCTGTGTTCACCACAGTCTTACTCCTGATATCCAAGACTTGGAAAGCACCCTGGTGTCCAGCAAGGGATGATTGGAGAAGGAAGATGGGCTATAGCCACACAATGGTATACCACTCAGCCGGAACAAATGATGCAATCCAGCCATTTGTGACCACCAGAATGGCTGTGAGCGTTTTAGGGGAAGTGTAACAAGCCCCAGTGAGAAATTCAAATACCATAGAATCTCACTTACAAGGCGAAGAAAAAGCAAGCACTAACCAACAGGTGGCACTGAACATTTGTATGCGGGCTCCCAGAGGCAAAGAGGGGCGGTGACGGAGGGTGAAAGAGAAGATTAGGCACAAGTGTGTGGTGAGGGCCTGTGATTAGTCTTACACTGGTGAAGATGATGTAAGCTACACAGAAGTCTAAAGCAATGAGGATGTGAATCTGGAAGTTATAGTACGTTCTAATGCAGGGTCATGGCTATAAATTCACCTCAAATCAAAAATCCAAAAAGGGGTCCAGAATGATGTCATAAAGCTTTGGGGGCGGAAAGAGTTTACAGAAGGTGAACTTCCAAGGATGGAAAATCACCTCCAAATGCTTACAGATGCTACAGAAAGGCAGACCATTCCAAATAGGTGAAGAGGAATACTACGAAGAGAACATGATCAGTCCTAAACCCATGAACGAACGGAAAATGTTACCGTCCATGATGTTATTACTAATCACCTTCACGAATAATCCAAACAGGCCCACGTCTTCCCAAGTTCAGGCAAAAGGTTGGTCCAAAAGTACAATTCAGGGCCGGCCCTGTGGTGGAGCAGGTAAGTGCCCACATTCCGCTTGGGCGGCCCGGGCCTCACTGTTTCACATTACGAGTGCATATCACATTAGTAGTGTTAGGAAATATAGATTTCATGGTATGGTGCGGGCAGAGATCATAAATAAGCAGCAATTGTGAGGATACGTTATCAATACGCACAAGAAAAGGAACCATAAGAATATTACAATCTATGGAAGTATCTGGTACACTTCCCAAAGGCAGAAGGAAGGAAAACTTGTGACCTGCCAAGGTGGAATTGGCAGAGTGCCACGAGATGACACCATCATTGTGCATCAGAACATTCCCTGGGCAACTTCAACTTGTGAGGGAGTCCAGGACTTTTTCTGGGTAAGGTCCACCCATTTTGCCATCTACCCAAGATATAAGAGATAAAACCCAGGATAATCTTACAGGAGTGACACCAGTGTCTAGAGAGAATGTAGGAGCCCTTTCGAAGTTCAAGGAGAAAGATAGAAACTGACAACAATTGCAGAAAAAGGAAAACTATCCTACCTAGACAGGGTGAGGAGTCAGACTGGTCTGAGATGGCTGTGAAACTCTGTGTGCACGGAGGTTGTCAGGACAACTTCGAATTTTGAGGTCGCTTATGACATCACGGTGAACATGTCCCCCAGGGTGGCCGCATGGTTACAGTCTGAGGATTGGCCTAGGCTAGGCTATTAAAGGGACAGATACCCAGAAACAGGTTTGGCAAACAGAAAGCAGGCACAGAAACTAGAAGAGATAAAACAGAGTCTGATGCAAGGGATAAGAAAGGAACCCTAGGCCACAAGTGAGAATAGAGGGACAGGCACGGAGAGGAGAACATTGTCATCTATTCAAGTCTATGGGGAGGTCATGCTGATTCAAGCTTGCAACTTCATTGGAAACAAGTGGCCGGACTTGGCGTTCATCACACCTACAGTGCCCTTGTGCCTTAAGCATAATGCAAAGTCAAGAAAGATGTCTTGAGGACATTGAAGAGAAGAATCGATGCCTCCTTTCCAAGGCCCATAGCATTCTTTGCAGGTCAGTCTCTTTTTCCGAAGCTCTGGTGTCACGTGGGCCCACTGGGCACATGGTAATGTGTCCCAAGAGATGTCTTGGAAGCCTTGAAGGAATGGAGCCCTGTCACGCTTGGGGTATGTCTCTTTGTTTGGAAGTGCTCTACAAGGGTGCTGAAAAGCACCCTCTTCCACAGGGCTTCGTTCCTTCGTGAAGGCTGCCCTCCCAGGCTAGTGTGCTCTGTTTGCCTCCATCGAAATTCTCTCCCCCTACCTCTTGCCGTAGAAGGATTATTGATTATGTGTTTTGACACCATATGTAAGGAAGTTGCACGAAAATTAGAACTTTACAGTTGTGTTTCAAGAAAAATAAACAGGCCAGGGTAGAGGATGTAGGGCAAACAAATGGCACACCCTATAAAAATTAAGTAAGCCCGTATCTGGACGGAATCTAGGGGAACGTTCAAGGATCAGGGGTCAAGTTCGAAACTTCCCAAATCCGGAAAAGAGACAGAAAAATATCTTTCCTGGAGAGTGGAATTCATCCGATTTGTCTAAGTTGTCTTGGAAACATTGTGTCCGTGAAGGGGGTTGCCAGGACCACCTCGAATTTGGAGTTTCTGATCTCAGGATGTCAAACCAACCCACATGACCACGTGTTCTCAGTGCTTAGTTTGACCTTGGCTAGGGTAGCCAAGAGTCCTACAAGTGACCGGTGCAAATTCAAGGACAACAACCAAGAGTCACGAAAGCACTCACACCTCACCCTAGAGAACATACAGCGATTAAAGAAATACAAACTAATCCCTTGGAATGAAGGAGAACGGACTGATAAGCATGTCTAAGGGAGATAGCTGAGAAAGACCATGACGAGTATACTATGGAAAAGAAAAAGAGGACCCAGAAAATGGAAGGTGAACAGAAATCACACCTGAATTATCCACAATGAAAGATGATGTCCGTCTTTAGACAGACTCTGCTGGAACGTTTGAAAGTCAGAGAAATTCACAAGCCAAAAAACGGCAGCGAAGGTCAAGCATGGGCTAACTGGGAAGGGTGAGTTATGAGACTGCTCCAAGCAGGCTCTGAAACCTGTATCCAGGAAGCATGCTGGACCTCAGAGACACAATTATGACAAATCCTCTGACATCACAATGGACCCGAAAAACAACCTAGCCTCATCTACACAGTGCTAGAGTTGGGCTCACTAGTATATTTAACTCCCGTTGCACTCAACTGCACGTTGCCACTGAACATGTAAGTGGCCGGCCGGTGGTGCAGTGGTGAGGTCCGCACCTTCTGGGTCTGTGGCCCAGTATGGGCTGGGTGGAATCCTCGGTTTGGGCCTCCTCACCACTGCTTCAGTTGTTCTGGTGCAGGCGTCCGAGGTAGAGTAGAGGCAGATGGGAAGGGACGTTGGACAGGGCCAGACTTCCACAGCAAATACAGGAGCATTGCCAGCAGATGTGAGCACAGCAATGCACTTGTGCCAAAACAAAACCAATTAAAAGTTGCAAAGAACAGAAAAACTGAAGCTAAGGGAAAAAAAAAAAAAAAAAAAACAGGAGCTTGCCATTACGAAGAATAGGATCTCTGTGAATAACCTTAGCAAAACAGGTGAATTCTATGTTAATTCAAAAACTAGCAAACCTTTGGGGAAAGAAACTCAAGAAGACACAAGAAAAAAAAAGATATCGACGGATCTAGGAATGGAAGGATTAACACACTTGAAAGGTTCATACCGCAGTAAGGAATCTCTGGATTCCATGCAATCCCAGTCAAAGTTGCAGCAGTATTTGCCACAGAGAAGAAGAGAGAATCCTAAAGTTTCTAGCCAGCAACGCGAGACCCTGACTAGGCAAAGGAATCCTCAGGAAAACGAACAAAGCAGCACGTGTCACAATTTCTGATTTCAACATAGAGGACGAAGCGCGAGGTACCGAAACGGCACAGTCTGGGCCCCAAAACAGGCATGAAGACCCATGCAAAACAATTGAGAGCCCAGAGCCCAACTCAAACTTACATGGACAGCCCATTTTGGACCAGGGAGCCAAGTGGAGACAGCGGAGAAAGGAGAGTCTCTACAATAAACGGTGCTGGGAAGCCTGCACAGCCACATGGAACACAACGAGAGTACACCATGATGTTACACCTGGCACACACACCACCTGAAGTGGATTAAAGCCTTGAATGGCAGACTTGAAACCGTGAACCTTGTAGGAGAAGACCTAGGCAGAGTGCTCTTTGCCATCTGTCTGAGCCGCCTATTTGGAAGAAGCATGTCTGACTGGGCAAGGGCAACAAAGGAAACAAGAAACAAACGGGACCACATCAAATGCACACACTTCTGCCCACTCAAGGAAACCATCAACTGAATACTAAGACACCACAACAATTGGGAGAGGATGTTTGCAAACCACACATCGGACAAGGGGTGAAAAGCCCAAAGATACAATCAACTCGCACGTCTCCACAAGAAAAAAAACAAGCCAATGAAAACCTGGTCAAAAGATGGAAGCAGAGATTTCTCCGAAGAAGACAGAAAGAGGGCCAGTAGGTGCATGAAAACTTGTTCACCATCATGAAGTCTCAGGAAAATGCAAATCCAAACTGCAAGGCCATGGCAGCTCACTGTGGTCAGCATGGCTAGAAGGAAGCAGACAGGAAATAACAAGTGTCAGAGAGGAGGTGGAGAGAAGGGAAGCCTCCTGCACTGCTGGTGGGAGTGTAACCCGGTGCAGCCACGATGCCAAAGGTGTGGAACTGCCTCAGAAATTTAAGTATCCATGTCCCGTATGACCCAGCTATTAATCTGCCGCTTGCTTATCCAAAAAAGTCAGAAAGACTACCGCATAAAGACATGTGCATGGCTGTGTTCACCACAGTCTTACTCCTGATATCCAAGACTTGGAAAGCACCCTGGTGTCCAGCAAGGGATGATTGGAGAAGGAAGATGGGCTATAGCCACACAATGGTATACCACTCAGCCGGAACAAATGATGCAATCCAGCCATTTGTGACCACCAGAATGGCTGTGAGGGTTTTAGGGGAAGTGTAACAAGCCCCAGTGAGAAATTCAAATACCATAGAATCTCACTTACAAGGCGAAGAAAAAGCAAGCACTAACCAACAGGTGGCACTGAACATTTGTATGCGGGCTCCCAGAGGCAAAGAGGGGCGGTGACGGAGGGTGAAAGAGAAGATTAGGCACAAGTGTGTGGTGAGGGCCTGTGATTAGTCTTACACTGGTGAAGATGATGTAAGCTACACAGAAGTCTAAAGCAATGAGGATGTGAATCTGGAAGTTATAGTACGTTCTAATGCAGGGTCATGGCTATAAATTCACCTCAAATCAAAAATCCAAAAAGGGGTCCAGAATGATGTCATAAAGCTTTGGGGGCGGAAAGAGTTTACAGAAGGTGAACTTCCAAGGATGGAAAATCACCTCCAAATGCTTACAGATGCTACAGAAAGGCAGACCATTCCAAATAGGTGAAGAGGAATACTACGAAGAGAACATGATCAGTCCTAAACCCATGAACGAACGGAAAATGTTACCGTCCATGATGTTATTACTAATCACCTTCACGAATAATCCAAACAGGCCCACGTCTTCCCAAGTTCAGGCAAAAGGTTGGTCCAAAAGTACAATTCAGGGCCGGCCCTGTGGTGGAGCAGGTAAGTGCCCACATTCCGCTTGGGCGGCCCGGGCCTCACTGTTTCACATTACGAGTGCATATCACATTAGTAGTGTTAGGAAATATAGATTTCATGGTATGGTGCGGGCAGAGATCATAAATAAGCAGCAATTGTGAGGATACGTTATCAATACGCACAAGAAAAGGAACCATAAGAATATTACAATCTATGGAAGTATCTGGTACACTTCCCAAAGGCAGAAGGAAGGAAAACTTGTGACCTGCCAAGGTGGAATTGGCAGAGTGCCACGAGATGACACCATCATTGTGCATCAGAACATTCCCTGGGCAACTTCAACTTGTGAGGGAGTCCAGGACTTTTTCTGGGTAAGGTCCACCCATTTTGCCATCTACCCAAGATATAAGAGATAAAACCCAGGATAATCTTACAGGAGTGACACCAGTGTCTAGAGAGAATGTAGGAGCCCTTTCGAAGTTCAAGGAGAAAGATAGAAACTGACAACAATTGCAGAAAAAGGAAAACTATCCTACCTAGACAGGGTGAGGAGTCAGACTGGTCTGAGATGGCTGTGAAACTCTGTGTGCACGGAGGTTGTCAGGACAACTTCGAATTTTGAGGTCGCTTATGACATCACGGTGAACATGTCCCCCAGGGTGGCCGCATGGTTACAGTCTGAGGATTGGCCTAGGCTAGGCTATTAAAGGGACAGATACCCAGAAACAGGTTTGGCAAACAGAAAGCAGGCACAGAAACTAGAAGAGATAAAACAGAGTCTGATGCAAGGGATAAGAAAGGAACCCTAGGCCACAAGTGAGAATAGAGGGACAGGCACGGAGAGGAGAACATTGTCATCTATTCAAGTCTATGGGGAGGTCATGCTGATTCAAGCTTGCAACTTCATTGGAAACAAGTGGCCGGACTTGGCGTTCATCACACCTACAGTGCCCTTGTGCCTTAAGCATAATGCAAAGTCAAGAAAGATGTCTTGAGGACATTGAAGAGAAGAATCGATGCCTCCTTTCCAAGGCCCATAGCATTCTTTGCAGGTCAGTCTCTTTTTCCGAAGCTCTGGTGTCACGTGGGCCCACTGGGCACATGGTAATGTGTCCCAAGAGATGTCTTGGAAGCCTTGAAGGAATGGAGCCCTGTCACGCTTGGGGTATGTCTCTTTGTTTGGAAGTGCTCTACAAGGGTGCTGAAAAGCACCCTCTTCCACAGGGCTTCGTTCCTTCGTGAAGGCTGCCCTCCCAGGCTAGTGTGCTCTGTTTGCCTCCATCGAAATTCTCTCCCCCTACCTCTTGCCGTAGAAGGATTATTGATTATGTGTTTTGACACCATATGTAAGGAAGTTGCACGAAAATTAGAACTTTACAGTTGTGTTTCAAGAAAAATAAACAGGCCAGGGTAGAGGATGTAGGGCAAACAAATGGCACACCCTATAAAAATTAAGTAAGCCCGTATCTGGACGGAATCTAGGGGAACGTTCAAGGATCAGGGGTCAAGTTCGAAACTTCCCAAATCCAGAAAAGACACAGAAAAATATCTTTCCTGGAGAGTGGAATTCATCCGATTTGTCTAAGTTGTCTTGGAAACATTGTGTCCGTGAAGGGGGTTGCCAGGACCACCTCGAATTTGGAGTTTCTGATCTCAGGATGTCAAACCAACCCACATGACCACGTGTTCTCAGTGCTTAGTTTGACCTTGGCTAGGGTAGCCAAGAGTCCTACAAGTGACCGGTGCAAATTCAAGGACAACAACCAAGAGTCACGAAAGCACTCACACCTCACCCTAGAGAACATACAGCGATTAAAGAAATACAAACTAATCCCTTGGAATGAAGGAGAACGGACTGATAAGCATGTCTAAGGGAGATAGCTGAGAAAGACCATGACGAGTATACTATGGAAAAGAAAAAGAGGACCCAGAAAATGGAAGGTGAACAGAAATCACACCTGAATTATCAACAATGAAAGATGATGTCCGTCTTTAGACAGACTCTGCTGGAACGTTTGAAAGTCAGAGAAATTCACAAGCCAAAAAACGGCAGCGAAGGTCAAGCATGGGCTAACTGGGAAGGGTGAGTTATGAGACTGCTCCAAGCAGGCTCTGAAACCTGTATCCAGGAAGCATGCTGGACCTCAGAGACACAATTATGACAAATCCTCTGACATCACAATGGACCCGAAAAACAACCTAGCCTCATCTACACAGTGCTAGAGTTGGGCTCACTAGTATATTTAACTCCCGTTGCACTCAACTGCACGTTGCCACTGAACATGTAAGTGGCCGGCCGGTGGTGCAGTGGTGAGGTCCGCACCTTCTGGGTCTGTGGCCCAGTATGGGCTGGGTGGAATCCTCGGTTTGGGCCTCCTCACCACTGCTTCAGTTGTTCTGGTGCAGGCGTCCGAGGTAGAGTAGAGGCAGATGGGAAGGGACGTTGGACAGGGCCAGACTTCCACAGCAAATACAGGAGCATTGCCAGCAGATGTGAGCACAGCAATGCACTTGTGCCAAAACAAAACCAATTAAAAGTTGCAAAGAACAGAAAAACTGAAGCTAAGGGAAAAAAAAAAAAACAAAAAAACAGGAGCTTGCCATTACGAAGAATAGGATCTCTGTGAATAACCTTAGCAAAACAGGTGAATTCTATGTTAATTCAAAAACTAGCAAACCTTTGGGGAAAGAAACTCAAGAAGACACAAGAAAAAAAAAGATATCGACGGATCTAGGAATGGAAGGATTAACACACTTGAAAGGTTCATACCGCAGTAAGGAATCTCTGGATTCCATGCAATCCCAGTCAAAGTTGCAGCAGTATTTGCCACAGAGAAGAAGAGAGAATCCTAAAGTTTCTAGCCAGCAACGCGAGACCCTGACTAGGCAAAGGAATCCTCAGGAAAACGAACAAAGCAGCACGTGTCACAATTTCTGATTTCAACATAGAGGACGAAGCGCGAGGTACCGAAACGGCACAGTCTGGGCCCCAAAACAGGCATGAAGACCCATGCAAAACAATTGAGAGCCCAGAGCCCAACTCAAACTTACATGGACAGCCCATTTTGGACCAGGGAGCCAAGTGGAGACAGCGGAGAAAGGAGAGTCTCTACAATAAACGGTGCTGGGAAGCCTGCACAGCCACATGGAACACAACGAGAGTACACCATGATGTTACACCTGGCACACACACCACCTGAAGTGGATTAAAGCCTTGAATGGCAGACTTGAAACCGTGAACCTTGTAGGAGAAGACCTAGGCAGAGTGCTCTTTGCCATCTGTCTGAGCCGCCTATTTGGAAGAAGCATGTCTGACTGGGCAAGGGCAACAAAGGAAACAAGAAACAAACGGGACCACATCAAATGCACACACTTCTGCCCACTCAAGGAAACCATCAACTGAATACTAAGACACCACAACAATTGGGAGAGGATGTTTGCAAACCACACATCGGACAAGGGGTGAAAAGCCCAAAGATACAATCAACTCGCACGTCTCCACAAGAAAAAAAACAAGCCAATGAAAACCTGGTCAAAAGATGGAAGCAGAGATTTCTCCGAAGAAGACAGAAAGAGGGCCAGTAGGTGCATGAAAACTTGTTCACCATCATGAAGTCTCAGGAAAATGCAAATCCAAACTGCAAGGCCATGGCAGCTCACTGTGGTCAGCATGGCTAGAAGGAAGCAGACAGGAAATAACAAGTGTCAGAGAGGAGGTGCAGAGAAGGGAAGCCTCCTGCACTGCTGGTGGGAGTGTAACCCGGTGCAGCCACGATGCCAAAGGTGTGGAACTGCCTCAGAAATTTAAGTATCCATGTCCCGTATGACCCAGCTATTAATCTGCCGCTTGCTTATCCAAAAAAGTCAGAAAGACTACCGCATAAAGACATGTGCATGGCTGTGTTCACCACAGTCTTACTCCTGATATCCAAGACTTGGAAAGCACCCTGGTGTCCAGCAAGGGATGATTGGAGAAGGAAGATGGGCTATAGCCACACAATGGTATACCACTCAGCCGGAACAAATGATGCAATCCAGCCATTTGTGACCACCAGAATGGCTGTGAGCGTTTTAGGGGAAGTGTAACAAGCCCCAGTGAGAAATTCAAATACCATAGAATCTCACTTACAAGGCGAAGAAAAAGCAAGCACTAACCAACAGGTGGCACTGAACATTTGTATGCGGGCTCCCAGAGGCAAAGAGGGGCGGTGACGGAGGGTGAAAGAGAAGATTAGGCACAAGTGTGTGGTGAGGGCCTGTGATTAGTCTTACACTGGTGAAGATGATGTAAGCTACACAGAAGTCTAAAGCAATGAGGATGTGAATCTGGAAGTTATAGTACGTTCTAATGCAGGGTCATGGCTATAAATTCACCTCAAATCAAAAATCCAAAAAGGGGTCCAGAATGATGTCATAAAGCTTTGGGGGCGGAAAGAGTTTACAGAAGGTGAACTTCCAAGGATGGAAAATCACCTCCAAATGCTTACAGATGCTACAGAAAGGCAGACCATTCCAAATAGGTGAAGAGGAATACTACGAAGAGAACATGATCAGTCCTAAACCCATGAACGAACGGAAAATGTTACCGTCCATGATGTTATTACTAATCACCTTCACGAATAATCCAAACAGGCCCACGTCTTCCCAAGTTCAGGCAAAAGGTTGGTCCAAAAGTACAATTCAGGGCCGGCCCTGTGGTGGAGCAGGTAAGTGCCCACATTCCGCTTGGGCGGCCCGGGCCTCACTGTTTCACATTACGAGTGCATATCACATTAGTAGTGTTAGGAAATATAGATTTCATGGTATGGTGCGGGCAGAGATCATAAATAAGCAGCAATTGTGAGGATACGTTATCAATACGCACAAGAAAAGGAACCATAAGAATATTACAATCTATGGAAGTATCTGGTACACTTCCCAAAGGCAGAAGGAAGGAAAACTTGTGACCTGCCAAGGTGGAATTGGCAGAGTGCCACGAGATGACACCATCATTGTGCATCAGAACATTCCCTGGGCAACTTCAACTTGTGAGGGAGTCCAGGACTTTTTCTGGGTAAGGTCCACCCATTTTGCCATCTACCCAAGATATAAGAGATAAAACCCAGGATAATCTTACAGGAGTGACACCAGTGTCTAGAGAGAATGTAGGAGCCCTTTCGAAGTTCAAGGAGAAAGATAGAAACTGACAACAATTGCAGAAAAAGGAAAACTATCCTACCTAGACAGGGTGAGGAGTCAGACTGGTCTGAGATGGCTGTGAAACTCTGTGTGCACGGAGGTTGTCAGGACAACTTCGAATTTTGAGGTCGCTTATGACATCACGGTGAACATGTCCCCCAGGGTGGCCGCATGGTTACAGTCTGAGGATTGGCCTAGGCTAGGCTATTAAAGGGACAGATACCCAGAAACAGGTTTGGCAAACAGAAAGCAGGCACAGAAACTAGAAGAGATAAAACAGAGTCTGATGCAAGGGATAAGAAAGGAACCCTAGGCCACAAGTGAGAATAGAGGGACAGGCACGGAGAGGAGAACATTGTCATCTATTCAAGTCTATGGGGAGGTCATGCTGATTCAAGCTTGCAACTTCATTGGAAACAAGTGGCCGGACTTGGCGTTCATCACACCTACAGTGCCCTTGTGCCTTAAGCATAATGCAAAGTCAAGAAAGATGTCTTGAGGACATTGAAGAGAAGAATCGATGCCTCCTTTCCAAGGCCCATAGCATTCTTTGCAGGTCAGTCTCTTTTTCCGAAGCTCTGGTGTCACGTGGGCCCACTGGGCACATGGTAATGTGTCCCAAGAGATGTCTTGGAAGCCTTGAAGGAATGGAGCCCTGTCACGCTTGGGGTATGTCTCTTTGTTTGGAAGTGCTCTACAAGGGTGCTGAAAAGCACCCTCTTCCACAGGGCTTCGTTCCTTCATGAAGGCTGCCCTCCCAGGCTAGTGTGCTCTGTTTGCCTCCATCGAAATTCTCTCCCCCTACCTCTTGCCGTAGAAGGATTATTGATTATGTGTTTTGACACCATATGTAAGGAAGTTGCACGAAAATTAGAACTTTACAGTTGTGTTTCAAGAAAAATAAACAGGCCAGGGTAGAGGATGTAGGGCAAACAAATGGCACACCCTATAAAAATTAAGTAAGCCCGTATCTGGACGGAATCTAGGGGAACGTTCAAG
This sequence comes from Equus asinus, assembly GCF_041296235.1. Lineage (NCBI taxonomy): Eukaryota > Metazoa > Chordata > Mammalia > Perissodactyla > Equidae > Equus > Equus asinus. Next base: position 8,014,861 of record NC_091813.1, on the reverse strand, counting down.
GATCAGGGGTCAAGTTCGAAACTTCCCAAATCCGGAAAAGAGACAGAAAAATATCTTTCCTGGAGAGTGGAATTCATCCGATTTGTCTAAGTTGTCTTGGAAACATTGTGTCCGTGAAGGGGGTTGCCAGGACCACCTCGAATTTGGAGTTTCTGATCTCAGGATGTCAAACCAACCCACATGACCACGTGTTCTCAGTGCTTAGTTTGACCTTGGCTAGGGTAGCCAAGAGTCCTACAAGTGACCGGTGCAAATTCAAGGACAACAACCAAGAGTCACGAAAGCACTCACACCTCACCCTAGAGAACATACAGCGATTAAAGAAATACAAACTAATCCCTTGGAATGAAGGAGAACGGACTGATAAGCATGTCTAAGGGAGATAGCTGAGAAAGACCATGACGAGTATACTATGGAAAAGAAAAAGAGGACCCAGAAAATGGAAGGTGAACAGAAATCACACCTGAATTATTTACAATGAAAGATGATGTCCATCTTTAGACAGACTCTGCTGGAACGTTTGAAAGTCCGAGAAATTCACAAGCCAAAAAACGGCAGCGAAGGTCAAGCATGGGCTAACTGGGAAGGGTGAGTTATGAGACTGCTCCAAGCAGGCTCTGAAACCTGTATCCAGGAAGCATGCTGGACCTCAGAGACACAATTATGACAAATCCTCTGACATCACAATGGACCCGAAAAACAACCTAGCCTCATCTACACAGTGCTAGAGTTGGGCTCACTAGTATATTTAACTCCCGTTGCACTCAACTGCACGTTGCCACTGAACATGTAAGTGGCCGGCCGGTGGTGCAGTGGTGAGGTCCGCACCTTCTGGGTCTGTGGCCCAGTATGGGCTGGGTGGAATCCTCGGTTTGGGCCTCCTCACCACTGCTTCAGTTGTTCTGGTGCAGGCGTCCGAGGTAGAGTAGAGGCAGATGGGAAGGGACGTTGGACAGGGCCAGACTTCCACAGCAAATACAGGAGCATTGCCAGCAGATGTGAGCACAGCAATGCACTTGTGCCAAAACAAAACCAATTAAAAGTTGCAAAGAATAGAAAAACTGAAGCTAAGGGAAAAAAAAAAAAAAAAAAAAACAGGAGCTTGCCATTACGAAGAATAGGATCTCTGTGAATAACCTTAGCAAAACAGGTGAATTCTATGTTAATTCAAAAACTAGCAAACCTTTGGGGAAAGAAACTCAAGAAGACACAAGAAAAAAAAAGATATCGAGGGATCTAGGAATGGAAGGATTAACACACTTGAAAGGTTCATACCGCAGTAAGGAATCTCTGGATTCCATGCAATCCCAGTCAAAGTTGCAGCAGTATTTGCCACAGAGAAGAAGAGAGAATCCTAAAGTTTCTAGCCAGCAACGCGAGACCCTGACTAGGCAAAGGAATCCTCAGGAAAACGAACAAAGCAGCACGTGTCACAATTTCTGATTTCAACATAGAGGACGAAGCGCGAGGTACCGAAACGGCACAGTCTGGGCCCCAAAACAGGCATGAAGACCCATGCAAAACAATTGAGAGCCCAGAGCCCAACTCAAACTTACATGGACAGCCCATTTTGGACCAGGGAGCCAAGTGGAGACAGCGGAGAAAGGAGAGTCTCTACAATAAACGGTGCTGGGAAGCCTGCACAGCCACATGGAACACAACGAGAGTACACCATGATGTTACACCTGGCACACACACCACCTGAAGTGGATTAAAGCCTTGAATGGCAGACTTGAAACCGTGAACCTTGTAGGAGAAGACCTAGGCAGAGTGCTCTTTGCCATCTGTCTGAGCCGCCTATTTGGAAGAAGCATGTCTGACTGGGCAAGGGCAACAAAGGAAACAAGAAACAAACGGGACCACATCAAATGCACACACTTCTGCCCACTCAAGGAAACCATCAACTGAATACTAAGACACCACAACAATTGGGAGAGGATGTTTGCAAACCACACATCGGACAAGGGGTGAAAAGCCCAAAGATACAATCAACTCGCACGTCTCCACAAGAAAAAAAACAAGCCAATGAAAACCTGGTCAAAAGATGGAAGCAGAGATTTCTCCGAAGAAGACAGAAAGAGGGCCAGTAGGTGCATGAAAACTTGTTCACCATCATGAAGTCTCAGGAAAATGCAAATCCAAACTGCAAGGCCATGGCAGCTCACTGTGGTCAGCATGGCTAGAAGGAAGCAGACAGGAAATAACAAGTGTCAGAGAGGAGGTGGAGAGAAGGGAAGCCTCCTGCACTGCTGGTGGGAGTGTAACCCGGTGCAGCCACGATGCCAAAGGTGTGGAACTGCCTCAGAAATTTAAGTATCCATGTCCCGTATGACCCAGCTATTAATCTGCCGCTTGCTTATCCAAAAAAGTCAGAAAGACTACCGCATAAAGACATGTGCATGGCTGTGTTCACCACAGTCTTACTCCTGATATCCAAGACTTGGAAAGCACCCTGGTGTCCAGCAAGGGATGATTGGAGAAGGAAGATGGGCTATAGCCACACAATGGTATACCACTCAGCCGGAACAAATGATGCAATCCAGCCATTTGTGACCACCAGAATGGCTGTGAGCGTTTTAGGGGAAGTGTAACAAGCCCCAGTGAGAAATTCAAATACCATAGAATCTCACTTACAAGGCGAAGAAAAAGCAAGCACTAACCAACAGGTGGCACTGAACATTTGTATGCGGGCTCCCAGAGGCAAAGAGGGGCGGTGACGGAGGGTGAAAGAGAAGATTAGGCACAAGTGTGTGGTGAGGGCCTGTGATTAGTCTTACACTGGTGAAGATGATGTAAGCTACACAGAAGTCTAAAGCAATGAGGATGTGAATCTGGAAGTTATAGTACGTTCTAATGCAGGGTCATGGCTATAAATTCACCTCAAATCAAAAATCCAAAAAGGGGTCCAGAATGATGTCATAAAGCTTTGGGGGCGGAAAGAGTTTACAGAAGGTGAACTTCCAAGGATGGAAAATCACCTCCAAATGCTTACAGATGCTACAGAAAGGCAGACCATTCCAAATAGGTGAAGAGGAATACTACGAAGAGAACATGATCAGTCCTAAACCCATGAACGAACGGAAAATGTTACCGTCCATGATGTTATTACTAATCACCTTCACGAATAATCCAAACAGGCCCACGTCTTCCCAAGTTCAGGCAAAAGGTTGGTCCAAAAGTACAATTCAGGGCCGGCCCTGTGGTGGAGCAGGTAAGTGCCCACATTCCGCTTGGGCGGCCCGGGCCTCACTGTTTCACATTACGAGTGCATATCACATTAGTAGTGTTAGGAAATATAGATTTCATGGTATGGTGCGGGCAGAGATCATAAATAAGCAGCAATTGTGAGGATACGTTATCAATACGCACAAGAAAAGGAACCATAAGAATATTACAATCTATGGAAGTATCTGGTACACTTCCCAAAGGCAGAAGGAAGGAAAACTTGTGACCTGCCAAGGTGGAATTGGCAGAGTGCCACGAGATGACACCATCATTGTGCATCAGAACATTCCCTGGGCAACTTCAACTTGTGAGGGAGTCCAGGACTTTTTCTGGGTAAGGTCCACCCATTTTGCCATCTACCCAAGATATAAGAGATAAAACCCAGGATAATCTTACAGGAGTGACACCAGTGTCTAGAGAGAATGTAGGAGCCCTTTCGAAGTTCAAGGAGAAAGATAGAAACTGACAACAATTGCAGAAAAAGGAAAACTATCCTACCTAGACAGGGTGAGGAGTCAGACTGGTCTGAGATGGCTGTGAAACTCTGTGTGCACGGAGGTTGTCAGGACAACTTCGAATTTTGAGGTCGCTTATGACATCACGGTGAACATGTCCCCCAGGGTGGCCGCATGGTTACAGTCTGAGGATTGGCCTAGGCTAGGCTATTAAAGGGACAGATACCCAGAAACAGGTTTGGCAAACAGAAAGCAGGCACAGAAACTAGAAGAGATAAAACAGAGTCTGATGCAAGGGATAAGAAAGGAACCCTAGGCCACAAGTGAGAATAGAGGGACAGGCACGGAGAGGAGAACATTGTCATCTATTCAAGTCTATGGGGAGGTCATGCTGATTCAAGCTTGCAACTTCATTGGAAACAAGTGGCCGGACTTGGCGTTCATCACACCTACAGTGCCCTTGTGCCTTAAGCATAATGCAAAGTCAAGAAAGATGTCTTGAGGACATTGAAGAGAAGAATCGATGCCTCCTTTCCAAGGCCCATAGCATTCTTTGCAGGTCAGTCTCTTTTTCCGAAGCTCTGGTGTCACGTGGGCCCACTGGGCACATGGTAATGTGTCCCAAGAGATGTCTTGGAAGCCTTGAAGGAATGGAGCCCTGTCACGCTTGGGGTATGTCTCTTTGTTTGGAAGTGCTCTACAAGGGTGCTGAAAAGCACCCTCTTCCACAGGGCTTCGTTCCTTCGTGAAGGCTGCCCTCCCAGGCTAGTGTGCTCTGTTTGCCTCCATCGAAATTCTCTCCCCCTACCTCTTGCCGTAGAAGGATTATTGATTATGTGTTTTGACACCATATGTAAGGAAGTTGCACGAAAATTAGAACTTTACAGTTGTGTTTCAAGAAAAATAAACAGGCCAGGGTAGAGGATGTAGGGCAAACAAATGGCACACCCTATAAAAATTAAGTAAGCCCGTATCTGGACGGAATCTAGGGGAACGTTCAAGGATCAGGGGTCAAGTTCGAAACTTCCCAAATCCGGAAAAGAGACAGAAAAATATCTTTCCTGGAGAGTGGAATTCATCCGATTTGTCTAAGTTGTCTTGGAAACATTGTGTCCGTGAAGGGGGTTGCCAGGACCACCTCGAATTTGGAGTTTCTGATCTCAGGATGTCAAACCAACCCACATGACCACGTGTTCTCAGTGCTTAGTTTGACCTTGGCTAGGGTAGCCAAGAGTCCTACAAGTGACCGGTGCAAATTCAAGGACAACAACCAAGAGTCACGAAAGCACTCACACCTCACCCTAGAGAACATACAGCGATTAAAGAAATACAAACTAATCCCTTGGAATGAAGGAGAACGGACTGATAAGCATGTCTAAGGGAGATAGCTGAGAAAGACCATGACGAGTATACTATGGAAAAGAAAAAGAGGACCCAGAAAATGGAAGGTGAACAGAAATCACACCTGAATTATCCACAATGAAAGATGATGTCCGTCTTTAGACAGACTCTGCTGGAACGTTTGAAAGTCAGAGAAATTCACAAGCCAAAAAACGGCAGCGAAGGTCAAGCATGGGCTAACTGGGAAGGGTGAGTTATGAGACTGCTCCAAGCAGGCTCTGAAACCTGTATCCAGGAAGCATGCTGGACCTCAGAGACACAATTATGACAAATCCTCTGACATCACAATGGACCCGAAAAACAACCTAGCCTCATCTACACAGTGCTAGAGTTGGGCTCACTAGTATATTTAACTCCCATTGCACTCAACTGCACGTTGCCACTGAACATGTAAGTGGCCGGCCGGTGGTGCAGTGGTGAGGTCCGCACCTTCTGGGTCTGTGGCCCAGTATGGGCTGGGTGGAATCCTCGGTTTGGGCCTCCTCACCACTGCTTCAGTTGTTCTGGTGCAGGCGTCCGAGGTAGAGTAGAGGCAGATGGGAAGGGACGTTGGACAGGGCCAGACTTCCACAGCAAATACAGGAGCATTGCCAGCAGATGTGAGCACAGCAATGCACTTGTGCCAAAACAAAACCAATTAAAAGTTGCAAAGAATAGAAAAACTGAAGCTAAGGAAAAAAAAAAAAAACAGGAGCTTGCCATTACGAAGAATAGGATCTCTGTGAATAACCTTAGCAAAACAGGTGAATTCTATGTTAATTCAAAAACTAGCAAACCTTTGGGGAAAGAAACTCAAGAAGACACAAGAAAAAAAAAGATATCGAGGGATCTAGGAATGGAAGGATTAACACACTTGAAAGGTTCATACCGCAGTAAGGAATCTCTGGATTCCATGCAATCCCAGTCAAAGTTGCAGCAGTATTGGCCACAGAGAAGAAGAGAGAATCCTAAAGTTTCTAGCCAGCAACGCGAGACCCTGACTAGGCAAAGGAATCCTCAGGAAAACGAACAAAGCAGCACGTGTCACAATTTCTGATTTCAACATAGAGGACGAAGCGCGAGGTACCGAAACGGCACAGTCTGGGCCCCAAAACAGGCATGAAGACCCATGCAAAACAATTGAGAGCCCAGAGCCCAACTCAAACTTACATGGACAGCCCATTTTGGACCAGGGAGCCAAGTGGAGACAGCGGAGAAAGGAGAGTCTCTACAATAAACGGTGCTGGGAAGCCTGCACAGCCACATGGAACACAACGAGAGTACACCATGATGTTACACCTGGCACACACACCACCTGAAGTGGATTAAAGCCTTGAATGGCAGACTTGAAACCGTGAACCTTGTAGGAGAAGACCTAGGCAGAGTGCTCTTTGCCATCTGTCTGAGCCGCCTATTTGGAAGAAGCATGTCTGACTGGGCAAGGGCAACAAAGGAAACAAGAAACAAACGGGACCACATCAAATGCACACACTTCTGCCCACTCAAGGAAACCATCAACTGAATACTAAGACACCACAACAATTGGGAGAGGATGTTTGCAAACCACACATCGGACAAGGGGTGAAAAGCCCAAAGATACAATCAACTCGCACGTCTCCACAAGAAAAAAAACAAGCCAATGAAAACCTGGTCAAAAGATGGAAGCAGAGATTTCTCCGAAGAAGACAGAAAGAGGGCCAGTAGGTGCATGAAAACTTGTTCACCATCATGAATTCTCAGGAAAATGCAAATCCAAACTGCAAGGCCATGGCAGCTCACTGTGGTCAGCATGGCTAGAAGGAAGCAGACAGGAAATAACAAGTGTCAGAGAGGAGGTGCAGAGAAGGGAAGCCTCCTGCACTGCTGGTGGGAGTGTAACCCGGTGCAGCCACGATGCCAAAGGTGTGGAACTGCCTCAGAAATTTAAGTATCCATGTCCCGTATGACCCAGCTATTAATCTGCCGCTTGCTTATCCAAAACAGTCAGAAAGACTACCGCATAAAGACATGTGCATGGCTGTGTTCACCACAGTCTTACTCCTGATATCCAAGACTTGGAAAGCACCCTGGTGTCCAGCAAGGGATGATTGGAGAAGGAAGATGGGCTATAGCCACACAATGGTATACCACTCAGCCGGAACAAATGATGCAATCCAGCCATTTGTGACCACCAGAATGGCTGTGAGCGTTTTAGGGGAAGTGTAACAAGCCCCAGTGAGAAATTCAAATACCATAGAATCTCACTTACAAGGCGAAGAAAAAGCAAGCACTAACCAACAGGTGGCACTGAACATTTGTATGCGGGCTCCCAGAGGCAAAGAGGGGCGGTGACGGAGGGTGAAAGAGAAGATTAGGCACAAGTGTGTGGTGAGGGCCTGTGATTAGTCTTACACTGGTGAAGATGATGTAAGCTACACAGAAGTCTAAAGCAATGAGGATGTGAATCTGGAAGTTATAGTACGTTCTAATGCAGGGTCATGGCTATAAATTCACCTCAAATCAAAAATCCAAAAAGGGGTCCAGAATGATGTCATAAAGCTTTGGGGGCGGAAAGAGTTTACAGAAGGTGAACTTCCAAGGATGGAAAATCACCTCCAAATGCTTACAGATGCTACAGAAAGGCAGACCATTCCAAATAGGTGAAGAGGAATACTACGAAGAGAACATGATCAGTCCTAAACCCATGAACGAACGGAAAATGTTACCGTCCATGATGTTATTACTAATCACCTTCACGAATAATCCAAACAGGCCCACGTCTTCCCAAGTTCAGGCAAAAGGTTGGTCCAAAAGTACAATTCAGGGCCGGCCCTGTGGTGGAGCAGGTAAGTGCCCACATTCCGCTTGGGCGGCCCGGGCCTCACTGTTTCACATTACGAGTGCATATCACATTAGTAGTGTTAGGAAATATAGATTTCATGGTATGGTGCGGGCAGAGATCATAAATAAGCAGCAATTGTGAGGATACGTTATCAATACGCACAAGAAAAGGAACCATAAGAATATTACAATCTATGGAAGTATCTGGTACACTTCCCAAAGGCAGAAGGAAGGAAAACTTGTGACCTGCCAAGGTGGAATTGGCAGAGTGCCACGAGATGACACCATCATTGTGCATCAGAACATTCCCTGGGCAACTTCAACTTGTGAGGGAGTCCAGGACTTTTTCTGGGTAAGGTCCACCCATTTTGCCATCTACCCAAGATATAAGAGATAAAACCCAGGATAATCTTACAGGAGTGACACCAGTGTCTAGAGAGAATGTAGGAGCCCTTTCGAAGTTCAAGGAGAAAGATAGAAACTGACAACAATTGCAGAAAAAGGAAAACTATCCTACCTAGACAGGGTGAGGAGTCAGACTGGTCTGAGATGGCTGTGAAACTCTGTGTGCACGGAGGTTGTCAGGACAACTTCGAATTTTGAGGTCGCTTATGACATCACGGTGAACATGTCCCCCAGGGTGGCCGCATGGTTACAGTCTGAGGATTGGCCTAGGCTAGGCTATTAAAGGGACAGATACCCAGAAACAGGTTTGGCAAACAGAAAGCAGGCACAGAAACTAGAAGAGATAAAACAGAGTCTGATGCAAGGGATAAGAAAGGAACCCTAGGCCACAAGTGAGAATAGAGGGACAGGCACGGAGAGGAGAACATTGTCATCTATTCAAGTCTATGGGGAGGTCATGCTGATTCAAGCTTGCAACTTCATTGGAAACAAGTGGCCGGACTTGGCGTTCATCACACCTACAGTGCCCTTGTGCCTTAAGCATAATGCAAAGTCAAGAAAGATGTCTTGAGGACATTGAAGAGAAGAATCGATGCCTCCTTTCCAAGGCCCATAGCATTCTTTGCAGGTCAGTCTCTTTTTCCGAAGCTCTGGTGTCACGTGGGCCCACTGGGCACATGGTAATGTGTCCCAAGAGATGTCTTGGAAGCCTTGAAGGAATGGAGCCCTGTCACGCTTGGGGTATGTCTCTTTGTTTGGAAGTGCTCTACAAGGGTGCTGAAAAGCACCCTCTTCCACAGGGCTTCGTTCCTTCGTGAAGGCTGCCCTCCCAGGCTAGTGTGCTCTGTTTGCCTCCATCGAAATTCTCTCCCCCTACCTCTTGCCGTAGAAGGATTATTGATTATGTGTTTTGACACCATATGTAAGGAAGTTGCACGAAAATTAGAACTTTACAGTTGTGTTTCAAGAAAAATAAACAGGCCAGGGTAGAGGATGTAGGGCAAACAAATGGCACACCCTATAAAAATTAAGTAAGCCCGTATCTGGACGGAATCTAGGGGAACGTTCAAGGATCAGGGGTCAAGTTCGAAACTTCCCAAATCCGGAAAAGAGACAGAAAAATATCTTTCCTGGAGAGTGGAATTCATCCGATTTGTCTAAGTTGTCTTGGAAACATTGTGTCCGTGAAGGGGGTTGCCAGGACCACCTCGAATTTGGAGTTTCTGATCTCAGGATGTCAAACCAACCCACATGACCACGTGTTCTCAGTGCTTAGTTTGACCTTGGCTAGGGTAGCCAAGAGTCCTACAAGTGACCGGTGCAAATTCAAGGACAACAACCAAGAGTCACGAAAGCACTCACACCTCACCCTAGAGAACATACAGCGATTAAAGAAATACAAACTAATCCCTTGGAATGAAGGAGAACGGACTGATAAGCATGTCTAAGGGAGATAGCTGAGAAAGACCATGACGAGTATACTATGGAAAAGAAAAAGAGGACCCAGAAAATGGAAGGTGAACAGAAATCACACCTGAATTATCCACAATGAAAGATGATGTCCGTCTTTAGACAGACTCTGCTGGAACGTTTGAAAGTCAGAGAAATTCACAAGCCAAAAAACGGCAGCGAAGGTCAAGCATGGGCTAACTGGGAAGGGTGAGTTATGAGACTGCTCCAAGCAGGCTCTGAAACCTGTATCCAGGAAGCATGCTGGACCTCAGAGACACAATTATGACAAATCCTCTGACATCACAATGGACCCGAAAAACAACCTAGCCTCATCTACACAGTGCTAGAGTTGGGCTCACTAGTATATTTAACTCCCGTTGCACTCAACTGCACGTTGCCACTGAACATGTAAGTGGCCGGCCGGTGGTGCAGTGGTGAGGTCCGCACCTTCTGGGTCTGTGGCCCAGTATGGGCTGGGTGGAATCCTCGGTTTGGGCCTCCTCACCACTGCTTCAGTTGTTCTGGTGCAGGCGTCCGAGGTAGAGTAGAGGCAGATGGGAAGGGACGTTGGACAGGGCCAGACTTCCACAGCAAATACAGGAGCATTGCCAGCAGATGTGAGCACAGCAATGCACTTGTGCCAAAACAAAACCAATTAAAAGTTGCAAAGAATAGAAAAACTGAAGCTAAGGAAAAAAAAAACAAAAAAACAGGAGCTTGCCATTACGAAGAATAGGATCTCTGTGAATAACCTTAGCAAAACAGGTGAATTCTATGTTAATTCAAAAACTAGCAAACCTTTGGGGAAAGAAACTCAAGAAGACACAAGAAAAAAAAAGATAGCGAGGGATCTAGGAATGGAAGGATTAACACACTTGAAAGGTTCATACCGCAGTAAGGAATCTCTGGATTCCATGCAATCCCAGTCAAAGTTGCAGCAGTATTTGCCACAGAGAAGAAGAGAGAATCCTAAAGTTTCTAGCCAGCAACGCGAGACCCTGACTAGGCAAAGGAATCCTCAGGAAAACGAACAAAGCAGCACGTGTCACAATTTCTGATTTCAACATAGAGGACGAAGCGCGAGGTACCGAAACGGCACAGTCTGGGCCCCAAAACAGGCATGAAGACCCATGCAAAACAATTGAGAGCCCAGAGCCCAACTCAAACTTACATGGACAGCCCATTTTGGACCAGGGAGCCAAGTGGAGACAGCGGAGAAAGGAGAGTCTCTACAATAAACGGTGCTGGGAAGCCTGCACAGCCACATGGAACACAACGAGAGTACACCATGATGTTACACCTGGCACACACACCACCTGAAGTGGATTAAAGCCTTGAATGGCAGACTTGAAACCGTGAACCTTGTAGGAGAAGATCTAGGCAGAGTGCTCTTTGCCATCTGTCTGAGCCGCCTATTTGGAAGAAGCATGTCTGACTGGGCAAGGGCAACAAAGGAAACAAGAAACAAACGGGACCACATCAAATGCACACACTTCTGCCCACTCAAGGAAACCATCAACTGAATACTAAGACACCACAACAATTGGGAGAGGATGTTTGCAAACCACACATCGGACAAGGGGTGAAAAGCCCAAAGATACAATCAACTCGCACGTCTCCACAAGAAAAAAAACAAGCCAATGAAAACCTGGTCAAAAGATGGAAGCAGAGATTTCTCCGAAGAAGACAGAAAGAGGGCCAGTAGGTGCATGAAAACTTGTTCACCATCATGAAGTCTCAGGAAAATGCAAATCCAAACTGCAAGGCCATGGCAGCTCACTGTGGTCAGCATGGCTAGAAGGAAGCAGACAGGAAATAACAAGTGTCAGAGAGGAGGTGGAGAGAAGGGAAGCCTCCTGCACTGCTGGTGGGAGTGTAACCCGGTGCAGCCACGATGCCAAAGGTGTGGAACTGCCTCAGAAATTTAAGTATCCATGTCCCGTATGACCCAGCTATTAATCTGCCGCTTGCTTATCCAAAAAAGTCAGAAAGACTACCGCATAAAGACATGTGCATGGCTGTGTTCACCACAGTCTTACTCCTGATATCCAAGACTTGGAAAGCACCCTGGTGTCCAGCAAGGGATGATTGGAGAAGGAAGATGGGCTATAGCCACACAATGGTATACCACTCAGCCGGAACAAATGATGCAATCCAGCCATTTGTGACCACCAGAATGGCTGTGAGGGTTTTAGGGGAAGTGTAACAAGCCCCAGTGAGAAATTCAAATACCATAGAATCTCACTTACAAGGCGAAGAAAAAGCAAGCACTAACCAACAGGTGGCACTGAACATTTGTATGCGGGCTCCCAGAGGCAAAGAGGGGCGGTGACGGAGGGTGAAAGAGAAGATTAGGCACAAGTGTGTGGTGAGGGCCTGTGATTAGTCTTACACTGGTGAAGATGATGTAAGCTACACAGAAGTCTAAAGCAATGAGGATGTGAATCTGGAAGTTATAGTACGTTCTAATGCAGGGTCATGGCTATAAATTCACCTCAAATCAAAAATCCAAAAAGGGGTCCAGAATGATGTCATAAAGCTTTGGGGGCGGAAAGAGTTTACAGAAGGTGAACTTCCAAGGATGGAAAATCACCTCCAAATGCTTACAGATGCTACAGAAAGGCAGACCATTCCAAATAGGTGAAGAGGAATACTACGAAGAGAACATGATCAGTCCTAAACCCATGAACGAACGGAAAATGTTACCGTCCATGATGTTATTACTAATCACCTTCACGAATAATCCAAACAGGCCCACGTCTTCCCAAGTTCAGGCAAAAGGTTGGTCCAAAAGTACAATTCAGGGCCGGCCCTGTGGTGGAGCAGGTAAGTGCCCACATTCCGCTTGGGCGGCCCGGGCCTCACTGTTTCACATTACGAGTGCATATCACATTAGTAGTGTTAGGAAATATAGATTTCATGGTATGGTGCGGGCAGAGATCACAAATAAGCAGCAATTGTGAGGATACGTTATCAATACGCACAAGAAAAGGAACCATAAGAATATTACAATCTATGGAAGTATCTGGTACACTTCCCAAAGGCAGAAGGAAGGAAAACTTGTGACCTGCCAAGGTGGAATTGGCAGAGTGCCACGAGATGACACCATCATTGTGCATCAGAACATTCCCTGGGCAACTTCAACTTGTGAGGGAGTCCAGGACTTTTTCTGGGTAAGGTCCACCCATTTTGCCATCTACCCAAGATATAAGAGATAAAACCCAGGATAATCTTACAGGAGTGACACCAGTGTCTAGAGAGAATGTAGGAGCCCTTTCGAAGTTCAAGGAGAAAGATAGAAACTGACAACAATTGCAGAAAAAGGAAAACTATCCTACCTAGACAGGGTGAGGAGTCAGACTGGTCTGAGATGGCTGTGAAACTCTGTGTGCACGGAGGTTGTCAGGACAACTTCGAATTTTGAGGTCGCTTATGACATCACGGTGAACATGTCCCCCAGGGTGGCCGCATGGTTACAGTCTGAGGATTGGCCTAGGCTAGGCTATTAAAGGGACAGATACCCAGAAACAGGTTTGGCAAACAGAAAGCAGGCACAGAAACTAGAAGAGATAAAACAGAGTCTGATGCAAGGGATAAGAAAGGAACCCTAGGCCACAAGTGAGAATAGAGGGACAGGCACGGAGAGGAGAACATTGTCATCTATTCAAGTCTATGGGGAGGTCATGCTGATTCAAGCTTGCAACTTCATTGGAAACAAGTGGCCGGACTTGGCGTTCATCACACCTACAGTGCCCTTGTGCCTTAAGCATAATGCAAAGTCAAGAAAGATGTCTTGAGGACATTGAAGAGAAGAATCGATGCCTCCTTTCCAAGGCCCATAGCATTCTTTGCAGGTCAGTCTCTTTTTCCGAAGCTCTGGTGTCACGTGGGCCCACTGGGCACATGGTAATGTGTCCCAAGAGATGTCTTGGAAGCCTTGAAGGAATGGAGCCCTGTCACGCTTGGGGTATGTCTCTTTGTTTGGAAGTGCTCTACAAGGGTGCTGAAAAGCACCCTCTTCCACAGGGCTTCGTTCCTTCGTGAAGGCTGCCCTCCCAGGCTAGTGTGCTCTGTTTGCCTCCATCGAAATTCTCTCCCCCTACCTCTTGCCGTAGAAGGATTATTGATTATGTGTTTTGACACCATATGTAAGGAAGTTGCACGAAAATTAGAACTTTACAGTTGTGTTTCAAGAAAAATAAACAGGCCAGGGTAGAGGATGTAGGGCAAACAAATGGCACACCCTATAAAAATTAAGTAAGCCCGTATCTGGACGGAATCTAGGGGAACGTTCAAGGATCAGGGGTCAAGTTCGAAACTTCCCAAATCCGGAAAAGAGACAGAAAAATATCTTTCCTGGAGAGTGGAATTCATCCGATTTGTCTAAGTTGTCTTGGAAACATTGTGTCCGTGAAGGGGGTTGCCAGGACCACCTCGAATTTGGAGTTTCTGATCTCAGGATGTCAAACCAACCCACATGACCACGTGTTCTCAGTGCTTAGTTTGACCTAGGCTAGGGTAGCCAAGAGTCCTACAAGTGACCGGTGCAAATTCAAGGACAACAACCAAGAGTCACGAAAGCACTCACACCTCACCCTAGAGAACATACAGCGATTAACGAAATACAAACTAATCCCTTGGAATGAAGGAGAACGGACTGATAAGCATGTCTAAGGGAGATAGCTGAGAAAGACCATGACGAGTATACTATGGAAAAGAAAAAGAGGACCCAGAAAATGGAAGGTGAACAGAAATCACACCTGAATTATCCACAATGAAAGATGATGTCCGTCTTTAGACAGACTCTGCTGGAACGTTTGAAAGTCAGAGAAATTCACAAGCCAAAAAACGGCAGCGAAGGTCAAGCATGGGCTAACTGGGAAGGGTGAGTTATGAGACTGCTCCAAGCAGGCTCTGAAACCTGTATCCAGGAAGCATGCTGGACCTCAGAGACACAATTATGACAAATCCTCTGACATCACAATGGACCCGAAAAACAACCTAGCCTCATCTACACAGTGCTAGAGTTGGGCTCACTAGTATATTTAACTCCCATTGCACTCAACTGCACGTTGCCACTGAACATGTAAGTGGCCGGCCGGTGGTGCAGTGGTGAGGTCCGCACCTTCTGGGTCTGTGGCCCAGTATGGGCTGGGTGGAATCCTCGGTTTGGGCCTCCTCACCACTGCTTCAGTTGTTCTGGTGCAGGCGTCCGAGGTAGAGTAGAGGCAGATGGGAAGGGACGTTGGACAGGGCCAGACTTCCACAGCAAATACAGGAGCATTGCCAGCAGATGTGAGCACAGCAATGCACTTGTGCCAAAACAAAACCAATTAAAAGTTGCAAAGAATAGAAAAACTGAAGCTAAGGAAAAAAAAAAAAAAAAAAAACAGGAGCTTGCCATTACGAAGAATAGGATCTCTGTGAATAACCTTAGCAAAACAGGTGAATTCTATGTTAATTCAAAAACTAGCAAACCTTTGGGGAAAGAAACTCAAGAAGACACAAGAAAAAAAAAGATACCGAGGGATCTAGGAATGGAAGGATTAACACACTTGAAAGGTTCATACCGCAGTAAGGAATCTCTGGATTCCATGCAATCCCAGTCAAAGTTGCAGCAGTATTGGCCACAGAGAAGAAGAGAGAATCCTAAAGTTTCTAGCCAGCAACGCGAGACCCTGACTAGGCAAAGGAATCCTCAGGAAAACGAACAAAGCAGCACGTGTCACAATTTCTGATTTCAACATAGAGGACGAAGCGCGAGGTACCGAAACGGCACAGTCTGGGCCCCAAAACAGGCATGAAGACCCATGCAAAACAATTGAGAGCCCAGAGCCCAACTCAAACTTACATGGACAGCCCATTTTGGACCAGGGAGCCAAGTGGAGACAGCGGAGAAAGGAGAGTCTCTACAATAAACGGTGCTGGGAAGCCTGCACAGCCACATGGAACACAACGAGAGTACACCATGATGTTACACCTGGCACACACACCACCTGAAGTGGATTAAAGCCTTGAATGGCAGACTTGAAACCGTGAACCTTGTAGGAGAAGACCTAGGCAGAGTGCTCTTTGCCATCTGTCTGAGCCGCCTATTTGGAAGAAGCATGTCTGACTGGGCAAGGGCAACAAAGGAAACAAGAAACAAACGGGACCACATCAAATGCACACACTTCTGCCCACTCAAGGAAACCATCAACTGAATACTAAGACACCACAACAATTGGGAGAGGATGTTTGCAAACCACACATCGGACAAGGGGTGAAAAGCCCAAAGATACAATCAACTCGCACGTCTCCACAAGAAAAAAAACAAGCCAATGAAAACCTGGTCAAAAGATGGAAGCAGAGATTTCTCCGAAGAAGACAGAAAGAGGGCCAGTAGGTGCATGAAAACTTGTTCACCATCATGAAGTCTCAGGAAAATGCAAATCCAAACTGCAAGGCCATGGCAGCTCACTGTGGTCAGCATGGCTAGAAGGAAGCAGACAGGAAATAACAAGTGTCAGAGAGGAGGTGGAGAGAAGGGAAGCCTCCTGCACTGCTGGTGGGAGTGTAACCCGGTGCAGCCACGATGCCAAAGGTGTGGAACTGCCTCAGAAATTTAAGTATCCATGTCCCGTATGACCCAGCTATTAATCTGCCGCTTGCTTATCCAAAAAAGTCAGAAAGACTACCGCATAAAGACATGTGCATGGCTGTGTTCACCACAGTCTTACTCCTGATATCCAAGACTTGGAAAGCACCCTGGTGTCCAGCAAGGGATGATTGGAGAAGGAAGATGGGCTATAGCCACACAATGGTATACCACTCAGCCGGAACAAATGATGCAATCCAGCCATTTGTGACCACCAGAATGGCTGTGAGCGTTTTAGGGGAAGTGTAACAAGCCCCAGTGAGAAATTCAAATACCATAGAATCTCACTTACAAGGCGAAGAAAAAGCAAGCACTAACCAACAGGTGGCACTGAACATTTGTATGCGGGCTCCCAGAGGCAAAGAGGGGCGGTGACGGAGGGTGAAAGAGAAGATTAGGCACAAGTGTGTGGTGAGGGCCTGTGATTAGTCTTACACTGGTGAAGATGATGTAAGCTACACAGAAGTCTAAAGCAATGAGGATGTGAATCTGGAAGTTATAGTACGTTCTAATGCAGGGTCATGGCTATAAATTCACCTCAAATCAAAAATCCAAAAAGGGGTCCAGAATGATGTCATAAAGCTTTGGGGGCGGAAAGAGTTTACAGAAGGTGAACTTCCAAGGATGGAAAATCACCTCCAAATGCTTACAGATGCTACAGAAAGGCAGACCATTCCAAATAGGTGAAGAGGAATACTACGAAGAGAACATGATCAGTCCTAAACCCATGAACGAACGGAAAATGTTACCGTCCATGATGTTATTACTAATCACCTTCACGAATAATCCAAACAGGCCCACGTCTTCCCAAGTTCAGGCAAAAGGTTGGTCCAAAAGTACAATTCAGGGCCGGCCCTGTGGTGGAGCAGGTAAGTGCCCACATTCCGCTTGGGCGGCCCGGGCCTCACTGTTTCACATTACGAGTGCATATCACATTAGTAGTGTTAGGAAATATAGATTTCATGGTATGGTGCGGGCAGAGATCATAAATAAGCAGCAATTGTGAGGATACGTTATCAATACGCACAAGAAAAGGAACCATAAGAATATTACAATCTATGGAAGTATCTGGTACACTTCCCAAAGGCAGAAGGAAGGAAAACTTGTGACCTGCCAAGGTGGAATTGGCAGAGTGCCACGAGATGACACCATCATTGTGCATCAGAACATTCCCTGGGCAACTTCAACTTGTGAGGGAGTCCAGGACTTTTTCTGGGTAAGGTCCACCCATTTTGCCATCTACCCAAGATATAAGAGATAAAACCCAGGATAATCTTACAGGAGTGACACCAGTGTCTAGAGAGAATGTAGGAGCCCTTTCGAAGTTCAAGGAGAAAGATAGAAACTGACAACAATTGCAGAAAAAGGAAAACTATCCTACCTAGACAGGGTGAGGAGTCAGACTGGTCTGAGATGGCTGTGAAACTCTGTGTGCACGGAGGTTGTCAGGACAACTTCGAATTTTGAGGTCGCTTATGACATCACGGTGAACATGTCCCCCAGGGTGGCCGCATGGTTACAGTCTGAGGATTGGCCTAGGCTAGGCTATTAAAGGGACAGATACCCAGAAACAGGTTTGGCAAACAGAAAGCAGGCACAGAAACTAGAAGAGATAAAACAGAGTCTGATGCAAGGGATAAGAAAGGAACCCTAGGCCACAAGTGAGAATAGAGGGACAGGCACGGAGAGGAGAACATTGTCATCTATTCAAGTCTATGGGGAGGTCATGCTGATTCAAGCTTGCAACTTCATTGGAAACAAGTGGCCGGACTTGGCGTTCATCACACCTACAGTGCCCTTGTGCCTTAAGCATAATGCAAAGTCAAGAAAGATGTCTTGAGGACATTGAAGAGAAGAATCGATGCCTCCTTTCCAAGGCCCATAGCATTCTTTGCAGGTCAGTCTCTTTTTCCGAAGCTCTGGTGTCACGTGGGCCCACTGGGCACATGGTAATGTGTCCCAAGAGATGTCTTGGAAGCCTTGAAGGAATGGAGCCCTGTCACGCTTGGGGTATGTCTCTTTGTTTGGAAGTGCTCTACAAGGGTGCTGAAAAGCACCCTCTTCCACAGGGCTTCGTTCCTTCGTGAAGGCTGCCCTCCCAGGCTAGTGTGCTCTGTTTGCCTCCATCGAAATTCTCTCCCCCTACCTCTTGCCGTAGAAGGATTATTGATTATGTGTTTTGACACCATATGTAAGGAAGTTGCACGAAAATTAGAACTTTACAGTTGTGTTTCAAGAAAAATAAACAGGCCAGGGTAGAGGATGTAGGGCAAACAAATGGCACACCCTATAAAAATTAAGTAAGCCCGTATCTGGACGGAATCTAGGGGAACGTTCAAGGATCAGGGGTCAAGTTCGAAACTTCCCAAATCCGGAAAAGAGACAGAAAAATATCTTTCCTGGAGAGTGGAATTCATCCGATTTGTCTAAGTTGTCTTGGAAACATTGTGTCCGTGAAGGGGGTTGCCAGGACCACCTCGAATTTGGAGTTTCTGATCTCAGGATGTCAAACCAACCCACATGACCACGTGTTCTCAGTGCTTAGTTTGACCTAGGCTAGGGTAGCCAAGAGTCCTACAAGTGACCGGTGCAAATTCAAGGACAACAACCAAGAGTCACGAAAGCACTCACACCTCACCCTAGAGAACATACAGCGATTAACGAAATACAAACTAATCCCTTGGAATGAAGGAGAACGGACTGATAAGCATGTCTAAGGGAGATAGCTGAGAAAGACCATGACGAGTATACTATGGAAAAGAAAAAGAGGACCCAGAAAATGGAAGGTGAACAGAAATCACACCTGAATTATCCACAATGAAAGATGATGTCCGTCTTTAGACAGACTCTGCTGGAACGTTTGAAAGTCAGAGAAATTCACAAGCCAAAAAACGGCAGCGAAGGTCAAGCATGGGCTAACTGGGAAGGGTGAGTTATGAGACTGCTCCAAGCAGGCTCTGAAACCTGTATCCAGGAAGCATGCTGGACCTCAGAGACACAATTATGACAAATCCTCTGACATCACAATGGACCCGAAAAACAACCTAGCCTCATCTACACAGTGCTAGAGTTGGGCTCACTAGTATATTTAACTCCCATTGCACTCAACTGCACGTTGCCACTGAACATGTAAGTGGCCGGCCGGTGGTGCAGTGGTGAGGTCCGCACCTTCTGGGTCTGTGGCCCAGTATGGGCTGGGTGGAATCCTCGGTTTGGGCCTCCTCACCACTGCTTCAGTTGTTCTGGTGCAGGCGTCCGAGGTAGAGTAGAGGCAGATGGGAAGGGACGTTGGACAGGGCCAGACTTCCACAGCAAATACAGGAGCATTGCCAGCAGATGTGAGCACAGCAATGCACTTGTGCCAAAACAAAACCAATTAAAAGTTGCAAAGAATAGAAAAACTGAAGCTAAGGAAAAAAAAAAAAAAAAAAAACAGGAGCTTGCCATTACGAAGAATAGGATCTCTGTGAATAACCTTAGCAAAACAGGTGAATTCTATGTTAATTCAAAAACTAGCAAACCTTTGGGGAAAGAAACTCAAGAAGACACAAGAAAAAAAAAGATATCGAGGGATCTAGGAATGGAAGGATTAACACACTTGAAAGGTTCATACCGCAGTAAGGAATCTCTGGATTCCATGCAATCCCAGTCAAAGTTGCAGCAGTATTGGCCACAGAGAAGAAGAGAGAATCCTAAAGTTTCTAGCCAGCAACGCGAGACCCTGACTAGGCAAAGGAATCCTCAGGAAAACGAACAAAGCAGCACGTGTCACAATTTCTGATTTCAACATAGAGGACGAAGCGCGAGGTACCGAAACGGCACAGTCTGGGCCCCAAAACAGGCATGAAGACCCATGCAAAACAATTGAGAGCCCAGAGCCCAACTCAAACTTACATGGACAGCCCATTTTGGACCAGGGAGCCAAGTGGAGACAGCGGAGAAAGGAGAGTCTCTACAATAAACGGTGCTGGGAAGCCTGCACAGCCACATGGAACACAACGAGAGTACACCATGATGTTACACCTGGCACACACACCACCTGAAGTGGATTAAAGCCTTGAATGGCAGACTTGAAACCGTGAACCTTGTAGGAGAAGACCTAGGCAGAGTGCTCTTTGCCATCTGTCTGAGCCGCCTATTTGGAAGAAGCATGTCTGACTGGGCAAGGGCAACAAAGGAAACAAGAAACAAACGGGACCACATCAAATGCACACACTTCTGCCCACTCAAGGAAACCATCAACTGAATACTAAGACACCACAACAATTGGGAGAGGATGTTTGCAAACCACACATCGGACAAGGGGTGAAAAGCCCAAAGATACAATCAACTCGCACGTCTCCACAAGAAAAAAAACAAGCCAATGAAAACCTGGTCAAAAGATGGAAGCAGAGATTTCTCCGAAGAAGACAGAAAGAGGGCCAGTAGGTGCATGAAAACTTGTTCACCATCATGAAGTCTCAGGAAAATGCAAATCCAAACTGCAAGGCCATGGCAGCTCACTGTGGTCAGCATGGCTAGAAGGAAGCAGACAGGAAATAACAAGTGTCAGAGAGGAGGTGGAGAGAAGGGAAGCCTCCTGCACTGCTGGTGGGAGTGTAACCCGGTGCAGCCACGATGCCAAAGGTGTGGAACTGCCTCAGAAATTTAAGTATCCATGTCCCGTATGACCCAGCTATTAATCTGCCGCTTGCTTATCCAAAAAAGTCAGAAAGACTACCGCATAAAGACATGTGCATGGCTGTGTTCACCACAGTCTTACTCCTGATATCCAAGACTTGGAAAGCACCCTGGTGTCCAGCAAGGGATGATTGGAGAAGGAAGATGGGCTATAGCCACACAATGGTATACCACTCAGCCGGAACAAATGATGCAATCCAGCCATTTGTGACCACCAGAATGGCTGTGAGCGTTTTAGGGGAAGTGTAACAAGCCCCAGTGAGAAATTCAAATACCATAGAATCTCACTTACAAGGCGAAGAAAAAGCAAGCACTAACCAACAGGTGGCACTGAACATTTGTATGCGGGCTCCCAGAGGCAAAGAGGGGCGGTGACGGAGGGTGAAAGAGAAGATTAGGCACAAGTGTGTGGTGAGGGCCTGTGATTAGTCTTACACTGGTGAAGATGATGTAAGCTACACAGAAGTCTAAAGCAATGAGGATGTGAATCTGGAAGTTATAGTACGTTCTAATGCAGGGTCATGGCTATAAATTCACCTCAAATCAAAAATCCAAAAAGGGGTCCAGAATGATGTCATAAAGCTTTGGGGGCGGAAAGAGTTTACAGAAGGTGAACTTCCAAGGATGGAAAATCACCTCCAAATGCTTACAGATGCTACAGAAAGGCAGACCATTCCAAATAGGTGAAGAGGAATACTACGAAGAGAACATGATCAGTCCTAAACCCATGAACGAACGGAAAATGTTACCGTCCATGATGTTATTACTAATCACCTTCACGAATAATCCAAACAGGCCCACGTCTTCCCAAGTTCAGGCAAAAGGTTGGTCCAAAAGTACAATTCAGGGCCGGCCCTGTGGTGGAGCAGGTAAGTGCCCACATTCCGCTTGGGCGGCCCGGGCCTCACTGTTTCACATTACGAGTGCATATCACATTAGTAGTGTTAGGAAATATAGATTTCATGGTATGGTGCGGGCAGAGATCATAAATAAGCAGCAATTGTGAGGATACGTTATCAATACGCACAAGAAAAGGAACCATAAGAATATTACAATCTATGGAAGTATCTGGTACACTTCCCAAAGGCAGAAGGAAGGAAAACTTGTGACCTGCCAAGGTGGAATTGGCAGAGTGCCACGAGATGACACCATCATTGTGCATCAGAACATTCCCTGGGCAACTTCAACTTGTGAGGGAGTCCAGGACTTTTTCTGGGTAAGGTCCACCCATTTTGCCATCTACCCAAGATATAAGAGATAAAACCCAGGATAATCTTACAGGAGTGACACCAGTGTCTAGAGAGAATGTAGGAGCCCTTTCGAAGTTCAAGGAGAAAGATAGAAACTGACAACAATTGCAGAAAAAGGAAAACTATCCTACCTAGACAGGGTGAGGAGTCAGACTGGTCTGAGATGGCTGTGAAACTCTGTGTGCACGGAGGTTGTCAGGACAACTTCGAATTTTGAGGTCGCTTATGACATCACGGTGAACATGTCCCCCAGGGTGGCCGCATGGTTACAGTCTGAGGATTGGCCTAGGCTAGGCTATTAAAGGGACAGATACCCAGAAACAGGTTTGGAAAACAGAAAGCAGGCACAGAAACTAGAAGAGATAAAACAGAGTCTGATGCAAGGGATAAGAAAGGAACCCTAGGCCACAAGTGAGAATAGAGGGACAGGCACGGAGAGGAGAACATTGTCATCTATTCAAGTCTATGGGGAGGTCATGCTGATTCAAGCTTGCAACTTCATTGGAAACAAGTGGCCGGACTTGGCGTTCATCACACCTACAGTGCCCTTGTGCCTTAAGCATAATGCAAAGTCAAGAAAGATGTCTTGAGGACATTGAAGAGAAGAATCGATGCCTCCTTTCCAAGGCCCATAGCATTCTTTGCAGGTCAGTCTCTTTTTCCGAAGCTCTGGTGTCACGTGGGCCCACTGGGCACATGGTAATGTGTCCCAAGAGATGTCTTGGAAGCCTTGAAGGAATGGAGCCCTGTCACGCTTGGGGTATGTCTCTTTGTTTGGAAGTGCTCTACAAGGGTGCTGAAAAGCACCCTCTTCCACAGGGCTTCGTTCCTTCGTGAAGGCTGCCCTCCCAGGCTAGTGTGCTCTGTTTGCCTCCATCGAAATTCTCTCCCCCTACCTCTTGCCGTAGAAGGATTATTGATTATGTGTTTTGACACCATATGTAAGGAAGTTGCACGAAAATTAGAACTTTACAGTTGTGTTTCAAGAAAAATAAACAGGCCAGGGTAGAGGATGTAGGGCAAACAAATGGCACACCCTATAAAAATTAAGTAAGCCCGTATCTGGACGGAATCTAGGGGAACGTTCAAGGATCAGGGGTCAAGTTCGAAACTTCCCAAATCCGGAAAAGAGACAGAAAAATATCTTTCCTGGAGAGTGGAATTCATCCGATTTGTCTAAGTTGTCTTGGAAACATTGTGTCCGTGAAGGGGGTTGCCAGGACCACCTCGAATTTGGAGTTTCTGATCTCAGGATGTCAAACCAACCCACATGACCACGTGTTCTCAGTGCTTAGTTTGACCTAGGCTAGGGTAGCCAAGAGTCCTACAAGTGACCGGTGCAAATTCAAGGACAACAACCAAGAGTCACGAAAGCACTCACACCTCACCCTAGAGAACATACAGCGATTAACGAAATACAAACTAATCCCTTGGAATGAAGGAGAACGGACTGATAAGCATGTCTAAGGGAGATAGCTGAGAAAGACCATGACGAGTATACTATGGAAAAGAAAAAGAGGACCCAGAAAATGGAAGGTGAACAGAAATCACACCTGAATTATCCACAATGAAAGATGATGTCCGTCTTTAGACAGACTCTGCTGGAACGTTTGAAAGTCAGAGAAATTCACAAGCCAAAAAACGGCAGCGAAGGTCAAGCATGGGCTAACTGGGAAGGGTGAGTTATGAGACTGCTCCAAGCAGGCTCTGAAACCTGTATCCAGGAAGCATGCTGGACCTCAGAGACACAATTATGACAAATCCTCTGACATCACAATGGACCCGAAAAACAACCTAGCCTCATCTACACAGTGCTAGAGTTGGGCTCACTAGTATATTTAACTCCCATTGCACTCAACTGCACGTTGCCACTGAACATGTAAGTGGCCGGCCGGTGGTGCAGTGGTGAGGTCCGCACCTTCTGGGTCTGTGGCCCAGTATGGGCTGGGTGGAATCCTCGGTTTGGGCCTCCTCACCACTGCTTCAGTTGTTCTGGTGCAGGCGTCCGAGGTAGAGTAGAGGCAGATGGGAAGGGACGTTGGACAGGGCCAGACTTCCACAGCAAATACAGGAGCATTGCCAGCAGATGTGAGCACAGCAATGCACTTGTGCCAAAACAAAACCAATTAAAAGTTGCAAAGAATAGAAAAACTGAAGCTAAGGAAAAAAAAAAAAAAAAAAAACAGGAGCTTGCCATTACGAAGAATAGGATCTCTGTGAATAACCTTAGCAAAACAGGTGAATTCTATGTTAATTCAAAAACTAGCAAACCTTTGGGGAAAGAAACTCAAGAAGACACAAGAAAAAAAAAGATATCGAGGGATCTAGGAATGGAAGGATTAACACACTTGAAAGGTTCATACCGCAGTAAGGAATCTCTGGATTCCATGCAATCCCAGTCAAAGTTGCAGCAGTATTGGCCACAGAGAAGAAGAGAGAATCCTAAAGTTTCTAGCCAGCAACGCGAGACCCTGACTAGGCAAAGGAATCCTCAGGAAAACGAACAAAGCAGCACGTGTCACAATTTCTGATTTCAACATAGAGGACGAAGCGCGAGGTACCGAAACGGCACAGTCTGGGCCCCAAAACAGGCATGAAGACCCATGCAAAACAATTGAGAGCCCAGAGCCCAACTCAAACTTACATGGACAGCCCATTTTGGACCAGGGAGCCAAGTGGAGACAGCGGAGAAAGGAGAGTCTCTACAATAAACGGTGCTGGGAAGCCTGCACAGCCACATGGAACACAACGAGAGTACACCATGATGTTACACCTGGCACACACACCACCTGAAGTGGATTAAAGCCTTGAATGGCAGACTTGAAACCGTGAACCTTGTAGGAGAAGACCTAGGCAGAGTGCTCTTTGCCATCTGTCTGAGCCGCCTATTTGGAAGAAGCATGTCTGACTGGGCAAGGGCAACAAAGGAAACAAGAAACAAACGGGACCACATCAAATGCACACACTTCTGCCCACTCAAGGAAACCATCAACTGAATACTAAGACACCACAACAATTGGGAGAGGATGTTTGCAAACCACACATCGGACAAGGGGTGAAAAGCCCAAAGATACAATCAACTCGCACGTCTCCACAAGAAAAAAAACAAGCCAATGAAAACCTGGTCAAAAGATGGAAGCAGAGATTTCTCCGAAGAAGACAGAAAGAGGGCCAGTAGGTGCATGAAAACTTGTTCACCATCATGAAGTCTCAGGAAAATGCAAATCCAAACTGCAAGGCCATGGCAGCTCACTGTGGTCAGCATGGCTAGAAGGAAGCAGACAGGAAATAACAAGTGTCAGAGAGGAGGTGGAGAGAAGGGAAGCCTCCTGCACTGCTGGTGGGAGTGTAACCCGGTGCAGCCACGATGCCAAAGGTGTGGAACTGCCTCAGAAATTTAAGTATCCATGTCCCGTATGACCCAGCTATTAATCTGCCGCTTGCTTATCCAAAAAAGTCAGAAAGACTACCGCATAAAGACATGTGCATGGCTGTGTTCACCACAGTCTTACTCCTGATATCCAAGACTTGGAAAGCACCCTGGTGTCCAGCAAGGGATGATTGGAGAAGGAAGATGGGCTATAGCCACACAATGGTATACCACTCAGCCGGAACAAATGATGCAATCCAGCCATTTGTGACCACCAGAATGGCTGTGAGCGTTTTAGGGGAAGTGTAACAAGCCCCAGTGAGAAATTCAAATACCATAGAATCTCACTTACAAGGCGAAGAAAAAGCAAGCACTAACCAACAGGTGGCACTGAACATTTGTATGCGGGCTCCCAGAGGCAAAGAGGGGCGGTGACGGAGGGTGAAAGAGAAGATTAGGCACAAGTGTGTGGTGAGGGCCTGTGATTAGTCTTACACTGGTGAAGATGATGTAAGCTACACAGAAGTCTAAAGCAATGAGGATGTGAATCTGGAAGTTATAGTACGTTCTAATGCAGGGTCATGGCTATAAATTCACCTCAAATCAAAAATCCAAAAAGGGGTCCAGAATGATGTCATAAAGCTTTGGGGGCGGAAAGAGTTTACAGAAGGTGAACTTCCAAGGATGGAAAATCACCTCCAAATGCTTACAGATGCTACAGAAAGGCAGACCATTCCAAATAGGTGAAGAGGAATACTACGAAGAGAACATGATCAGTCCTAAACCCATGAACGAACGGAAAATGTTACCGTCCATGATGTTATTACTAATCACCTTCACGAATAATCCAAACAGGCCCACGTCTTCCCAAGTTCAGGCAAAAGGTTGGTCCAAAAGTACAATTCAGGGCCGGCCCTGTGGTGGAGCAGGTAAGTGCCCACATTCCGCTTGGGCGGCCCGGGCCTCACTGTTTCACATTACGAGTGCATATCACATTAGTAGTGTTAGGAAATATAGATTTCATGGTATGGTGCGGGCAGAGATCATAAATAAGCAGCAATTGTGAGGATACGTTATCAATACGCACAAGAAAAGGAACCATAAGAATATTACAATCTATGGAAGTATCTGGTACACTTCCCAAAGGCAGAAGGAAGGAAAACTTGTGACCTGCCAAGGTGGAATTGGCAGAGTGCCACGAGATGACACCATCATTGTGCATCAGAACATTCCCTGGGCAACTTCAACTTGTGAGGGAGTCCAGGACTTTTTCTGGGTAAGGTCCACCCATTTTGCCATCTACCCAAGATATAAGAGATAAAACCCAGGATAATCTTACAGGAGTGACACCAGTGTCTAGAGAGAATGTAGGAGCCCTTTCGAAGTTCAAGGAGAAAGATAGAAACTGACAACAATTGCAGAAAAAGGAAAACTATCCTACCTAGACAGGGTGAGGAGTCAGACTGGTCTGAGATGGCTGTGAAACTCTGTGTGCACGGAGGTTGTCAGGACAACTTCGAATTTTGAGGTCGCTTATGACATCACGGTGAACATGTCCCCCAGGGTGGCCGCATGGTTACAGTCTGAGGATTGGCCTAGGCTAGGCTATTAAAGGGACAGATACCCAGAAACAGGTTTGGAAAACAGAAAGCAGGCACAGAAACTAGAAGAGATAAAACAGAGTCTGATGCAAGGGATAAGAAAGGAACCCTAGGCCACAAGTGAGAATAGAGGGACAGGCACGGAGAGGAGAACATTGTCATCTATTCAAGTCTATGGGGAGGTCATGCTGATTCAAGCTTGCAACTTCATTGGAAACAAGTGGCCGGACTTGGCGTTCATCACACCTACAGTG
Organism: Equus asinus; assembly: GCF_041296235.1. Taxonomy (NCBI): domain Eukaryota; kingdom Metazoa; phylum Chordata; class Mammalia; order Perissodactyla; family Equidae; genus Equus; species Equus asinus. The sequence goes on along the minus strand of NC_091813.1, from coordinate 7,987,332 downwards.
CCCTTGTGCCTTAAGCATAATGCAAAGTCAAGAAAGATGTCTTGAGGACATTGAAGAGAAGAATCGATGCCTCCTTTCCAAGGCCCATAGCATTCTTTGCAGGTCAGTCTCTTTTTCCGAAGCTCTGGTGTCACGTGGGCCCACTGGGCACATGGTAATGTGTCCCAAGAGATGTCTTGGAAGCCTTGAAGGAATGGAGCCCTGTCACGCTTGGGGTATGTCTCTTTGTTTGGAAGTGCTCTACAAGGGTGCTGAAAAGCACCCTCTTCCACAGGGCTTCGTTCCTTCGTGAAGGCTGCCCTCCCAGGCTAGTGTGCTCTGTTTGCCTCCATCGAAATTCTCTCCCCCTACCTCTTGCCGTAGAAGGATTATTGATTATGTGTTTTGACACCATATGTAAGGAAGTTGCACGAAAATTAGAACTTTACAGTTGTGTTTCAAGAAAAATAAACAGGCCAGGGTAGAGGATGTAGGGCAAACAAATGGCACACCCTATAAAAATTAAGTAAGCCCGTATCTGGACGGAATCTAGGGGAACGTTCAAGGATCAGGGGTCAAGTTCGAAACTTCCCAAATCCGGAAAAGAGACAGAAAAATATCTTTCCTGGAGAGTGGAATTCATCCGATTTGTCTAAGTTGTCTTGGAAACATTGTGTCCGTGAAGGGGGTTGCCAGGACCACCTCGAATTTGGAGTTTCTGATCTCAGGATGTCAAACCAACCCACATGACCACGTGTTCTCAGTGCTTAGTTTGACCTAGGCTAGGGTAGCCAAGAGTCCTACAAGTGACCGGTGCAAATTCAAGGACAACAACCAAGAGTCACGAAAGCACTCACACCTCACCCTAGAGAACATACAGCGATTAACGAAATACAAACTAATCCCTTGGAATGAAGGAGAACGGACTGATAAGCATGTCTAAGGGAGATAGCTGAGAAAGACCATGACGAGTATACTATGGAAAAGAAAAAGAGGACCCAGAAAATGGAAGGTGAACAGAAATCACACCTGAATTATCCACAATGAAAGATGATGTCCGTCTTTAGACAGACTCTGCTGGAACGTTTGAAAGTCAGAGAAATTCACAAGCCAAAAAACGGCAGCGAAGGTCAAGCATGGGCTAACTGGGAAGGGTGAGTTATGAGACTGCTCCAAGCAGGCTCTGAAACCTGTATCCAGGAAGCATGCTGGACCTCAGAGACACAATTATGACAAATCCTCTGACATCACAATGGACCCGAAAAACAACCTAGCCTCATCTACACAGTGCTAGAGTTGGGCTCACTAGTATATTTAACTCCCATTGCACTCAACTGCACGTTGCCACTGAACATGTAAGTGGCCGGCCGGTGGTGCAGTGGTGAGGTCCGCACCTTCTGGGTCTGTGGCCCAGTATGGGCTGGGTGGAATCCTCGGTTTGGGCCTCCTCACCACTGCTTCAGTTGTTCTGGTGCAGGCGTCCGAGGTAGAGTAGAGGCAGATGGGAAGGGACGTTGGACAGGGCCAGACTTCCACAGCAAATACAGGAGCATTGCCAGCAGATGTGAGCACAGCAATGCACTTGTGCCAAAACAAAACCAATTAAAAGTTGCAAAGAATAGAAAAACTGAAGCTAAGGAAAAAAAAAAAAAAAAAAAACAGGAGCTTGCCATTACGAAGAATAGGATCTCTGTGAATAACCTTAGCAAAACAGGTGAATTCTATGTTAATTCAAAAACTAGCAAACCTTTGGGGAAAGAAACTCAAGAAGACACAAGAAAAAAAAAGATATCGACGGATCTAGGAATGGAAGGATTAACACACTTGAAAGGTTCATACCGCAGTAAGGAATCTCTGGATTCCATGCAATCCCAGTCAAAGTTGCAGCAGTATTGGCCACAGAGAAGAAGAGAGAATCCTAAAGTTTCTAGCCAGCAACGCGAGACCCTGACTAGGCAAAGGAATCCTCAGGAAAACGAACAAAGCAGCACGTGTCACAATTTCTGATTTCAACATAGAGGACGAAGCGCGAGGTACCGAAACGGCACAGTCTGGGCCCCAAAACAGGCATGAAGACCCATGCAAAACAATTGAGAGCCCAGAGCCCAACTCAAACTTACATGGACAGCCCATTTTGGACCAGGGAGCCAAGTGGAGACAGCGGAGAAAGGAGAGTCTCTACAATAAACGGTGCTGGGAAGCCTGCACAGCCACATGGAACACAACGAGAGTACACCATGATGTTACACCTGGCACACACACCACCTGAAGTGGATTAAAGCCTTGAATGGCAGACTTGAAACCGTGAACCTTGTAGGAGAAGACCTAGGCAGAGTGCTCTTTGCCATCTGTCTGAGCCGCCTATTTGGAAGAAGCATGTCTGACTGGGCAAGGGCAACAAAGGAAACAAGAAACAAACGGGACCACATCAAATGCACACACTTCTGCCCACTCAAGGAAACCATCAACTGAATACTAAGACACCACAACAATTGGGAGAGGATGTTTGCAAACCACACATCGGACAAGGGGTGAAAAGCCCAAAGATACAATCAACTCGCACGTCTCCACAAGAAAAAAAACAAGCCAATGAAAACCTGGTCAAAAGATGGAAGCAGAGATTTCTCCGAAGAAGACAGAAAGAGGGCCAGTAGGTGCATGAAAACTTGGTCACCATCATGAAGTCTCAGGAAAATGCAAATCCAAACTGCAAGGCCATGGCAGCTCACTGTGGTCAGCATGGCTAGAAGGAAGCAGACAGGAAATAACAAGTGTCAGAGAGGAGGTGCAGAGAAGGGAAGCCTCCTGCACTGCTGGTGGGAGTGTAACCCGGTGCAGCCACGATGCCAAAGGTGTGGAACTGCCTCAGAAATTTAAGTATCCATGTCCCGTATGACCCAGCTATTAATCTGCCGCTTGCTTATCCAAAAAAGTCAGAAAGACTACCGCATAAAGACATGTGCATGGCTGTGTTCACCACAGTCTTACTCCTGATATCCAAGACTTGGAAAGCACCCTGGTGTCCAGCAAGGGATGATTGGAGAAGGAAGATGGGCTATAGCCACACAATGGTATACCACTCAGCCGGAACAAATGATGCAATCCAGCCATTTGTGACCACCAGAATGGCTGTGAGGGTTTTAGGGGAAGTGTAACAAGCCCCAGTGAGAAATTCAAATACCATAGAATCTCACTTACAAGGCGAAGAAAAAGCAAGCACTAACCAACAGGTGGCACTGAACATTTGTATGCGGGCTCCCAGAGGCAAAGAGGGGCGGTGACGGAGGGTGAAAGAGAAGATTAGGCACAAGTGTGTGGTGAGGGCCTGTGATTAGTCTTACACTGGTGAAGATGATGTAAGCTACACAGAAGTCTAAAGCAATGAGGATGTGAATCTGGAAGTTATAGTACGTTCTAATGCAGGGTCATGGCTATAAATTCACCTCAAATCAAAAATCCAAAAAGGGGTCCAGAATGATGTCATAAAGCTTTGGGGGCGGAAAGAGTTTACAGAAGGTGAACTTCCAAGGATGGAAAATCACCTCCAAATGCTTACAGATGCTACAGAAAGGCAGACCATTCCAAATAGGTGAAGAGGAATACTACGAAGAGAACATGATCAGTCCTAAACCCATGAACGAACGGAAAATGTTACCGTCCATGATGTTATTACTAATCACCTTCACGAATAATCCAAACAGGCCCACGTCTTCCCAAGTTCAGGCAAAAGGTTGGTCCAAAAGTACAATTCAGGGCCGGCCCTGTGGTGGAGCAGGTAAGTGCCCACATTCCGCTTGGGCGGCCCGGGCCTCACTGTTTCACATTACGAGTGCATATCACATTAGTAGTGTTAGGAAATATAGATTTCATGGTATGGTGCGGGCAGAGATCATAAATAAGCAGCAATTGTGAGGATACGTTATCAATACGCACAAGAAAAGGAACCATAAGAATATTACAATCTATGGAAGTATCTGGTACACTTCCCAAAGGCAGAAGGAAGGAAAACTTGTGACCTGCCAAGGTGGAATTGGCAGAGTGCCACGAGATGACACCATCATTGTGCATCAGAACATTCCCTGGGCAACTTCAACTTGTGAGGGAGTCCAGGACTTTTTCTGGGTAAGGTCCACCCATTTTGCCATCTACCCAAGATATAAGAGATAAAACCCAGGATAATCTTACAGGAGTGACACCAGTGTCTAGAGAGAATGTAGGAGCCCTTTCGAAGTTCAAGGAGAAAGATAGAAACTGACAACAATTGCAGAAAAAGGAAAACTATCCTACCTAGACAGGGTGAGGAGTCAGACTGGTCTGAGATGGCTGTGAAACTCTGTGTGCACGGAGGTTGTCAGGACAACTTCGAATTTTGAGGTCGCTTATGACATCACGGTGAACATGTCCCCCAGGGTGGCCGCATGGTTACAGTCTGAGGATTGGCCTAGGCTAGGCTATTAAAGGGACAGATACCCAGAAACAGGTTTGGAAAACAGAAAGCAGGCACAGAAACTAGAAGAGATAAAACAGAGTCTGATGCAATGGATAAGAAAGGAACCCTAGGCCACAAGTGAGAATAGAGGGACAGGCACGGAGAGGAGAACATTGTCATCTATTCAAGTCTATGGGGAGGTCATGCTGATTCAAGCTTGCAACTTCATTGGAAACAAGTGGCCGGACTTGGCGTTCATCACACCTACAGTGCCCTTGTGCCTTAAGCATAATGCAAAGTCAAGAAAGATGTCTTGAGGACATTGAAGAGAAGAATCGATGCCTCCTTTCCAAGGCCCATAGCATTCTTTGAAGGTCAGTCTCTTTTTCCGAAGCTCTGGTGTCACGTGGGCCCACTGGGCACATGGTAATGTGTCCCAAGAGATGTCTTGGAAGCCTTGAAGGAATGGAGCCCTGTCACGCTTGGGGTATGTCTCTTTGTTTGGAAGTGCTCTACAAGGGTGCTGAAAAGCACCCTCTTCCACAGGGCTTCGTTCCTTCGTGAAGGCTGCCCTCCCAGGCTAGTGTGCTCTGTTTGCCTCCATCGAAATTCTCTCCCCCTACCTCTTGCCGTAGAAGGATTATTGATTATGTGTTTTGACACCATATGTAAGGAAGTTGCACGAAAATTAGAACTTTACAGTTGTGTTTCAAGAAAAATAAACAGGCCAGGGTAGAGGATGTAGGGCAAACAAATGGCACACCCTATAAAAATTAAGTAAGCCCGTATCTGGACGGAATCTAGGGGAACGTTCAAGGATCAGGGGTCAAGTTCGAAACTTCCCAAATCCGGAAAAGACACAGAAAAATATCTTTCCTGGAGAGTGGAATTCATCCGATTTGTCTAAGTTGTCTTGGAAACATTGTGTCCGTGAAGGGGGTTGCCAGGACCACCTCGAATTTGGAGTTTCTGATCTCAGGATGTCAAACCAACCCACATGACCACGTGTTCTCAGTGCTTAGTTTGACCTAGGCTAGGGTAGCCAAGAGTCCTACAAGTGACCGGTGCAAATTCAAGGACAACAACCAAGAGTCACGAAAGCACTCACACCTCACCCTAGAGAACATACAGCGATTAAAGAAATACAAACTAATCCCTTGGAATGAAGGAGAACGGACTGATAAGCATGTCTAAGGGAGATAGCTGAGAAAGACCATGACGAGTATACTATGGAAAAGAAAAAGAGGACCCAGAAAATGGAAGGTGAACAGAAATCACACCTGAATTATCCACAATGAAAGATGATGTCCGTCTTTAGACAGACTCTGCTGGAACGTTTGAAAGTCAGAGAAATTCACAAGCCAAAAAACGGCAGCGAAGGTCAAGCATGGGCTAACTGGGAAGGGTGAGTTATGAGACTGCTCCAAGCAGGCTCTGAAACCTGTATCCAGGAAGCATGCTGGACCTCAGAGACACAATTATGACAAATCCTCTGACATCACAATGGACCCGAAAAACAACCTAGCCTCATCTACACAGTGCTAGAGTTGGGCTCACTAGTATATTTAACTCCCATTGCACTCAACTGCACGTTGCCACTGAACATGTAAGTGGCCGGCCGGTGGTGCAGTGGTGAGGTCCGCACCTTCTGGGTCTGTGGCCCAGTATGGGCTGGGTGGAATCCTCGGTTTGGGCCTCCTCACCACTGCTTCAGTTGTTCTGGTGCAGGCGTCCGAGGTAGAGTAGAGGCAGATGGGAAGGGACGTTGGACAGGGCCAGACTTCCACAGCAAATACAGGAGCATTGCCAGCAGATGTGAGCACAGCAATGCACTTGTGCCAAAACAAAACCAATTAAAAGTTGCAAAGAATAGGAAAACTGAAGCTAAGGAAAAAAAAAAAAAAAAAAACAGGAGCTTGCCATTACGAAGAATAGGATCTCTGTGAATAACCTTAGCAAAACAGGTGAATTCTATGTTAATTCAAAAACTAGCAAACCTTTGGGGAAAGAAACTCAAGAAGACACAAGAAAAAAAAGATATCGAGGGATCTAGGAATGGAAGGATTAACACACTTGAAAGGTTCATACCGCAGTAAGGAATCTCTGGATTCCATGCAATCCCAGTCAAAGTTGCAGCAGTATTGGCCACAGAGAAGAAGAGAGAATCCTAAAGTTTCTAGCCAGCAACGCGAGACCCTGACTAGGCAAAGGAATCCTCAGGAAAACGAACAAAGCAGCACGTGTCACAATTTCTGATTTCAACATAGAGGACGAAGCGCGAGGTACCGAAACGGCACAGTCTGGGCCCCAAAACAGGCATGAAGACCCATGCAAAACAATTGAGAGCCCAGAGCCCAACTCAAACTTACATGGACAGCCCATTTTGGACCAGGGAGCCAAGTGGAGACAGCGGAGAAAGGAGAGTCTCTACAATAAACGGTGCTGGGAAGCCTGCACAGCCACATGGAACACAACGAGAGTACACCATGATTTTACACCTGGCACACACACCACCTGAAGTGGATTAAAGCCTTGAATGGCAGACTTGAAACCGTGAACCTTGTAGGAGAAGACCTAGGCAGAGTGCTCTTTGCCATCTGTCTGAGCCGCCTATTTGGAAGAAGCATGTCTGACTGGGCAAGGGCAACAAAGGAAACAAGAAACAAACGGGACCACATCAAATGCACACACTTCTGCCCACTCAAGGAAACCATCAACTGAATACTAAGACACCACAACAATTGGGAGAGGATGTTTGCAAACCACACATCGGACAAGGGGTGAAAAGCCCAAAGATACAATCAACTCGCACGTCTCCACAAGAAAAAAAACAAGCCAATGAAAACCTGGTCAAAAGATGGAAGCAGAGATTTCTCCGAAGAAGACAGAAAGAGGGCCAGTAGGTGCATGAAAACTTGTTCACCATCATGAAGTCTCAGGAAAATGCAAATCCAAACTGCAAGGCCATGGCAGCTCACTGTGGTCAGCATGGCTAGAAGGAAGCAGACAGGAAATAACAAGTGTCAGAGAGGAGGTGCAGAGAAGGGAAGCCTCCTGCACTGCTGGTGGGAGTGTAACCCGGTGCAGCCACGATGCCAAAGGTGTGGAACTGCCTCAGAAATTTAAGTATCCATGTCCCGTATGACCCAGCTATTAATCTGCCGCTTGCTTATCCAAAACAGTCAGAAAGACTACCGCATAAAGACATGTGCATGGCTGTGTTCACCACAGTCTTACTCCTGATATCCAAGACTTGGAAAGCACCCTGGTGTCCAGCAAGGGATGATTGGAGAAGGAAGATGGGCTATAGCCACACAATGGTATACCACTCAGCCGGAACAAATGATGCAATCCAGCCATTTGTGACCACCAGAATGGCTGTGAGGGTTTTAGGGGAAGTGTAACAAGCCCCAGTGAGAAATTCAAATACCATAGAATCTCACTTACAAGGCGAAGAAAAAGCAAGCACTAACCAACAGGTGGCACTGAACATTTGTATGCGGGCTCCCAGAGGCAAAGAGGGGCGGTGACGGAGGGTGAAAGAGAAGATTAGGCACAAGTGTGTGGTGAGGGCCTGTGATTAGTCTTACACTGGTGAAGATGATGTAAGCTACACAGAAGTCTAAAGCAATGAGGATGTGAATCTGGAAGTTATAGTACGTTCTAATGCAGGGTCATGGCTATAAATTCACCTCAAATCAAAAATCCAAAAAGGGGTCCAGAATGATGTCATAAAGCTTTGGGGGCGGAAAGAGTTTACAGAAGGTGAACTTCCAAGGATGGAAAATCACCTCCAAATGCTTACAGATGCTACAGAAAGGCAGACCATTCCAAATAGGTGAAGAGGAATACTACGAAGAGAACATGATCAGTCCTAAACCCATGAACGAACGGAAAATGTTACCGTCCATGATGTTATTACTAATCACCTTCACGAATAATCCAAACAGGCCCACGTCTTCCCAAGTTCAGGCAAAAGGTTGGTCCAAAAGTACAATTCAGGGCCGGCCCTGTGGTGGAGCAGGTAAGTGCCCACATTCCGCTTGGGCGGCCCGGGCCTCACTGTTTCACATTACGAGTGCATATCACATTAGTAGTGTTAGGAAATATAGATTTCATGGTATGGTGCGGGCAGAGATCATAAATAAGCAGCAATTGTGAGGATACGTTATCAATACGCACAAGAAAAGGAACCATAAGAATATTACAATCTATGGAAGTATCTGGTACACTTCCCAAAGGCAGAAGGAAGGAAAACTTGTGACCTGCCAAGGTGGAATTGGCAGAGTGCCACGAGATGACACCATCATTGTGCATCAGAACATTCCCTGGGCAACTTCAACTTGTGAGGGAGTCCAGGACTTTTTCTGGGTAAGGTCCACCCATTTTGCCATCTACCCAAGATATAAGAGATAAAACCCAGGATAATCTTACAGGAGTCACACCAGTGTCTAGAGAGAATGTAGGAGCCCTTTCGAAGTTCAAGGAGAAAGATAGAAACTGACAACAATTGCAGAAAAAGGAAAACAATCCTACCTAGACAGGGTGAGGAGTCAGACTGGTCTGAGATGGCTGTGAAACTCTGTGTGCACGGAGGTTGTCAGGACAACTTCGAATTTTGAGGTCGCTTATGACATCACGGTGAACATGTCCCCCAGGGTGGCCGCATGGTTACAGTCTGAGGATTGGCCTAGGCTAGGCTATTAAAGGGACAGATACCCAGAAACAGGTTTGGCAAACAGAAAGCAGGCACAGAAACTAGAAGAGATAAAACAGAGTCTGATGCAAGGGATAAGAAAGGAACCCTAGGCCACAAGTGAGAATAGAGGGACAGGCACGGAGAGGAGAACATTGTCATCTATTCAAGTCTATGGGGAGGTCATGCTGATTCAAGCTTGCAACTTCATTGGAAACAAGTGGCCGGACTTGGCGTTCATCACACCTACAGTGCCCTTGTGCCTTAAGCATAATGCAAAGTCAAGAAAGATGTCTTGAGGACATTGAAGAGAAGAATCGATGCCTCCTTTCCAAGGCCCATAGCATTCTTTGCAGGTCAGTCTCTTTTTCCGAAGCTCTGGTGTCACGTGGGCCCACTGGGCACATGGTAATGTGTCCCAAGAGATGTCTTGGAAGCCTTGAAGGAATGGAGCCCTGTCACGCTTGGGGTATGTCTCTTTGTTTGGAAGTGCTCTACAAGGGTGCTGAAAAGCACCCTCTTCCACAGGGCTTCGTTCCTTCGTGAAGGCTGCCCTCCCAGGCTAGTGTGCTCTGTTTGCCTCCATCGAAATTCTCTCCCCCTACCTCTTGCCGTAGAAGGATTATTGATTATGTGTTTTGACACCATATGTAAGGAAGTTGCACGAAAATTAGAACTTTACAGTTGTGTTTCAAGAAAAATAAACAGGCCAGGGTAGAGGATGTAGGGCAAACAAATGGCACACCCTATAAAAATTAAGTAAGCCCGTATCTGGACGGAATCTAGGGGAACGTTCAAGGATCAGGGGTCAAGTTCGAAACTTCCCAAATCCGGAAAAGACACAGAAAAATATCTTTCCTGGAGAGTGGAATTCATCCGATTTGTCTAAGTTGTCTTGGAAACATTGTGTCCGTGAAGGGGGTTGCCAGGACCACCTCGAATTTGGAGTTTCTGATCTCAGGATGTCAAACCAACCCACATGACCACGTGTTCTCAGTGCTTAGTTTGACCTAGGCTAGGGTAGCCAAGAGTCCTACAAGTGACCGGTGCAAATTCAAGGACAACAACCAAGAGTCACGAAAGCACTCACACCTCACCCTAGAGAACATACAGCGATTAACGAAATACAAACTAATCCCTTGGAATGAAGGAGAACGGACTGATAAGCATGTCTAAGGGAGATAGCTGAGAAAGACCATGACGAGTATACTATGGAAAAGAAAAAGAGGACCCAGAAAATGGAAGGTGAACAGAAATCACACCTGAATTATCCACAATGAAAGATGATGTCCGTCTTTAGACAGACTCTGCTGGAACGTTTGAAAGTCAGAGAAATTCACAAGCCAAAAAACGGCAGCGAAGGTCAAGCATGGGCTAACTGGGAAGGGTGAGTTATGAGACTGCTCCAAGCAGGCTCTGAAACCTGTATCCAGGAAGCATGCTGGACCTCAGAGACACAATTATGACAAATCCTCTGACATCACAATGGACCCGAAAAACAACCTAGCCTCATCTACACAGTGCTAGAGTTGGGCTCACTAGTATATTTAACTCCCATTGCACTCAACTGCACGTTGCCACTGAACATGTAAGTGGCCGGCCGGTGGTGCAGTGGTGAGGTCCGCACCTTCTGGGTCTGTGGCCCAGTATGGGCTGGGTGGAATCCTCGGTTTGGGCCTCCTCACCACTGCTTCAGTTGTTCTGGTGCAGGCGTCCGAGGTAGAGTAGAGGCAGATGGGAAGGGACGTTGGACAGGGCCAGACTTCCACAGCAAATACAGGAGCATTGCCAGCAGATGTGAGCACAGCAATGCACTTGTGCCAAAACAAAACCAATTAAAAGTTGCAAAGAATAGGAAAACTGAAGCTAAGGAAAAAAAAAAAAAAAAAAACAGGAGCTTGCCATTACGAAGAATAGGATCTCTGTGAATAACCTTAGCAAAACAGGTGAATTCTATGTTAATTCAAAAACTAGCAAACCTTTGGGGAAAGAAACTCAAGAAGACACAAGAAAAAAAAGATATCGAGGGATCTAGGAATGGAAGGATTAACACACTTGAAAGGTTCATACCGCAGTAAGGAATCTCTGGATTCCATGCAATCCCAGTCAAAGTTGCAGCAGTATTGGCCACAGAGAAGAAGAGAGAATCCTAAAGTTTCTAGCCAGCAACGCGAGACCCTGACTAGGCAAAGGAATCCTCAGGAAAACGAACAAAGCAGCACGTGTCACAATTTCTGATTTCAACATAGAGGACGAAGCGCGAGGTACCGAAACGGCACAGTCTGGGCCCCAAAACAGGCATGAAGACCCATGCAAAACAATTGAGAGCCCAGAGCCCAACTCAAACTTACATGGACAGCCCATTTTGGACCAGGGAGCCAAGTGGAGACAGCGGAGAAAGGAGAGTCTCTACAATAAACGGTGCTGGGAAGCCTGCACAGCCACATGGAACACAACGAGAGTACACCATGATGTTACACCTGGCACACACACCACCTGAAGTGGATTAAAGCCTTGAATGGCAGACTTGAAACCGTGAACCTTGTAGGAGAAGACCTAGGCAGAGTGCTCTTTGCCATCTGTCTGAGCCGCCTATTTGGAAGAAGCATGTCTGACTGGGCAAGGGCAACAAAGGAAACAAGAAACAAACGGGACCACATCAAATGCACACACTTCTGCCCACTCAAGGAAACCATCAACTGAATACTAAGACACCACAACAATTGGGAGAGGATGTTTGCAAACCACACATCGGACAAGGGGTGAAAAGCCCAAAGATACAATCAACTCGCACGTCTCCACAAGAAAAAAAACAAGCCAATGAAAACCTGGTCAAAAGATGGAAGCAGAGATTTCTCCGAAGAAGACAGAAAGAGGGCCAGTAGGTGCATGAAAACTTGTTCACCATCATGAAGTCTCAGGAAAATGCAAATCCAAACTGCAAGGCCATGGCAGCTCACTGTGGTCAGCATGGCTAGAAGGAAGCAGACAGGAAATAACAAGTGTCAGAGAGGAGGTGCAGAGAAGGGAAGCCTCCTGCACTGCTGGTGGGAGTGTAACCCGGTGCAGCCACGATGCCAAAGGTGTGGAACTGCCTCAGAAATTTAAGTATCCATGTCCCGTATGACCCAGCTATTAATCTGCCGCTTGCTTATCCAAAACAGTCAGAAAGACTACCGCATAAAGACATGTGCATGGCTGTGTTCACCACAGTCTTACTCCTGATATCCAAGACTTGGAAAGCACCCTGGTGTCCAGCAAGGGATGATTGGAGAAGGAAGATGGGCTATAGCCACACAATGGTATACCACTCAGCCGGAACAAATGATGCAATCCAGCCATTTGTGACCACCAGAATGGCTGTGAGCGTTTTAGGGGAAGTGTAACAAGCCCCAGTGAGAAATTCAAATACCATAGAATCTCACTTACAAGGCGAAGAAAAAGCAAGCACTAACCAACAGGTGGCACTGAACATTTGTATGCGGGCTCCCAGAGGCAAAGAGGGGCGGTGACGGAGGGTGAAAGAGAAGATTAGGCACAAGTGTGTGGTGAGGGCCTGTGATTAGTCTTACACTGGTGAAGATGATGTAAGCTACACAGAAGTCTAAAGCAATGAGGATGTGAATCTGGAAGTTATAGTACGTTCTAATGCAGGGTCATGGCTATAAATTCACCTCAAATCAAAAATCCAAAAAGGGGTCCAGAATGATGTCATAAAGCTTTGGGGGCGGAAAGAGTTTACAGAAGGTGAACTTCCAAGGATGGAAAATCACCTCCAAATGCTTACAGATGCTACAGAAAGGCAGACCATTCCAAATAGGTGAAGAGGAATACTACGAAGAGAACATGATCAGTCCTAAACCCATGAACGAACGGAAAATGTTACCGTCCATGATGTTATTACTAATCACCTTCACGAATAATCCAAACAGGCCCACGTCTTCCCAAGTTCAGGCAAAAGGTTGGTCCAAAAGTACAATTCAGGGCCGGCCCTGTGGTGGAGCAGGTAAGTGCCCACATTCCGCTTGGGCGGCCCGGGCCTCACTGTTTCACATTACGAGTGCATATCACATTAGTAGTGTTAGGAAATATAGATTTCATGGTATGGTGCGGGCAGAGATCATAAATAAGCAGCAATTGTGAGGATACGTTATCAATACGCACAAGAAAAGGAACCATAAGAATATTACAATCTATGGAAGTATCTGGTACACTTCCCAAAGGCAGAAGGAAGGAAAACTTGTGACCTGCCAAGGTGGAATTGGCAGAGTGCCACGAGATGACACCATCATTGTGCATCAGAACATTCCCTGGGCAACTTCAACTTGTGAGGGAGTCCAGGACTTTTTCTGGGTAAGGTCCACCCATTTTGCCATCTACCCAAGATATAAGAGATAAAACCCAGGATAATCTTACAGGAGTGACACCAGTGTCTAGAGAGAATGTAGGAGCCCTTTCGAAGTTCAAGGAGAAAGATAGAAACTGACAACAATTGCAGAAAAAGGAAAACTATCCTACCTAGACAGGGTGAGGAGTCAGACTGGTCTGAGATGGCTGTGAAACTCTGTGTGCACGGAGGTTGTCAGGACAACTTCGAATTTTGAGGTCGCTTATGACATCACGGTGAACATGTCCCCCAGGGTGGCCGCATGGTTACAGTCTGAGGATTGGCCTAGGCTAGGCTATTAAAGGGACAGATACCCAGAAACAGGTTTGGCAAACAGAAAGCAGGCACAGAAACTAGAAGAGATAAAACAGAGTCTGATGCAAGGGATAAGAAAGGAACCCTAGGCCACAAGTGAGAATAGAGGGACAGGCACGGAGAGGAGAACATTGTCATCTATTCAAGTCTATGGGGAGGTCATGCTGATTCAAGCTTGCAACTTCATTGGAAACAAGTGGCCGGACTTGGCGTTCATCACACCTACAGTGCCCTTGTGCCTTAAGCATAATGCAAAGTCAAGAAAGATGTCTTGAGGACATTGAAGAGAAGAATCGATGCCTCCTTTCCAAGGCCCATAGCATTCTTTGCAGGTCAGTCTCTTTTTCCGAAGCTCTGGTGTCACGTGGGCCCACTGGGCACATGGTAATGTGTCCCAAGAGATGTCTTGGAAGCCTTGAAGGAATGGAGCCCTGTCACGCTTGGGGTATGTCTCTTTGTTTGGAAGTGCTCTACAAGGGTGCTGAAAAGCACCCTCTTCCACAGGGCTTCGTTCCTTCGTGAAGGCTGCCCTCCCAGGCTAGTGTGCTCTGTTTGCCTCCATCGAAATTCTCTCCCCCTACCTCTTGCCGTAGAAGGATTATTGATTATGTGTTTTGACACCATATGTAAGGAAGTTGCACGAAAATTAGAACTTTACAGTTGTGTTTCAAGAAAAATAAACAGGCCAGGGTAGAGGATGTAGGGCAAACAAATGGCACACCCTATAAAAATTAAGTAAGCCCGTATCTGGACGGAATCTAGGGGAACGTTCAAGGATCAGGGGTCAAGTTCGAAACTTCCCAAATCCGGAAAAGACACAGAAAAATATCTTTCCTGGAGAGTGGAATTCATCCGATTTGTCTAAGTTGTCTTGGAAACATTGTGTCCGTGAAGGGGGTTGCCAGGACCACCTCGAATTTGGAGTTTCTGATCTCAGGATGTCAAACCAACCCACATGACCACGTGTTCTCAGTGCTTAGTTTGACCTAGGCTAGGGTAGCCAAGAGTCCTACAAGTGACCGGTGCAAATTCAAGGACAACAACCAAGAGTCACGAAAGCACTCACACCTCACCCTAGAGAACATACAGCGATTAACGAAATACAAACTAATCCCTTGGAATGAAGGAGAACGGACTGATAAGCATGTCTAAGGGAGATAGCTGAGAAAGACCATGACGAGTATACTATGGAAAAGAAAAAGAGGACCCAGAAAATGGAAGGTGAACAGAAATCACACCTGAATTATCCACAATGAAAGATGATGTCCGTCTTTAGACAGACTCTGCTGGAACGTTTGAAAGTCAGAGAAATTCACAAGCCAAAAAACGGCAGCGAAGGTCAAGCATGGGCTAACTGGGAAGGGTGAGTTATGAGACTGCTCCAAGCAGGCTCTGAAACCTGTATCCAGGAAGCATGCTGGACCTCAGAGACACAATTATGACAAATCCTCTGACATCACAATGGACCCGAAAAACAACCTAGCCTCATCTACACAGTGCTAGAGTTGGGCTCACTAGTATATTTAACTCCCATTGCACTCAACTGCACGTTGCCACTGAACATGTAAGTGGCCGGCCGGTGGTGCAGTGGTGAGGTCCGCACCTTCTGGGTCTGTGGCCCAGTATGGGCTGGGTGGAATCCTCGGTTTGGGCCTCCTCACCACTGCTTCAGTTGTTCTGGTGCAGGCGTCCGAGGTAGAGTAGAGGCAGATGGGAAGGGACGTTGGACAGGGCCAGACTTCCACAGCAAATACAGGAGCATTGCCAGCAGATGTGAGCACAGCAATGCACTTGTGCCAAAACAAAACCAATTAAAAGTTGCAAAGAATAGGAAAACTGAAGCTAAGGAAAAAAAAAAAAAAAAAAACAGGAGCTTGCCATTACGAAGAATAGGATCTCTGTGAATAACCTTAGCAAAACAGGTGAATTCTATGTTAATTCAAAAACTAGCAAACCTTTGGGGAAAGAAACTCAAGAAGACACAAGAAAAAAAAGATATCGAGGGATCTAGGAATGGAAGGATTAACACACTTGAAAGGTTCATACCGCAGTAAGGAATCTCTGGATTCCATGCAATCCCAGTCAAAGTTGCAGCAGTATTTGCCACAGAGAAGAAGAGAGAATCCTAAAGTTTCTAGCCAGCAACGCGAGACCCTGACTAGGCAAAGGAATCCTCAGGAAAACGAACAAAGCAGCACGTGTCACAATTTCTGATTTCAACATAGAGGACGAAGCGCGAGGTACCGAAACGGCACAGTCTGGGCCCCAAAACAGGCATGAAGACCCATGCAAAACAATTGAGAGCCCAGAGCCCAACTCAAACTTACATGGACAGCCCATTTTGGACCAGGGAGCCAAGTGGAGACAGCGGAGAAAGGAGAGTCTCTACAATAAACGGTGCTGGGAAGCCTGCACAGCCACATGGAACACAACGAGAGTACACCATGATGTTACACCTGGCACACACACCACCTGAAGTGGATTAAAGCCTTGAATGGCAGACTTGAAACCGTGAACCTTGTAGGAGAAGACCTAGGCAGAGTGCTCTTTGCCATCTGTCTGAGCCGCCTATTTGGAAGAAGCATGTCTGACTGGGCAAGGGCAACAAAGGAAACAAGAAACAAACGGGACCACATCAAATGCACACACTTCTGCCCACTCAAGGAAACCATCAACTGAATACTAAGACACCACAACAATTGGGAGAGGATGTTTGCAAACCACACATCGGACAAGGGGTGAAAAGCCCAAAGATACAATCAACTCGCACGTCTCCACAAGAAAAAAAACAAGCCAATGAAAACCTGGTCAAAAGATGGAAGCAGAGATTTCTCCGAAGAAGACAGAAAGAGGGCCAGTAGGTGCATGAAAACTTGTTCACCATCATGAAGTCTCAGGAAAATGCAAATCCAAACTGCAAGGCCATGGCAGCTCACTGTGGTCAGCATGGCTAGAAGGAAGCAGACAGGAAATAACAAGTGTCAGAGAGGAGGTGCAGAGAAGGGAAGCCTCCTGCACTGCTGGTGGGAGTGTAACCCGGTGCAGCCACGATGCCAAAGGTGTGGAACTGCCTCAGAAATTTAAGTATCCATGTCCCGTATGACCCAGCTATTAATCTGCCGCTTGCTTATCCAAAACAGTCAGAAAGACTACCGCATAAAGACATGTGCATGGCTGTGTTCACCACAGTCTTACTCCTGATATCCAAGACTTGGAAAGCACCCTGGTGTCCAGCAAGGGATGATTGGAGAAGGAAGATGGGCTATAGCCACACAATGGTATACCACTCAGCCGGAACAAATGATGCAATCCAGCCATTTGTGACCACCAGAATGGCTGTGAGGGTTTTAGGGGAAGTGTAACAAGCCCCAGTGAGAAATTCAAATACCATAGAATCTCACTTACAAGGCGAAGAAAAAGCAAGCACTAACCAACAGGTGGCACTGAACATTTGTATGCGGGCTCCCAGAGGCAAAGAGGGGCGGTGACGGAGGGTGAAAGAGAAGATTAGGCACAAGTGTGTGGTGAGGGCCTGTGATTAGTCTTACACTGGTGAAGATGATGTAAGCTACACAGAAGTCTAAAGCAATGAGGATGTGAATCTGGAAGTTATAGTACGTTCTAATGCAGGGTCATGGCTATAAATTCACCTCAAATCAAAAATCCAAAAAGGGGTCCAGAATGATGTCATAAAGCTTTGGGGGCGGAAAGAGTTTACAGAAGGTGAACTTCCAAGGATGGAAAATCACCTCCAAATGCTTACAGATGCTACAGAAAGGCAGACCATTCCAAATAGGTGAAGAGGAATACTACGAAGAGAACATGATCAGTCCTAAACCCATGAACGAACGGAAAATGTTACCGTCCATGATGTTATTACTAATCACCTTCACGAATAATCCAAACAGGCCCACGTCTTCCCAAGTTCAGGCAAAAGGTTGGTCCAAAAGTACAATTCAGGGCCGGCCCTGTGGTGGAGCAGGTAAGTGCCCACATTCCGCTTGGGCGGCCCGGGCCTCACTGTTTCACATTACGAGTGCATATCACATTAGTAGTGTTAGGAAATATAGATTTCATGGTATGGTGCGGGCAGAGATCATAAATAAGCAGCAATTGTGAGGATACGTTATCAATACGCACAAGAAAAGGAACCATAAGAATATTACAATCTATGGAAGTATCTGGTACACTTCCCAAAGGCAGAAGGAAGGAAAACTTGTGACCTGCCAAGGTGGAATTGGCAGAGTGCCACGAGATGACACCATCATTGTGCATCAGAACATTCCCTGGGCAACTTCAACTTGTGAGGGAGTCCAGGACTTTTTCTGGGTAAGGTCCACCCATTTTGCCATCTACCCAAGATATAAGAGATAAAACCCAGGATAATCTTACAGGAGTCACACCAGTGTCTAGAGAGAATGTAGGAGCCCTTTCGAAGTTCAAGGAGAAAGATAGAAACTGACAACAATTGCAGAAAAAGGAAAACAATCCTACCTAGACAGGGTGAGGAGTCAGACTGGTCTGAGATGGCTGTGAAACTCTGTGTGCACGGAGGTTGTCAGGACAACTTCGAATTTTGAGGTCGCTTATGACATCACGGTGAACATGTCCCCCAGGGTGGCCGCATGGTTACAGTCTGAGGATTGGCCTAGGCTAGGCTATTAAAGGGACAGATACCCAGAAACAGGTTTGGCAAACAGAAAGCAGGCACAGAAACTAGAAGAGATAAAACAGAGTCTGATGCAAGGGATAAGAAAGGAACCCTAGGCCACAAGTGAGAATAGAGGGACAGGCACGGAGAGGAGAACATTGTCATCTATTCAAGTCTATGGGGAGGTCATGCTGATTCAAGCTTGCAACTTCATTGGAAACAAGTGGCCGGACTTGGCGTTCATCACACCTACAGTGCCCTTGTGCCTTAAGCATAATGCAAAGTCAAGAAAGATGTCTTGAGGACATTGAAGAGAAGAATCGATGCCTCCTTTCCAAGGCCCATAGCATTCTTTGCAGGTCAGTCTCTTTTTCCGAAGCTCTGGTGTCACGTGGGCCCACTGGGCACATGGTAATGTGTCCCAAGAGATGTCTTGGAAGCCTTGAAGGAATGGAGCCCTGTCACGCTTGGGGTATGTCTCTTTGTTTGGAAGTGCTCTACAAGGGTGCTGAAAAGCACCCTCTTCCACAGGGCTTCGTTCCTTCGTGAAGGCTGCCCTCCCAGGCTAGTGTGCTCTGTTTGCCTCCATCGAAATTCTCTCCCCCTACCTCTTGCCGTAGAAGGATTATTGATTATGTGTTTTGACACCATATGTAAGGAAGTTGCACGAAAATTAGAACTTTACAGTTGTGTTTCAAGAAAAATAAACAGGCCAGGGTAGAGGATGTAGGGCAAACAAATGGCACACCCTATAAAAATTAAGTAAGCCCGTATCTGGACGGAATCTAGGGGAACGTTCAAGGATCAGGGGTCAAGTTCGAAACTTCCCAAATCCGGAAAAGAGACAGAAAAATATCTTTCCTGGAGAGTGGAATTCATCCGATTTGTCTAAGTTGTCTTGGAAACATTGTGTCCGTGAAGGGGGTTGCCAGGACCACCTCGAATTTGGAGTTTCTGATCTCAGGATGTCAAACCAACCCACATGACCACGTGTTCTCAGTGCTTAGTTTGACCTAGGCTAGGGTAGCCAAGAGTCCTACAAGTGACCGGTGCAAATTCAAGGACAACAACCAAGAGTCACGAAAGCACTCACACCTCACCCTAGAGAACATACAGCGATTAAAGAAATACAAACTAATCCCTTGGAATGAAGGAGAACGGACTGATAAGCATGTCTAAGGGAGATAGCTGAGAAAGACCATGACGAGTATACTATGGAAAAGAAAAAGAGGACCCAGAAAATGGAAGGTGAACAGAAATCACACCTGAATTATCCACAATGAAAGATGATGTCCGTCTTTAGACAGACTCTGCTGGAACGTTTGAAAGTCAGAGAAATTCACAAGCCAAAAAACGGCAGCGAAGGTCAAGCATGGGCTAACTGGGAAGGGTGAGTTATGAGACTGCTCCAAGCAGGCTCTGAAACCTGTATCCAGGAAGCATGCTGGACCTCAGAGACACAATTATGACAAATCCTCTGACATCACAATGGACCCGAAAAACAACCTAGCCTCATCTACACAGTGCTAGAGTTGGGCTCACTAGTATATTTAACTCCCATTGCACTCAACTGCACGTTGCCACTGAACATGTAAGTGGCCGGCCGGTGGTGCAGTGGTGAGGTCCGCACCTTCTGGGTCTGTGGCCCAGTATGGGCTGGGTGGAATCCTCGGTTTGGGCCTCCTCACCACTGCTTCAGTTGTTCTGGTGCAGGCGTCCGAGGTAGAGTAGAGGCAGATGGGAAGGGACGTTGGACAGGGCCAGACTTCCACAGCAAATACAGGAGCATTGCCAGCAGATGTGAGCACAGCAATGCACTTGTGCCAAAACAAAACCAATTAAAAGTTGCAAAGAATAGAAAAACTGAAGCTAAGGAAAAAAAAAAACAAAAAAACAGGAGCTTGCCATTACGAAGAATAGGATCTCTGTGAATAACCTTAGCAAAACAGGTGAATTCTATGTTAATTCAAAAACTAGCAAACCTTTGGGGAAAGAAACTCAAGAAGACACAAGAAAAAAAAAGATATCGAGGGATCTAGGAATGGAAGGATTAACACACTTGAAAGGTTCATACCGCAGTAAGGAATCTCTGGATTCCATGCAATCCCAGTCAAAGTTGCAGCAGTATTTGCCACAGAGAAGAAGAGAGAATCCTAAAGTTTCTAGCCAGCAACGCGAGACCCTGACTAGGCAAAGGAATCCTCAGGAAAACGAACAAAGCAGCACGTGTCACAATTTCTGATTTCAACATAGAGGACGAAGCGCGAGGTACCGAAACGGCACAGTCTGGGCCCCAAAACAGGCATGAAGACCCATGCAAAACAATTGAGAGCCCAGAGCCCAACTCAAACTTACATGGACAGCCCATTTTGGACCAGGGAGCCAAGTGGAGACAGCGGAGAAAGGAGAGTCTCTACAATAAACGGTGCTGGGAAGCCTGCACAGCCACATGGAACACAACGAGAGTACACCATGATGTTACACCTGGCACACACACCACCTGAAGTGGATTAAAGCCTTGAATGGCAGACTTGAAACCGTGAACCTTGTAGGAGAAGACCTAGGCAGAGTGCTCTTTGCCATCTGTCTGAGCCGCCTATTTGGAAGAAGCATGTCTGACTGGGCAAGGGCAACAAAGGAAACAAGAAACAAACGGGACCACATCAAATGCACACACTTCTGCCCACTCAAGGAAACCATCAACTGAATACTAAGACACCACAACAATTGGGAGAGGATGTTTGCAAACCACACATCGGACAAGGGGTGAAAAGCCCAAAGATACAATCAACTCGCACGTCTCCACAAGAAAAAAAACAAGCCAATGAAAACCTGGTCAAAAGATGGAAGCAGAGATTTCTCCGAAGAAGACAGAAAGAGGGCCAGTAGGTGCATGAAAACTTGTTCACCATCATGAAGTCTCAGGAAAATGCAAATCCAAACTGCAAGGCCATGGCAGCTCACTGTGGTCAGCATGGCTAGAAGGAAGCAGACAGGAAATAACAAGTGTCAGAGAGGAGGTGCAGAGAAGGGAAGCCTCCTGCACTGCTGGTGGGAGTGTAACCCGGTGCAGCCACGATGCCAAAGGTGTGGAACTGCCTCAGAAATTTAAGTATCCATGTCCCGTATGACCCAGCTATTAATCTGCCGCTTGCTTATCCAAAACAGTCAGAAAGACTACCGCATAAAGACATGTGCATGGCTGTGTTCACCACAGTCTTACTCCTGATATCCAAGACTTGGAAAGCACCCTGGTGTCCAGCAAGGGATGATTGGAGAAGGAAGATGGGCTATAGCCACACAATGGTATACCACTCAGCCGGAACAAATGATGCAATCCAGCCATTTGTGACCACCAGAATGGCTGTGAGCGTTTTAGGGGAAGTGTAACAAGCCCCAGTGAGAAATTCAAATACCATAGAATCTCACTTACAAGGCGAAGAAAAAGCAAGCACTAACCAACAGGTGGCACTGAACATTTGTATGCGGGCTCCCAGAGGCAAAGAGGGGCGGTGACGGAGGGTGAAAGAGAAGATTAGGCACAAGTGTGTGGTGAGGGCCTGTGATTAGTCTTACACTGGTGAAGATGATGTAAGCTACACAGAAGTCTAAAGCAATGAGGATGTGAATCTGGAAGTTATAGTACGTTCTAATGCAGGGTCATGGCTATAAATTCACCTCAAATCAAAAATCCAAAAAGGGGTCCAGAATGATGTCATAAAGCTTTGGGGGCGGAAAGAGTTTACAGAAGGTGAACTTCCAAGGATGGAAAATCACCTCCAAATGCTTACAGATGCTACAGAAAGGCAGACCATTCCAAATAGGTGAAGAGGAATACTACGAAGAGAACATGATCAGTCCTAAACCCATGAACGAACGGAAAATGTTACCGTCCATGATGTTATTACTAATCACCTTCACGAATAATCCAAACAGGCCCACGTCTTCCCAAGTTCAGGCAAAAGGTTGGTCCAAAAGTACAATTCAGGGCCGGCCCTGTGGTGGAGCAGGTAAGTGCCCACATTCCGCTTGGGCGGCCCGGGCCTCACTGTTTCACATTACGAGTGCATATCACATTAGTAGTGTTAGGAAATATAGATTTCATGGTATGGTGCGGGCAGAGATCATAAATAAGCAGCAATTGTGAGGATACGTTATCAATACGCACAAGAAAAGGAACCATAAGAATATTACAATCTATGGAAGTATCTGGTACACTTCCCAAAGGCAGAAGGAAGGAAAACTTGTGACCTGCCAAGGTGGAATTGGCAGAGTGCCACGAGATGACACCATCATTGTGCATCAGAACATTCCCTGGGCAACTTCAACTTGTGAGGGAGTCCAGGACTTTTTCTGGGTAAGGTCCACCCATTTTGCCATCTACCCAAGATATAAGAGATAAAACCCAGGATAATCTTACAGGAGTGACACCAGTGTCTAGAGAGAATGTAGGAGCCCTTTCGAAGTTCAAGGAGAAAGATAGAAACTGACAACAATTGCAGAAAAAGGAAAACTATCCTACCTAGACAGGGTGAGGAGTCAGACTGGTCTGAGATGGCTGTGAAACTCTGTGTGCACGGAGGTTGTCAGGACAACTTCGAATTTTGAGGTCGCTTATGACATCACGGTGAACATGTCCCCCAGGGTGGCCGCATGGTTACAGTCTGAGGATTGGCCTAGGCTAGGCTATTAAAGGGACAGATACCCAGAAACAGGTTTGGCAAACAGAAAGCAGGCACAGAAACTAGAAGAGATAAAACAGAGTCTGATGCAAGGGATAAGAAAGGAACCCTAGGCCACAAGTGAGAATAGAGGGACAGGCACGGAGAGGAGAACATTGTCATCTATTCAAGTCTATGGGGAGGTCATGCTGATTCAAGCTTGCAACTTCATTGGAAACAAGTGGCCGGACTTGGCGTTCATCACACCTACAGTGCCCTTGTGCCTTAAGCATAATGCAAAGTCAAGAAAGATGTCTTGAGGACATTGAAGAGAAGAATCGATGCCTCCTTTCCAAGGCCCATAGCATTCTTTGCAGGTCAGTCTCTTTTTCCGAAGCTCTGGTGTCACGTGGGCCCACTGGGCACATAGTAATGTGTCCCAAGAGATGTCTTGGAAGCCTTGAAGGAATGGAGCCCTGTCACGCTTGGGGTATGTCTCTTTGTTTGGAAGTGCTCTACAAGGGTGCTGAGAAGCACCCTCTTCCACAGGGCTTCGTTCCTTCGTGAAGGCTGCCCTCCCAGGCTAGTGTGCTCTGTTTGCCTCCATCGAAATTCTCTCCCCCTACCTCTTGCCGTAGAAGGATTATTGATTATGTGTTTTGACACCATATGTAAGGAAGTTGCACGAAAATTAGAACTTTACAGTTGTGTTTCAAGAAAAATAAACAGGCCAGGGTAGAGGATGTAGGGCAAACAAATGGCACACCCTATAAAAATTAAGTAAGCCCGTATCTGGACGGAATCTAGGGGAACGTTCAAGGATCAGGGGTCAAGTTCGAAACTTCCCAAATCCGGAAAAGAGACAGAAAAATATCTTTCCTGGAGAGTGGAATTCATCCGATTTGTCTAAGTTGTCTTGGAAACATTGTGTCCGTGAAGGGGGTTGCCAGGACCACCTCGAATTTGGAGTTTCTGATCTCAGGATGTCAAACCAACCCACATGACCACGTGTTCTCAGTGCTTAGTTTGACCTTGGCTAGGGTAGCCAAGAGTCCTACAAGTGACCGGTGCAAATTCAAGGACAACAACCAAGAGTCACGAAAGCACTCACACCTCACCCTAGAGAACATACAGCGATTAAAGAAATACAAACTAATCCCTTGGAATGAAGGAGAACGGACTGATAAGCATGTCTAAGGGAGATAGCTGAGAAAGACCATGACGAGTATACTATGGAAAAGAAAAAGAGGACCCAGAAAATGGAAGGTGAACAGAAATCACACCTGAATTATCCACAATGAAAGATGATGTCCGTCTTTAGACAGACTCTGCTGGAACGTTTGAAAGTCAGAGAAATTCACAAGCCAAAAAACGGCAGCGAAGGTCAAGCATGGGCTAACTGGGAAGGGTGAGTTATGAGACTGCTCCAAGCAGGCTCTGAAACCTGTATCCAGGAAGCATGCTGGACCTCAGAGACACAATTATGACAAATCCTCTGACATCACAATGGACCCGAAAAACAACCTAGCCTCATCTACACAGTGCTAGAGTTGGGCTCACTAGTATATTTAACTCCCATTGCACTCAACTGCACGTTGCCACTGAACATGTAAGTGGCCGGCCGGTGGTGCAGTGGTGAGGTCCGCACCTTCTGGGTCTGTGGCCCAGTATGGGCTGGGTGGAATCCTCGGTTTGGGCCTCCTCACCACTGCTTCAGTTGTTCTGGTGCAGGCGTCCGAGGTAGAGTAGAGGCAGATGGGAAGGGACGTTGGACAGGGCCAGACTTCCACAGCAAATACAGGAGCATTGCCAGCAGATGTGAGCACAGCAATGCACTTGTGCCAAAACAAAACCAATTAAAAGTTGCAAAGAACAGAAAAACTGAAGCTAAGGAAAAAAAAAACAAAAAAACAGGAGCTTGCCATTACGAAGAATAGGATCTCTGTGAATAACCTTAGCAAAACAGGTGAATTCTATGTTAATTCAAAAACTAGCAAACCTTTGGGGAAAGAAACTCAAGAAGACACAAGAAAAAAAAAGATAGCGAGGGATCTAGGAATGGAAGGATTAACACACTTGAAAGGTTCATACCGCAGTAAGGAATCTCTGGATTCCATGCAATCCCAGTCAAAGTTGCAGCAGTATTTGCCACAGAGAAGAAGAGAGAATCCTAAAGTTTCTAGCCAGCAACGCGAGACCCTGACTAGGCAAAGGAATCCTCAGGAAAACGAACAAAGCAGCACGTGTCACAATTTCTGATTTCAACATAGAGGACGAAGCGCGAGGTACCGAAACGGCACAGTCTGGGCCCCAAAACAGGCATGAAGACCCATGCAAAACAATTGAGAGCCCAGAGCCCAACTCAAACTTACATGGACAGCCCATTTTGGACCAGGGAGCCAAGTGGAGACAGCGGAGAAAGGAGAGTCTCTACAATAAACGGTGCTGGGAAGCCTGCACAGCCACATGGAACACAACGAGAGTACACCATGATGTTACACCTGGCACACACACCACCTGAAGTGGATTAAAGCCTTGAATGGCAGACTTGAAACCGTGAACCTTGTAGGAGAAGACCTAGGCAGAGTGCTCTTTGCCATCTGTCTGAGCCGCCTATTTGGAAGAAGCATGTCTGATTGGGCAAGGGCAACAAAGGAAACAAGAAACAAACGGGACCACATCAAATGCACACACTTCTGCCCACTCAAGGAAACCATCAACTGAATACTAAGACACCACAACAATTGGGAGAGGATGTTTGCAAACCACACATCGGACAAGGGGTGAAAAGCCCAAAGATACAATCAACTCGCACGTCTCCACAAGAAAAAAAACAAGCCAATGAAAACCTGGTCAAAAGATGGAAGCAGAGATTTCTCCGAAGAAGACAGAAAGAGGGCCAGTAGGTGCATGAAAACTTGTTCACCATCATGAAGTCTCAGGAAAATGCAAATCCAAACTGCAAGGCCATGGCAGCTCACTGTGGTCAGCATGGCTAGAAGGAAGCAGACAGGAAATAACAAGTGTCAGAGAGGAGGTGGAGAGAAGGGAAGCCTCCTGCACTGCTGGTGGGAGTGTAACCCGGTGCAGCCACGATGCCAAAGGTGTGGAACTGCCTCAGAAATTTAAGTATCCATGTCCCGTATGACCCAGCTATTAATCTGCCGCTTGCTTATCCAAAAAAGTCAGAAAGACTACCGCATAAAGACATGTGCATGGCTGTGTTCACCACAGTCTTACTCCTGATATCCAAGACTTGGAAAGCACCCTGGTGTCCAGCAAGGGATGATTGGAGAAGGAAGATGGGCTATAGCCACACAATGGTATACCACTCAGCCGGAACAAATGATGCAATCCAGCCATTTGTGACCACCAGAATGGCTGTGAGCGTTTTAGGGGAAGTGTAACAAGCCCCAGTGAGAAATTCAAATACCATAGAATCTCACTTACAAGGCGAAGAAAAAGCAAGCACTAACCAACAGGTGGCACTGAACATTTGTATGCGGGCTCCCAGAGGCAAAGAGGGGCGGTGACGGAGGGTGAAAGAGAAGATTAGGCACAAGTGTGTGGTGAGGGCCTGTGATTAGTCTTACACTGGTGAAGATGATGTAAGCTACACAGAAGTCTAAAGCAATGAGGATGTGAATCTGGAAGTTATAGTACGTTCTAATGCAGGGTCATGGCTATAAATTCACCTCAAATCAAAAATCCAAAAAGGGGTCCAGAATGATGTCATAAAGCTTTGGGGGCGGAAAGAGTTTACAGAAGGTGAACTTCCAAGGATGGAAAATCACCTCCAAATGCTTACAGATGCTACAGAAAGGCAGACCATTCCAAATAGGTGAAGAGGAATACTACGAAGAGAACATGATCAGTCCTAAACCCATGAACGAACGGAAAATGTTACCGTCCATGATGTTATTACTAATCACCTTCACGAATAATCCAAACAGGCCCACGTCTTCCCAAGTTCAGGCAAAAGGTTGGTCCAAAAGTACAATTCAGGGCCGGCCCTGTGGTGGAGCAGGTAAGTGCCCACATTCCGCTTGGGCGGCCCGGGCCTCACTGTTTCACATTACGAGTGCATATCACATTAGTAGTGTTAGGAAATATAGATTTCATGGTATGGTGCGGGCAGAGATCATAAATAAGCAGCAATTGTGAGGATACGTTATCAATACGCACAAGAAAAGGAACCATAAGAATATTACAATCTATGGAAGTATCTGGTACACTTCCCAAAGGCAGAAGGAAGGAAAACTTGTGACCTGCCAAGGTGGAATTGGCAGAGTGCCACGAGATGACACCATCATTGTGCATCAGAACATTCCCTGGGCAACTTCAACTTGTGAGGGAGTCCAGGACTTTTTCTGGGTAAGGTCCACCCATTTTGCCATCTACCCAAGATATAAGAGATAAAACCCAGGATAATCTTACAGGAGTGACACCAGTGTCTAGAGAGAATGTAGGAGCCCTTTCGAAGTTCAAGGAGAAAGATAGAAACTGACAACAATTGCAGAAAAAGGAAAACTATCCTACCTAGACAGGGTGAGGAGTCAGACTGGTCTGAGATGGCTGTGAAACTCTGTGTGCACGGAGGTTGTCAGGACAACTTCGAATTTTGAGGTCGCTTATGACATCACGGTGAACATGTCCCCCAGGGTGGCCGCATGGTTACAGTCTGAGGATTGGCCTAGGCTAGGCTATTAAAGGGACAGATACCCAGAAACAGGTTTGGCAAACAGAAAGCAGGCACAGAAACTAGAAGAGATAAAACAGAGTCTGATGCAAGGGATAAGAAAGGAACCCTAGGCCACAAGTGAGAATAGAGGGACAGGCACGGAGAGGAGAACATTGTCATCTATTCAAGTCTATGGGGAGGTCATGCTGATTCAAGCTTGCAACTTCATTGGAAACAAGTGGCCGGACTTGGCGTTCATCACACCTACAGTGCCCTTGTGCCTTAAGCATAATGCAAAGTCAAGAAAGATGTCTTGAGGACATTGAAGAGAAGAATCGATGCCTCCTTTCCAAGGCCCATAGCATTCTTTGCAGGTCAGTCTCTTTTTCCGAAGCTCTGGTGTCACGTGGGCCCACTGGGCACATGGTAATGTGTCCCAAGAGATGTCTTGGAAGCCTTGAAGGAATGGAGCCCTGTCACGCTTGGGGTATGTCTCTTTGTTTGGAAGTGCTCTACAAGGGTGCTGAAAAGCACCCTCTTCCACAGGGCTTCGTTCCTTCGTGAAGGCTGCCCTCCCAGGCTAGTGTGCTCTGTTTGCCTCCATCGAAATTCTCTCCCCCTACCTCTTGCCGTAGAAGGATTATTGATTATGTGTTTTGACACCATATGTAAGGAAGTTGCACGAAAATTAGAACTTTACAGTTGTGTTTCAAGAAAAATAAACAGGCCAGGGTAGAGGATGTAGGGCAAACAAATGGCACACCCTATAAAAATTAAGTAAGCCCGTATCTGGACGGAATCTAGGGGAACGTTCAAGGATCAGGGGTCAAGTTCGAAACTTCCCAAATCCGGAAAAGAGACAGAAAAATATCTTTCCTGGAGAGTGGAATTCATCCGATTTGTCTAAGTTGTCTTGGAAACATTGTGTCCGTGAAGGGGGTTGCCAGGACCACCTCGAATTTGGAGTTTCTGATCTCAGGATGTCAAACCAACCCACATGACCACGTGTTCTCAGTGCTTAGTTTGACCTTGGCTAGGGTAGCCAAGAGTCCTACAAGTGACCGGTGCAAATTCAAGGACAACAACCAAGAGTCACGAAAGCACTCACACCTCACCCTAGAGAACATACAGCGATTAAAGAAATACAAACTAATCCCTTGGAATGAAGGAGAACGGACTGATAAGCATGTCTAAGGGAGATAGCTGAGAAAGACCATGACGAGTATACTATGGAAAAGAAAAAGAGGACCCAGAAAATGGAAGGTGAACAGAAATCACACCTGAATTATCCACAATGAAAGATGATGTCCGTCTTTAGACAGACTCTGCTGGAACGTTTGAAAGTCAGAGAAATTCACAAGCCAAAAAACGGCAGCGAAGGTCAAGCATGGGCTAACTGGGAAGGGTGAGTTATGAGACTGCTCCAAGCAGGCTCTGAAACCTGTATCCAGGAAGCATGCTGGACCTCAGAGACACAATTATGACAAATCCTCTGACATCACAATGGACCCGAAAAACAACCTAGCCTCATCTACACAGTGCTAGAGTTGGGCTCACTAGTATATTTAACTCCCATTGCACTCAACTGCACGTTGCCACTGAACATG
Source organism: Equus asinus (assembly GCF_041296235.1). Lineage (NCBI taxonomy): Eukaryota > Metazoa > Chordata > Mammalia > Perissodactyla > Equidae > Equus > Equus asinus. The sequence continues at coordinate 7,957,926 of NC_091813.1, read as the reverse complement.
TAAGTGGCCGGCCGGTGGTGCAGTGGTGAGGTCCGCACCTTCTGGGTCTGTGGCCCAGTATGGGCTGGGTGGAATCCTCGGTTTGGGCCTCCTCACCACTGCTTCAGTTGTTCTGGTGCAGGCGTCCGAGGTAGAGTAGAGGCAGATGGGAAGGGACGTTGGACAGGGCCAGACTTCCACAGCAAATACAGGAGCATTGCCAGCAGATGTGAGCACAGCAATGCACTTGTGCCAAAACAAAACCAATTAAAAGTTGCAAAGAATAGAAAAACTGAAGCTAAGGAAAAAAAAAAAACAAAAAAACAGGAGCTTGCCATTACGAAGAATAGGATCTCTGTGAATAACCTTAGCAAAACAGGTGAATTCTATGTTAATTCAAAAACTAGCAAACCTTTGGGGAAAGAAACTCAAGAAGACACAAGAAAAAAAAAGATACCGAGGGATCTAGGAATGGAAGGATTAACACACTTGAAAGGTTCATACCGCAGTAAGGAATCTCTGGATTCCATGCAATCCCAGTCAAAGTTGCAGCAGTATTTGCCACAGAGAAGAAGAGAGAATCCTAAAGTTTCTGGCCAGCAACACGAGACCCTGACTAGGCAAAGGAATCCTCAGGAAAACGAACAAAGCAGCACGTGTCACAATTTCTGATTTCATCATAGAGGACGAAGCGCTAGGTACCGAAACGGCACAGTCTGGGCCCCAAAACAGGCATGAAGACCCATGCAAAACAATTGAGAGCCCAGAGCCCAACTCAAACTTACATGGACAGCCCATTTTGGACCAGGGAGCCAAGTGGAGACAGCGGAGGAAGGAGAGTCTCTACAATAAACGGTGCTGGGAAGCCTGCACAGCCACATGGAACACAACGAGAGTACACCATGATGTTACACCTGGCACACACACCACCTGAAATGGATTAAAGCCTTGAATGGCAGACTTGAAACCGTGAACCTTGTAGGAGAAGACCTAGGCAGAGTGCTCTTTGCCATCTGTCTGAGCCGCCTATTTGGAAGAAGCATGTCTGACTGGGCAAGGGCAACAAAGGAAACAAGAAACAAACGGGACCACATCAAATGCACACACTTCTGCCCACTCAAGGAAACCATCAACTGAATACTAAGACACCACAACAATTGGGAGAGGATGTTTGCAAACCACACATCGGACAAGGGGTGAAAAGCCCAAAGATACAATCAACTCGCACGTCTCCACAAGAAAAAAAACAAGCCAATGAAAACCTGGTCAAAAGATGGAAGCAGAGATTTCTCCGAAGAAGACAGAAAGAGGGCCAGTAGGTGCACGAAAACTTGTTCACCATCATTAAGTCTCAGGAAAATGCAAATCCAAACTGCAAGGCCATGGCAGCTCACTGTGGTCAGCATGGCTAGAAGGAAGCAGACAGGAAATAACAAGTGTCAGAGAGGAGGTGGAGAGAAGGGAAGCCTCCTGCACTGCTGGTGGGAGTGTAACCCGGTGCAGCCACGATGCCAAAGGTGTGGAACTGCCTCAGAAGTTTAAGTATCCATGTCCCGTATGACCCAGCTATTAATCTGCCGCTTGCTTATCCAAAAAAGTCAGAAAGACTACCGCATAAAGACATGTGCATGGCTGTGTTCACCACAGTCTTACTCCTGATATCCAAGACTTGGAAAGCACCCTGGTGTCCAGCAAGGGATGATTGGAGAAGGAAGATGGGCTATAGCCACACAATGGTATACCACTCAGCCGGAACAAATGATGCAATCCAGCCATTTGTGACCACCAGAATGGCTGTGAGGGTTTTAGGGGAAGTGTAACAAGCCCCAGTGAGAAATTCAAATACCATAGAATCTCACTTACAAGGAGAAGAAAAAGCAAGCACTAACCAACAGGTGGCACTGAACATTTGTATGCGGGCTCCCAGAGGCAAAGAGGGGCGGTGACGGAGGGTGAAAGAGAAGATTAGGCACAAGTGTGTGGTGAGGGCCTGTGATTAGTCTTACACTGGTGAAGATGATGTAAGCTACACAGAAGTCTAAAGCAATGAGGATGTGAATCTGGAAGTTATAGTACGTTCTAATGCAGGGTCATGGCTATAAATTCACCTCAAATCAAAAATCCAAAAAGGGGTCCAGAATGATGTCATAAAGCTTTGGGGGCGGAAAGAGTTTACAGCAGGTGAACTTCCAAGGATGGAAAATCACCTCCAAATGCTTACAGATGCTACAGAAAGGCAGACCATTCCAAATAGGTGAAGAGGAATACTACGAAGAGAACATGATCAGTCCTAAACCCATGAACGAACGGAAAATGTTACCGTCCATGATGTTATTACTAATCACCTTCACGAATAATCCAAACAGGCCCACGTCTTCCCAAGTTCAGGCAAAAGGTTGGTCCAAAAGTACAATTCAGGGCCGGCCCTGTGGTGGAGCAGGTAAGTGCCCACATTCCGCTTGGGCGGCCCGGGCCTCACTGTTTCACATTACGAGTGCATATCACATTAGTAGTGTTAGGAAATATAGATTTCATGGTATGGTGCGGGCAGAGATCATAAATAAGCAGCAATTGTGAGGATACGTTATCAATACGCACAAGAAAAGGAACCATAAGTATATTACAATCTATGGAAGTATCTGGTACACTTCCCAAAGGCAGAAGGAAGGAAGACTTGTGACCTGCCAAGGTGGAATTGGCAGAGTGCCACGAGATGACACCATCATTGTGCATCAGAACATTCCCTGGGCAACTTCAACTTGTGAGGGAGTCCAGGACTTTTTCTGGGTAAGGTCCACCCATTTTGCCATCTACCCAAGATATAAGAGATAAAACCCAGGATAATCTTACAGGAGTGACACCAGTGTCTAGAGAGAATGTAGGAGCCCTTTCGAAGTTCAAGGAGAAAGATAGAAACTGACAACAATTGCAGAAAAAGGAAAACTATCCTACCTAGACAGGGTGAGGAGTCAGACTGGTCTGAGATGGCTGTGAAACTCTGTGTGCACGGAGGTTGTCAGGACAACTTCGAATTTTGAGGTCGCTTATGACATCACTGTGAACATGTCCCCTAGGGTGGCCGCATGGTTACAGTCTGAGGATTGGCCTAGGCTAGGCTATTAAAGGGACAGATACCCAGAAACAGGTTTGGCAAACAGAAAGCAGGCACAGAAACTAGAAGAGATAAAACAGAGTCTGATGCAAGGGATAAGAAAGGAACCCTAGGCCACAAGTGAGAATAGAGGGACAGGCACGGAGAGGAGAACATTGTCATCTATTCAAGTCTATGGGGAGGTCATGCTGATTCAAGCTTGCAACTTCATTGGAAACAAGTGGCCGGACTTGGCGTTCATCACACCTACAGTGCCCTTGTGCCTTAAGCATAATGCAAAGTCAAGAAAGATGTCTTGAGGACATTGAAGAGAAGAATCGATGCCTCCTTTCCAAGGCCCATAGCATTCTTTGCAGGTCAGTCTCTTTTTCCGAAGCTCTGGTGTCACGTGGGCCCACTGGGCACATGGTAATGTGTCCCAAGAGATGTCTTGGAAGCCTTGAAGGAATGGAGCCCTGTCACGCTTGGGGTATGTCTCTTTGTTTGGAAGTGCTCTACAAGGGTGCTGAAAAGCACCCTCTTCCACAGGGCTTCGTTCCTTCGTGAAGGCTGCCCTCCCAGGCTAGTGTGCTCTGTTTGCCTCCATCGAAATTCTCTCCCCCTACCTCTTGCGGTAGAAGGATTATTGATTATGTGTTTTGACACCATATGTAAGGAAGTTGCACGAAAATTAGAACTTTACAGTTGTGTTTCAAGAAAAATAAACAGGCCAGGGTAGAGGATGTAGGGCAAACAAATGGCACACCCTATAAAAATTAAGTAAGCCCGTATCTGGACGGAATCTAGGGGAACGTTCAAGGATCAGGGGTCAAGTTCGAAACTTCCCAAATCCGGAAAAGAGACAGAAAAATATCTTTCCTGGAGAGTGGAATTCATCCGATTTGTCTAAGTTGTCTTGGAAACATTGTGTCCGTGAAGGGGGTTGCCAGGACCACCTCGAATTTGGAGTTTCTGATCTCAGGATGTCAAACCAACCCACATGACCACGTGTTCTCAGTGCTTAGTTTGACCTAGGCTAGGATAGCCAAGAGTCCTACAAGTGACCGGTGCAAATTCAAGGACAACAACCAAGAGTCACGAAAGCACTCACACCTCACCCTAGAGAACATACAGCGATTAAAGAAATACAAACTAATCCCTTGGAATGAAGGAGAACGGAATGATAAGCATGTCTAAGGGAGATAGCTGAGAAAGACCATGACGAGTATACTATGGAAAAGAAAAAGAGGACCCAGAAAATGGAAGGTGAACAGAAATCACACCTGAATTATCCACAATGAAAGATGATGTCCGTCTTTAGACAGACTCTGCTGGAACGTTTGAAAGTCAGAGAAATTCACAAGCCAAAAAACGGCAGCGAATGTCAAGCATGGGCTAACTGGGAAGGGTGAGTTATGAGACTGCTCCAAGCAGGCTCTGAAACCTGTATCCAGGAAGCATGCTGGACCTCAGAGACACAATTATGACAAATCCTCTGACATCACAATGGACCCGAAAAACAACCTAGCCTCATCTACACAGTGCTAGAGTTGGGCTCACTAGTATATTTAACTCCCATTGCACTCAACTGCACGTTGCCACTGAACATGTAAGTGGCCGGCCGGTGGTGCAGTGGTGAGGTCCGCACCTTCTGGGTCTGTGGCCCAGTATGGGCTGGGTGGAATCCTCGGTTTGGGCCTCCTCACCACTGCTTCAGTTGTTCTGGTGCAGGCGTCCGAGGTAGAGTAGAGGCAGATGGGAAGGGACGTTGGACAGGGCCAGACTTCCACAGCAAATACAGGAGCATTGCCAGCAGATGTGAGCACAGCAATGCACTTGTGCCAAAACAAAACCAATTAAAAGTTGCAAAGAATAGAAAAACTGAAGCTAAGGAAAAAAAAAAAAAAAAAAAACAGGAGCTTGCCATTACGAAGAATAGGATCTCTGTGAATAACCTTAGCAAAACAGGTGAATTCTATGTTAATTCAAAAACTAGCAAACCTTTGGGGAAAGAAACTCAAGAAGACACAAGAAAAAAAAAGATACCGAGGGATCTAGGAATGGAAGGATTAACACACTTGAAAGGTTCATACCGCAGTAAGGAATCTCTGGATTCCATGCAATCCCAGTCAAAGTTGCAGCAGTATTTGCCACAGAGAAGAAGAGAGAATCCTAAAGTTTCTAGCCAGCAACACGAGACCCTGACTAGGCAAAGGAATCCTCAGGAAAACGAACAAAGCAGCACGTGTCACAATTTCTGATTTCAACATAGAGGACGAAGCGCTAGGTACCGAAACGGCACAGTCTGGGCCCCAAAACAGGCATGAAGACCCATGCAAAACAATTGAGAGCCCAGAGCCCAACTCAAACTTACATGGACAGCCCATTTTGGACCAGGGAGCCAAGTGGAGACAGCGGAGGAAGGAGAGTCTCTACAATAAACGGTGCTGGGAAGCCTGCACAGCCACATGGAACACAACGAGAGTACACCATGATGTTACACCTGGCACACACACCACCTGAAATGGATTAAAGCCTTGAATGGCAGACTTGAAACCGTGAACCTTGTAGGAGAAGACCTAGGCAGAGTGCTCTTTGCCATCTGTCTGAGCCGCCTATTTGGAAGAAGCATGTCTGACTGGGCAAGGGCAACAAAGGAAACAAGAAACAAACGGGACCACATCAAATGCACACACTTCTGCCCACTCAAGGAAACCATCAACTGAATACTAAGACACCACAACAATTGGGAGAGGATGTTTGCAAACCACACATCGGACAAGGGGTGAAAAGCCCAAAGATACAATCAACTCGCACGTCTCCACAAGAAAAAAAACAAGCCAATGAAAACCTGGTCAAAAGATGGAAGCAGAGATTTCTCCGAAGAAGACAGAAAGAGGGCCAGTAGGTGCACGAAAACTTGTTCACCATCATTAAGTCTCAGGAAAATGCAAATCCAAACTGCAAGGCCATGGCAGCTCACTGTGGTCAGCATGGCTAGAAGGAAGCAGACAGGAAATAACAAGTGTCAGAGAGGAGGTGGAGAGAAGGGAAGCCTCCTGCACTGCTGGTGGGAGTGTAACCCGGTGCAGCCACGATGCCAAAGGTGTGGAACTGCCTCAGAAGTTTAAGTATCCATGTCCCGTATGACCCAGCTATTAATCTGCCGCTTGTTTATCCAAAAAAGTCAGAAAGACTACCGCATAAAGACATGTGCATGGCTGTGTTCACCACAGTCTTACTCCTGATATCCAAGACTTGGAAAGCACCCTGGTGTCCAGCAAGGGATGATTGGAGAAGGAAGATGGGCTATAGCCACACAATGGTATACCACTCAGCCGGAACAAATGATGCAATCCAGCCATTTGTGACCACCAGAATGGCTGTGAGGGTTTTAGGGGAAGTGTAACAAGCCCCAGTGAGAAATTCAAATACCATAGAATCTCACTTACAAGGAGAAGAAAAAGCAAGCACTAACCAACAGGTGGCACTGAACATTTGTATGCGGGCTCCCAGAGGCAAAGAGGGGCGGTGACGGAGGGTGAAAGAGAAGATTAGGCACAAGTGTGTGGTGAGGGCCTGTGATTAGTCTTACACTGGTGAAGATGATGTAAGCTACACAGAAGTCTAAAGCAATGAGGATGTGAATCTGGAAGTTATAGTACGTTCTAATGCAGGGTCATGGCTATAAATTCACCTCAAATCAAAAATCCAAAAAGGGGTCCAGAATGATGTCATAAAGCTTTGGGGGCGGAAAGAGTTTACAGCAGGTGAACTTCCAAGGATGGAAAATCACCTCCAAATGCTTACAGATGCTACAGAAAGGCAGACCATTCCAAATAGGTGAAGAGGAATACTACGAAGAGAACATGATCAGTCCTAAACCCATGAACGAACGGAAAATGTTACCGTCCATGATGTTATTACTAATCACCTTCACGAATAATCCAAACAGGCCCACGTCTTCCCAAGTTCAGGCAAAAGGTTGGTCCAAAAGTACAATTCAGGGCCGGCCCTGTGGTGGAGCAGGTAAGTGCCCACATTCCGCTTGGGCGGCCCGGGCCTCACTGTTTCACATTACGAGTGCATATCACATTAGTAGTGTTAGGAAATATAGATTTCATGGTATGGTGCGGGCAGAGATCATAAATAAGCAGCAATTGTGAGGATACGTTATCAATACGCACAAGAAAAGGAACCATAAGTATATTACAATCTATGGAAGTATCTGGTACACTTCCCAAAGGCAGAAGGAAGGAAGACTTGTGACCTGCCAAGGTGGAATTGGCAGAGTGCCACGAGATGACACCATCATTGTGCATCAGAACATTCCCTGGGCAACTTCAACTTGTGAGGGAGTCCAGGACTTTTTCTGGGTAAGGTCCACCCATTTTGCCATCTACCCAAGATATAAGAGATAAAACCCAGGATAATCTTACAGGAGTGACACCAGTGTCTAGAGAGAATGTAGGAGCCCTTTCGAAGTTCAAGGAGAAAGAAACTGACAACAATTGCAGAAAAAGGAAAACTATCCTACCTAGACAGGGTGAGGAGTCAGACTGGTCTGAGATGGCTGTGAAACTCTGTGTGCACGGAGGTTGTCAGGACAACTTCGAATTTTGAGGTCGCTTATGACATCACTGTGAACATGTCCCCTAGGGTGGCCGCATGGTTACAGTCTGAGGATTGGCCTAGGCTAGGCTATTAAAGGGACAGATACCCAGAAACAGGTTTGGCAAACAGAAAGCAGGCACAGAAACTAGAAGAGATAAAACAGAGTCTGATGCAAGGGATAAGAAAGGAACCCTAGGCCACAAGTGAGAATAGAGGGACAGGCACGGAGAGGAGAACATTGTCATCTATTCAAGTCTATGGGGAGGTCATGCTGATTCAAGCTTGCAACTTCATTGGAAACAAGTGGCCGGACTTGGCGTTCATCACACCTACAGTGCCCTTGTGCCTTAAGCATAATGCAAAGTCAAGAAAGATGTCTTGAGGACATTGAAGAGAAGAATCGATGCCTCCTTTCCAAGGCCCATAGCATTCTTTGCAGGTCAGTCTCTTTTTCCGAAGCTCTGGTGTCACGTGGGCCCACTGGGCACATGGTAATGTGTCCCAAGAGATGTCTTGGAAGCCTTGAAGGAATGGAGCCCTGTCACGCTTGGGGTATGTCTCTTTGTTTGGAAGTGCTCTACAAGGGTGCTGAAAAGCACCCTCTTCCACAGGGCTTCGTTCCTTCGTGAAGGCTGCCCTCCCAGGCTAGTGTGCTCTGTTTGCCTCCATCGAAATTCTCTCCCCCTACCTCTTGCGGTAGAAGGATTATTGATTATGTGTTTTGACACCACATGTAAGGAAGTTGCACGAAAATTAGAACTTTACAGTTGTGTTTCAAGAAAAATAAACAGGCCAGGGTAGAGGATGTAGGGCAAACAAATGGCACACCCTATAAAAATTAAGTAAGCCCGTATCTGGACGGAATCTAGGGGAACGTTCAAGGATCAGGGGTCAAGTTCGAAACTTCCCAAATCCGGAAAAGAGACAGAAAAATATCTTTCCTGGAGAGTGGAATTCATCCGATTTGTCTAAGTTGTCTTGGAAACATTGTGTCCGTGAAGGGGGTTGCCAGGACCACCTCGAATTTGGAGTTTCTGATCTCAGGATGTCAAACCAACCCACATGACCACGTGTTCTCAGTGCTTAGTTTGACCTAGGCTAGGATAGCCAAGAGTCCTACAAGTGACCGGTGCAAATTCAAGGACAACAACCAAGAGTCACGAAAGCACTCACACCTCACCCTAGAGAACATACAGCGATTAAAGAAATACAAACTAATCCCTTGGAATGAAGGAGAACGGACTGATAAGCATGTCTAAGGGAGATAGCTGAGAAAGACCATGACGAGTATACTATGGAAAAGAAAAAGAGGACCCAGAAAATGGAAGGTGAACAGAAATCACACCTGAATTATCCACAATGAAAGATGATGTCCGTCTTTAGACAGACTCTGCTGGAACGTTTGAAAGTCAGAGAAATTCACAAGCCAAAAAACGGCAGCGAAGGTCAAGCATGGGCTAACTGGGAAGGGTGAGTTATGAGACTGCTCCAAGCAGGCTCTGAAACCTGTATCCAGGAAGCATGCTGGACCTCAGAGACACAATTATGACAAATCCTCTGACATCACAATGGACCCGAAAAACAACCTAGCCTCATCTACACAGTGCTAGAGTTGGGCTCACTAGTATATTTAACTCCCATTGCACTCAAGTGCACGTTGCCACTGAACATGTAAGTCGCCGGCCGGTGGTGCAGTGGTGAGGTCCGCACCTTCTGGGTCTGTGGCCCAGTATGGGCTGGGTGGAATCCTCGGTTTGGGCCTCCTCACCACTGCTTCAGTTGTTCTGGTGCAGGCGTCCGAGGTAGAGTAGAGGCAGATGGGAAGGGACGTTGGACAGGGCCAGACTTCCACAGCAAATACAGGAGCATTGCCAGCAGATGTGAGCACAGCAATGCACTTGTGCCAAAACAAAACCAATTAAAAGTTGCAAAGAATAGAAAAACTGAAGCTAAGGAAAAAAAAAAAACAAAAAAACAGGAGCTTGCCATTACGAAGAATAGGATCTCTGTGAATAACCTTAGCAAAACAGGTGAATTCTATGTTAATTCAAAAACTAGCAAACCTTTGGGGAAAGAAACTCAAGAAGACACAAGAAAAAAAAAGATATCGAGGGATCTAGGAATGGAAGGATTAACACACTTGAAAGGTTCATACCGCAGTAAGGAATCTCTGGATTCCATGCAATCCCAGTCAAAGTTGCAGCAGTATTTGCCACAGAGAAGAAGAGAGAATCCTAAAGTTTCTAGCCAGCAACACGAGACCCTGACTAGGCAAAGGAATCCTCAGGAAAACGAACACAGCGGCACGTGTCACAATTTCTGATTTCAACATAGAGGACGAAGCGCTAGGTACCGAAACGGCACAGTCTGGGCCCCAAAACAGGCATGAAGACCCATGCAAAACAATTGAGAGCCCAGAGCCCAACTCAAACTTACATGGACAGCCCATTTTGGACCAGGGAGCCAAGTGGAGACAGCGGAGGAAGGAGAGTCTCTACAATAAACGGTGCTGGGAAGCCTGCACAGCCACATGGAACACAACGAGAGTACACCATGATGTTACACCTGGCACACACACCACCTGAAATGGATTAAAGCCTTGAATGGCAGACTTGAAACCGTGAACCTTGTAGGAGAAGACCTAGGCAGAGTGCTCTTTGCCATCTGTCTGAGCCGCCTATTTGGAAGAAGCATGTCTGACTGGGCAAGGGCAACAAAGGAAACAAGAAACAAACGGGACCACATCAAATGCACACACTTCTGCCCACTCAAGGAAACCATCAACTGAATACTAAGACACCACAACAATTGGGAGAGGATGTTTGCAAACCACACATCGGACAAGGGGTGAAAAGCCCAAAGATACAATCAACTCGCACGTCTCCACAAGAAAAAAAACAAGCCAATGAAAACCTGGTCAAAAGATGGAAGCAGAGATTTCTCCGAAGAAGACAGAAAGAGGGCCAGTAGGTGCACGAAAACTTGTTCACCATCATGAAGTCTCAGGAAAATGCAAATCCAAACTGCAAGGCCATGGCAGCTCACTGTGGTCAGCATGGCTAGAAGGAAGCAGACAGGAAATAACAAGTGTCAGAGAGGAGGTGGAGAGAAGGGAAGCCTCCTGCACTGCTGGTGGGAGTGTAACCCGGTGCAGCCACGATGCCAAAGGTGTGGAACTGCCTCAGAAGTTTAAGTATCCATGTCCCGTATGACCCAGCTATTAATCTGCCGCTTGTTTATCCAAAAAAGTCAGAAAGACTACCGCATAAAGACATGTGCATGGCTGTGTTCACCACAGTCTTACTCCTGATATCCAAGACTTGGAAAGCACCCTGGTGTCCAGCAAGGGATGATTGGAGAAGGAAGATGGGCTATAGCCACACAATGGTATACCACTCAGCCGGAACAAATGATGCAATCCAGCCATTTGTGACCACCAGAATGGCTGTGAGGGTTTTAGGGGAAGTGTAACAAGCCCCAGTGAGAAATTCAAATACCATAGAATCTCACTTACAAGGAGAAGAAAAAGCAAGCACTAACCATCAGGTGGCACTGAACATTTGTATGCGGGCTCCCAGAGGCAAAGAGGGGCGGTGACGGAGGGTGAAAGAGAAGATTAGGCACAAGTGTGTGGTGAGGGCCTGTGATTAGTCTTACACTGGTGAAGATGATGTAAGCTACACAGAAGTCTAAAGCAATGAGGATGTGAATCTGGAAGTTATAGCACGTTCTAATGCAGGGTCATGGCTATAAATTCACCTCAAATCAAAAATAAAAAAAGGGGTCCAGAATGATGTCATAAAGCTGTGGGGGCGGAAAGAGTTTACGGAAGGTGAACTTCCAAGGATGGAAAATCACCTCCAAATGCTTACAGATGCTACAGAAAGGCAGACCATTCCAAATAGGTGAAGAGGAATACTACGAAGAGAACATGATCAGTCCTAAACCCATGAACGAACGGAAAATGTTACCGTCCATGATGTTATTACTAATCACCTTCACGAATAATCCAAACAGGCCCACGTCTTCCCAAGTTCAGGCAAAAGGTTGGTCCAAAAGTACAATTCAGGGCCGGCCCTGTGGTGGAGCAGGTAAGTGCCCACATTCCGCTTGGGCGGCCCGGGCCTCACTGTTTCACATTACGAGTGCATATCACATTAGTAGTGTTAGGAAATATAGATTTCATGGTATGGTGCGGGCAGAGATCATAAATAAGCAGCAATTGTGGGGATACGCTATCAATACGCACAAGAAAAGGAACCATAAGAATATTACAATCTATGGAAGTATCTGGTACACTTCCCAAAGGCAGAAGGAAGGAAATCTTGTGACCTGCCAAGGTGGAATTGGCAGAGTGCCACGAGATGACACCATCATTGTGCATCAGAACATACCCTGGGCAACTTCAACTTGTGAGGGAGTCCAGGACTTTTTCTGGGTAAGGTCCACCCATTTTGCCATCTACCCAAGATATAAGAGATAAAACCCAGGATAATCTTACAGGAGTGAAACCAGTGTCTAGAGAGAATGTAGGAGCCCTTTCGAAGTTCAAGGAGAAAGATAGAAACTGACAACAATTGCAGAAAAAGGAAAACTATCCTACCTAGACAGGGTGAGGAGTCAGACTGGTCTGAGATGGCTGTGAAACTCTGTGTGCACGGAGGTTGTCAGGACAACTTCGAATTTTGAGGTCGCTTATGACATCACGGTGAACATGTCCCCCAGGGTGGCCGCATGGTTACAGTCTGAGGATTGGCCTAGGCTAGGCTATTAAAGGGACAGATACCCAGAAACAGGTTTGGCAAACAGAAAGCAGGCACAGAAACTAGAAGAGATAAAACAGAGTCTGATGCAAGGGATAAGAAAGGAACCCTAGGCCACAAGTGAGAATAGAGGGACAGGCACGGAGAGGAGAACATTGTCATCTATTCAAGTCTATGGGGAGGTCATGCTGATTCAAGCTTGCAACTTCATTGGAAACAAGTGGCCGGACTTGGCGTTCATCACACCTACAGTGCCCTTGTGCCTTAAGCATAATGCAAAGTCAAGAAAGATGTCTTGAGGACATTGAAGAGAAGAATCGATGCCTCCTTTCCAAGGCCCATAGCATTCTTTGCAGGTCAGTCTCTTTTTCCGAAGCTCTGGTGTCACGTGGGCCCACTGGGCACATGGTAATGTGTCCCAAGAGATGTCTTGGAAGCCTTGAAGGAATGGAGCCCTGTCACGCTTGGGGTATGTCTCTTTGTTTGGAAGTGCTCTACAAGGGTGCTGAAAAGCACCCTCTTCCACAGGGCTTCGTTCCTTCGTGAAGGCTGCCCTCCCAGGCTAGTGTGCTCTGTTTGCCTCCATCGAAATTCTCTCCCCCTACCTCTTGCGGTAGAAGGATTATTGATTATGTGTTTTGACACCATATGTAAGGAAGTTGCACGAAAATTAGAACTTTACAGTTGTGTTTCAAGAAAAATAAACAGGCCAGGGTAGAGGATGTAGGGCAAACAAATGGCACACCCTATAAAAATTAAGTAAGCCCGTATCTGGACGGAATCTAGGGGAACGTTCAAGGATCAGGGGTCAAGTTCGAAACTTCCCAAATCCGGAAAAGAGACAGAAAAATATCTTTCCTGGAGAGTGGAATTCATCCGATTTGTCTAAGTTGTCTTGGAAACATTGTGTCCGTGAAGGGGGTTGCCAGGACCACCTCGAATTTGGAGTTTCTGATCTCAGGATGTCAAACCAACCCACATGACCACGTGTTCTCAGTGCTTAGTTTGACCTTGGCTAGGATAGCCAAGAGTCCTACAAGTGACCGGTGCAAATTCAAGGACAACAACCAAGAGTCACGAAAGCACTCACACCTCACCCTAGAGAACATACAGCGATTAAAGAAATACAAACTAATCCCTTGGAATGAAGGAGAACGGACTGATAAGCATGTCTAAGGGAGATAGCTGAGAAAGACCATGACGAGTATACTATGGAAAAGAAAAAGAGGACCCAGAAAATGGAAGGTGAACAGAAATCACACCTGAATTATCCACAATGAAAGATGATGTCCGTCTTTAGACAGACTCTGCTGGAACGTTTGAAAGTCAGAGAAATTCACAAGCCAAAAAACGGCAGCGAAGGTCAAGCATGGGCTAACTGGGAAGGGTGAGTTATGAGACTGCTCCAAGCAGGCTCTGAAACCTGTATCCAGGAAGCATGCTGGACCTCAGAGACACAATTATGACAAATCCTCTGACATCACAATGGACCCGAAAAACAACCTAGCCTCATCTACACAGTGCTAGAGTTGGGCTCACTAGTATATTTAACTCCCATTGCACTCAACTGCACGTTGCCACTGAACATGTAAGTGGCCGGCCGGTGGTGCAGTGGTGAGGTCCGCACCTTCTGGGTCTGTGGCCCAGTATGGGCTGGGTGGAATCCTCGGTTTGGGCCTCCTCACCACTGCTTCAGTTGTTCTGGTGCAGGCGTCCGAGGTAGAGTAGAGGCAGATGGGAAGGGACGTTGGACAGGGCCAGACTTCCACAGCAAATACAGGAGCATTGCCAGCAGATGTGAGCACAGCAATGCACTTGTGCCAAAACAAAACCAATTAAAAGTTGCAAAGAATAGAAAAACTGAAGCTAAGGAAAAAAAAAAAAAAAACAGGAGCTTGCCATTACGAAGAATAGGATCTCTGTGAATAACCTTAGCAAAACAGGTGAATTCTATGTTAATTCAAAAACTAGCAAACCTTTGGGGAAAGAAACTCAAGAAGACACAAGAAAAAAAAAGATATCGAGGGATCTAGGAATGGAAGGATTAACACACTTGAAAGGTTCATACCGCAGTAAGGAATCTCTGGATTCCATGCAATCCCAGTCAAAGTTGCAGCAGTATTTGCCACAGAGAAGAAGAGAGAATCCTAAAGTTTCTAGCCAGCAACACGAGACCCTGACTAGGCAAAGGAATCCTCAGGAAAACGAACAAAGCGGCACGTGTCACAATTTCTGATTTCAACATAGAGGACGAAGCGCTAGGTACCGAAACGGCACAGTCTGGGCCCCAAAACAGGCATGAAGACCCATGCAAAACAATTGAGAGCCCAGAGCCCAACTCAAACTTACATGGACAGCCCATTTTGGACCAGGGAGCCAAGTGGAGACAGCGGAGGAAGGAGAGTCTCTACAATAAACGGTGCTGGGAAGCCTGCACAGCCACATGGAACACAACGAGAGTACACCATGATGTTACACCTGGCACACACACCACCTGAAGTGGATTAAAGCCTTGAATGGCAGACTTGAAACCGTGAACCTTGTAGGAGAAGACCTAGGCAGAGTGCTCTTTGCCATCTGTCTGAGCCGCCTATTTGGAAGAAGCATGTCTGACTGGGCAAGGGCAACAAAGGAAACAAGAAACAAACGGGACCACATCAAATGCACACACTTCTGCCCACTCAAGGAAACCATCAACTGAATACTAAGACACCACAACAATTGGGAGAGGATGTTTGCAAACCACACATCGGACAAGGGGTGAAAAGCCCAAAGATACAATCAACTCGCACGTCTCCACAAGAAAAAAAACAAGCCAATGAAAACCTGGTCAAAAGATGGAAGCAGAGATTTCTCCGAAGAAGACAGAAAGAGGGCCAGTAGGTGCACGAAAACTTGTTCACCATCATGAAGTCTCAGGAAAATGCAAATCCAAACTGCAAGGCCATGGCAGCTCACTGTGGTCAGCATGGCTAGAAGGAAGCAGACAGGAAATAACAAGTGTCAGAGAGGAGGTGGAGAGAAGGGAAGCCTCCTGCACTGCTGGTGGGAGTGTAACCCGGTGCAGCCACGATGCCAAAGGTGTGGAACTGCCTCAGAAGTTTAAGTATCCATGTCCCGTATGACCCAGCTATTAATCTGCCGCTTGTTTATCCAAAAAAGTCAGAAAGACTACCGCATAAAGACATGTGCATGGCTGTGTTCACCACAGTCTTACTCCTGATATCCAAGACTTGGAAAGCACCCTGGTGTCCAGCAAGGGATGATTGGAGAAGGAAGATGGGCTATAGCCACACAATGGTATACCACTCAGCCGGAACAAATGATGCAATCCAGCCATTTGTGACCACCAGAATGGCTGTGAGGGTTTTAGGGGAAGTGTAACAAGCCCCAGTGAGAAATTCAAATACCATAGAATCTCACTTACAAGGAGAAGAAAAAGCAAGCACTAACCATCAGGTGGCACTGAACATTTGTATGCGGGCTCCCAGAGGCAAAGAGGGGCGGTGACGGAGGGTGAAAGAGAAGATTAGGCACAAGTGTGTGGTGAGGGCCTGTGATTAGTCTTACACTGGTGAAGATGATGTAAGCTACACAGAAGTCTAAAGCAATGAGGATGTGAATCTGGAAGTTATAGCACGTTCTAATGCAGGGTCATGGCTATAAATTCACCTCAAATCAAAAATAAAAAAAGGGGTCCAGAATGATGTCATAAAGCTGTGGGGGCGGAAAGAGTTTACGGAAGGTGAACTTCCAAGGATGGAAAATCACCTCCAAATGCTTACAGATGCTACAGAAAGGCAGACCATTCCAAATAGGTGAAGAGGAATACTACGAAGAGAACATGATCAGTCCTAAACCCATGAACGAACGGAAAATGTTACCGTCCATGATGTTATTACTAATCACCTTCACGAATAATCCAAACAGGCCCACGTCTTCCCAAGTTCAGGCAAAAGGTTGGTCCAAAAGTACAATTCAGGGCCGGCCCTGTGGTGGAGCAGGTAAGTGCCCACATTCCGCTTGGGCGGCCCGGGCCTCACTGTTTCACATTACGAGTGCATATCACATTAGTAGTGTTAGGAAATATAGATTTCATGGTATGGTGCGGGCAGAGATCATAAATAAGCAGCAATTGTGGGGATACGCTATCAATACGCACAAGAAAAGGAACCATAAGAATATTACAATCTATGGAAGTATCTGGTACACTTCCCAAAGGCAGAAGGAAGGAAATCTTGTGACCTGCCAAGGTGGAATTGGCAGAGTGCCACGAGATGACACCATCATTGTGCATCAGAACATACCCTGGGCAACTTCAACTTGTGAGGGAGTCCAGGACTTTTTCTGGGTAAGGTCCACCCATTTTGCCATCTACCCAAGATATAAGAGATAAAACCCAGGATAATCTTACAGGAGTGAAACCAGTGTCTAGAGAGAATGTAGGAGCCCTTTCGAAGTTCAAGGAGAAAGATAGAAACTGACAACAATTGCAGAAAAAGGAAAACTATCCTACCTAGACAGGGTGAGGAGTCAGACTGGTCTGAGATGGCTGTGAAACTCTGTGTGCACGGAGGTTGTCAGGACAACTTCGAATTTTGAGGTCGCTTATGACATCACGGTGAACATGTCCCCTAGGGTGGCCGCATGGTTACAGTCTGAGGATTGGCCTAGGCTAGGCTATTAAAGGGACAGATACCCAGAAACAGGTTTGGCAAACAGAAAGCAGGCACAGAAACTAGAAGAGATAAAACAGAGTCTGATGCAAGGGATAAGAAAGGAACCCTAGGCCACAAGTGAGAATAGAGGGACAGGCACGGAGAGGAGAACATTGTCATCTATTCAAGTCTATGGGGAGGTCATGCTGATTCAAGCTTGCAACTTCATTGGAAACAAGTGGCCGGACTTGGCGTTCATCACACCTACAGTGCCCTTGTGCCTTAAGCATAATGCAAAGTCAAGAAAGATGTCTTGAGGACATTGAAGAGAAGAATCGATGCCTCCTTTCCAAGGCCCATAGCATTCTTTGCAGGTCAGTCTCTTTTTCCGAAGCTCTGGTGTCACGTGGGCCCACTGGGCACATGGTAATGTGTCCCAAGAGATGTCTTGGAAGCCTTAAAGGAATGGAGCCCTGTCACGCTTGGGGTATGTCTCTTTGTTTGGAAGTGCTCTACAAGGGTGCTGAAAAGCACCCTCTTCCACAGGGCTTCGTTCCTTCGTGAAGGCTGCCCTCCCAGGCTAGTGTGCTCTGTTTGCCTCCATCGAAATTCTCTCCCCCTACCTCTTGCGGTAGAAGGATTATTGATTATGTGTTTTGACACCATATGTAAGGAAGTTGCACGAAAATTAGAACTTTACAGTTGTGTTTCAAGAAAAATAAACAGGCCAGGGTAGAGGATGTAGGGCAAACAAATGGCACACCCTATAAAAATTAAGTAAGCCCGTATCTGGACGGAATCTAGGGGAACGTTCAAGGATCAGGGGTCAAGTTCGAAACTTCCCAAATCCGGAAAAGAGACAGAAAAATATCTTTCCTGGAGAGTGGAATTCATCCGATTTGTCTAAGTTGTCTTGGAAACATTGTGTCCGTGAAGGGGGTTGCCAGGACCACCTCGAATTTGGAGTTTCTGATCTCAGGATGTCAAACCAACCCACATGACCACGTGTTCTCAGTGCTTAGTTTGACCTTGGCTAGGATAGCCAAGAGTCCTACAAGTGACCGGTGCAAATTCAAGGACAACAACCAAGAGTCACGAAAGCACTCACACCTCACCCTAGAGAACATACAGCGATTAAAGAAATACAAACTAATCCCTTGGAATGAAGGAGAACGGACTGATAAGCATGTCTAAGGGAGATAGCTGAGAAAGACCATGACGAGTATACTATGGAAAAGAAAAAGAGGACCCAGAAAATGGAAGGTGAACAGAAATCACACCTGAATTATCCACAATGAAAGATGATGTCCGTCTTTAGACAGACTCTGCTGGAACGTTTGAAAGTCAGAGAAATTCACAAGGCAAAAAACGGCAGCGAAGGTCAAGCATGGGCTAACTGGGAAGGGTGAGTTATGAGACTGCTCCAAGCAGGCTCTGAAACCTGTATCCAGGAAGCATGCTGGACCTCAGAGACACAATTATGACAAATCCTCTGACATCACAATGGACCCGAAAAACAACCTAGCCTCATCTACACAGTGCTAGAGTTGGGCTCACTAGTATATTTAACTCCCATTGCACTCAACTGCACGTTGCCACTGAACATGTAAGTGGCCGGCCGGTGGTGCAGTGGTGAGGTCCGCACCTTCTGGGTCTGTGGCCCAGTATGGGCTGGGTGGAATCCTCGGTTTGGGCCTCCTCACCACTGCTTCAGTTGTTCTGGTGCAGGCGTCCGAGGTAGAGTAGAGGCAGATGGGAAGGGACGTTGGACAGGGCCAGACTTCCACAGCAAATACAGGAGCATTGCCAGCAGATGTGAGCACAGCAATGCACTTGTGCCAAAACAAAACCAATTAAAAGTTGCAAAGAATAGAAAAACTGAAGCTAAGGAAAAAAAAAAAAAAAAAAAACAGGAGCTTGCCATTACGAAGAATAGGATCTCTGTGAATAACCTTAGCAAAACAGGTGAATTCTATGTTAATTCAAAAACTAGCAAACCTTTGGGGAAAGAAACTCAAGAAGACACAAGAAAAAAAAAGATACCGAGGGATCTAGGAATGGAAGGATTAACACACTTGAAAGGTTCATACCGCAGTAAGGAATCTCTGGATTCCATGCAATCCCAGTCAAAGTTGCAGCAGTATTTGCCACAGAGAAGAAGAGAGAATCCTAAAGTTTCTAGCCAGCAACACGAGACCCTGACTAGGCAAAGGAATACTCAGGAAAACGAACAAAGCAGCACGTGTCACAATTTCTGATTTCAACATAGAGGACGAAGCGCTAGGTACCGAAACGGCACAGTCTGGGCCCCAAAACAGGCATGAAGACCCATGCAAAACAATTGAGAGCCCAGAGCCCAACTCAAACTTACATGGACAGCCCATTTTGGACCAGGGAGCCAAGTGGAGACAGCGGAGGAAGGAGAGTCTCTACAATAAACGGTGCTGGGAAGCCTGCACAGCCACATGGAACACAACGAGAGTACACCATGATGTTACACCTGGCACACACACCACCTGAAATGGATTAAAGCCTTGAATGGCAGACTTGAAACCGTGAACCTTGTAGGAGAAGACCTAGGCAGAGTGCTCTTTGCCATCTGTCTGAGCCGCCTATTTGGAAGAAGCATGTCTGACTGGGCAAGGGCAACAAAGGAAACAAGAAACAAACGGGACCACATCAAATGCACACACTTCTGCCCACTCAAGGAAACCATCAACTGAATACTAAGACACCACAACAATTGGGAGAGGATGTTTGCAAACCACACATCGGACAAGGGGTGAAAAGCCCAAAGATACAATCAACTCGCACGTCTCCACAAGAAAAAAAACAAGCCAATGAAAACCTGGTCAAAAGATGGAAGCAGAGATTTCTCCGAAGAAGACAGAAAGAGGGCCAGTAGGTGCACGAAAACTTGTTCACCATCATTAAGTCTCAGGAAAATGCAAATCCAAACTGCAAGGCCATGGCAGCTCACTGTGGTCAGCATGGCTAGAAGGAAGCAGACAGGAAATAACAAGTGTCAGAGAGGAGGTGGAGAGAAGGGAAGCCTCCTGCACTGCTGGTGGGAGTGTAACCCGGTGCAGCCACGATGCCAAAGGTGTGGAACTGCCTCAGAAGTTTAAGTATCCATGTCCCGTATGACCCAGCTATTAATCTGCCGCTTGTTTATCCAAAAAAGTCAGAAAGACTACCGCATAAAGACATGTGCATGGCTGTGTTCACCACAGTCTTACTCCTGATATCCAAGACTTGGAAAGCACCCTGGTGTCCAGCAAGGGATGATTGGAGAAGGAAGATGGGCTATAGCCACACAATGGTATACCACTCAGCCGGAACAAATGATGCAATCCAGCCATTTGTGACCACCAGAATGGCTGTGAGGGTTTTAGGGGAAGTGTAACAAGCCCCAGTGAGAAATTCAAATACCATAGAATCTCACTTACAAGGAGAAGAAAAAGCAAGCACTAACCAACAGGTGGCACTGAACATTTGTATGCGGGCTCCCAGAGGCAAAGAGGGGCGGTGACGGAGGGTGAAAGAGAAGATTAGGCACAAGTGTGTGGTGAGGGCCTGTGATTAGTCTTACACTGGTGAAGATGATGTAAGCTACACAGAAGTCTAAAGCAATGAGGATGTGAATCTGGAAGTTATAGTACGTTCTAATGCAGGGTCATGGCTATAAATTCACCTCAAATCAAAAATCCAAAAAGGGGTCCAGAATGATGTCATAAAGCTTTGGGGGCGGAAAGAGTTTACAGCAGGTGAACTTCCAAGGATGGAAAATCACCTCCAAATGCTTACAGATGCTACAGAAAGGCAGACCATTCCAAATAGGTGAAGAGGAATACTACGAAGAGAACATGATCAGTCCTAAACCCATGAACGAACGGAAAATGTTACCGTCCATGATGTTATTACTAATCACCTTCACGAATAATCCAAACAGGCCCACGTCTTCCCAAGTTCAGGCAAAAGGTTGGTCCAAAAGTACAATTCAGGGCCGGCCCTGTGGTGGAGCAGGTAAGTGCCCACATTCCGCTTGGGCGGCCCGGGCCTCACTGTTTCACATTACGAGTGCATATCACATTAGTAGTGTTAGGAAATATAGATTTCATGGTATGGTGCGGGCAGAGATCATAAATAAGCAGCAATTGTGAGGATACGTTATCAATACGCACAAGAAAAGGAACCATAAGTATATTACAATCTATGGAAGTATCTGGTACACTTCCCAAAGGCAGAAGGAAGGAAGACTTGTGACCTGCCAAGGTGGAATTGGCAGAGTGCCACGAGATGACACCATCATTGTGCATCAGAACATTCCCTGGGCAACTTCAACTTGTGAGGGAGTCCAGGACTTTTTCTGGGTAAGGTCCACCCATTTTGCCATCTACCCAAGATATAAGAGATAAAACCCAGGATAATCTTACAGGAGTGACACCAGTGTCTAGAGAGAATGTAGGAGCCCTTTCGAAGTTCAAGGAGAAAGATAGAAACTGACAACAATTGCAGAAAAAGGAAAACTATCCTACCTAGACAGGGTGAGGAGTCAGACTGGTCTGAGATGGCTGTGAAACTCTGTGTGCACGGAGGTTGTCAGGACAACTTCGAATTTTGAGGTCGCTTATGACATCACTGTGAACATGTCCCCTAGGGTGGCCGCATGGTTACAGTCTGAGGATTGGCCTAGGCTAGGCTATTAAAGGGACAGATACCCAGAAACAGGTTTGGCAAACAGAAAGCAGGCACAGAAACTAGAAGAGATAAAACAGAGTCTGATGCAAGGGATAAGAAAGGAACCCTAGGCCACAAGTGAGAATAGAGGGACAGGCACGGAGAGGAGAACATTGTCATCTATTCAAGTCTATGGGGAGGTCATGCTGATTCAAGCTTGCAACTTCATTGGAAACAAGTGGCCGGACTTGGCGTTCATCACACCTACAGTGCCCTTGTGCCTTAAGCATAATGCAAAGTCAAGAAAGATGTCTTGAGGACATTGAAGAGAAGAATCGATGCCTCCTTTCCAAGGCCCATAGCATTCTTTGCAGGTCAGTCTCTTTTTCCGAAGCTCTGGTGTCACGTGGGCCCACTGGGCACATGGTAATGTGTCCCAAGAGATGTCTTGGAAGCCTTGAAGGAATGGAGCCCTGTCACGCTTGGGGTATGTCTCTTTGTTTGGAAGTGCTCTACAAGGGTGCTGAAAAGCACCCTCTTCCACAGGGCTTCGTTCCTTCGTGAAGGCTGCCCTCCCAGGCTAGTGTGCTCTGTTTGCCTCCATCGAAATTCTCTCGCCCTACCTCTTGCCGTAGAAGGATTATTGATTATGTGTTTTGACACCATATGTAAGGAAGTTGCACGAAAATTAGAACTTTACAGTTGTGTTTCAAGAAAAATAAACAGGCCAGGGTAGAGGATGTAGGGCAAACAAATGGCACACCCTATAAAAATTAAGTAAGCCCGTATCTGGACGGAATCTAGGGGAACGTTCAAGGATCAGGGGTCAAGTTCGAAACTTCCCAAATCCGGAAAAGAGACAGAAAAATATCTTTCCTGGAGAGTGGAATTCATCCGATTTGTCTAAGTTGTCTTGGAAACATTGTGTCCGTGAAGGGGGTTGCCAGGACCACCTCGAATTTGGAGTTTCTGATCTCAGGATGTCAAACCAACCCACATGACCACGTGTTCTCAGTGCTTAGTTTGACCTAGGCTAGGGTAGCCAAGAGTCCTACGAGTGACCGGTGCAAATTCAAGGACAACAACCAAGAGTCACGAAAGCACTCACACCTCACCCTAGAGAACATACAGCGATTAAAGAAATACAAACTAATCCCTTGGAATGAAGGAGAACGGACTGATAAGCATGTCTAAGGGAGATAGCTGAGAAAGACCATGACGAGTATACTATGGAAAAGAAAAAGAGGACCCAGAAAATGGAAGGTGAACAGAAATCACACCTGAATTATCCACAATGAAAGATGATGTCCGTCTTTAGACAGACTCTGCTGGAACGTTTGAAAGTCAGAGAAATTCACAAGCCAAAAAACGGCAGCGAAGGTCAAGCATGGGCTAACTGGGAAGGGTGAGTTATGAGACTGCTCCAAGCAGGCTCTGAAACCTGTATCCAGGAAGCATGCTGGACCTCAGAGACACAATTATGACAAATCCTCTGACATCACAATGGACCCGAAAAACAACCTAGCCTCATCTACACAGTGCTAGAGTTGGGCTCACTAGTATATTTAACTCCCATTGCACTCAACTGCACGTTGCCACTGAACATGTAAGTGGCCGGCCGGTGGTGCAGTGGTGAGGTCCGCACCTTCTGGGTCTGTGGCCCAGTATGGGCTGGGTGGAATCCTCGGTTTGGGCCTCCTCACCACTGCTTCAGTTGTTCTGGTGCAGGCGTCCGAGGTAGAGTAGAGGCAGATGGGAAGGGACGTTGGACAGGGCCAGACTTCCACAGCAAATACAGGAGCATTGCCAGCAGATGTGAGCACAGCAATGCACTTGTGCCAAAACAAAACCAATTAAAAGTTGCAAAGAATAGAAAAACTGAAGCTAAGGAAAAAAAAAAACAAAAAAACAGGAGCTTGCCATTACGAAGAATAGGATCTCTGTGAATAACCTTAGCAAAACAGGTGAATTCTATGTTAATTCAAAAACTAGCAAACCTTTGGGGAAAGAAACTCAAGAAGACACAAGAAAAAAAAAGATACCGAGGGATCTAGGAATGGAAGGATTAACACACTTGAAAGGTTCATACCGCAGTAAGGAATCTCTGGATTCCATGCAATCCCAGTCAAAGTTGCAGCAGTATTTGCCACAGAGAAGAAGAGAGAATCCTAAAGTTTCTAGCCAGCAACACGAGACCCTGACTAGGCAAAGGAATCCTCAGGAAAACGAACAAAGCGGCACGTGTCACAATTTCTGATTTCAACATAGAGGACGAAGCGCTAGGTACCGAAACGGCACAGTCTGGGCCCCAAAACAGGCATGAAGACCCATGCAAAACAATTGAGAGCCCAGAGCCCAACTCAAACTTACATGGACAGCCCATTTTGGACCAGGGAGCCAAGTGGAGACAGCGGAGGAAGGAGAGTCTCTACAATAAACGGTGCTGGGAAGCCTGCACAGCCACATGGAACACAACGAGAGTACACCATGATGTTACACCTGGCACACACACCACCTGAAGTGGATTAAAGCCTTGAATGGCAGACTTGAAACCGTGAACCTTGTAGGAGAAGACCTAGGCAGAGTGCTCTTTGCCATCTGTCTGAGCCGCCTATTTGGAAGAAGCATGTCTGACTGGGCAAGGGCAACAAAGGAAACAAGAAACAAACGGGACCACATCAAATGCACACACTTCTGCCCACTCAAGGAAACCATCAACTGAATACTAAGACACCACAACAATTGGGAGAGGATGTTTGCAAACCACACATCGGACAAGGGGTGAAAAGCCCAAAGATACAATCAACTCGCACGTCTCCACAAGAAAAAAA
Source organism: Equus asinus (assembly GCF_041296235.1). Lineage (NCBI taxonomy): Eukaryota > Metazoa > Chordata > Mammalia > Perissodactyla > Equidae > Equus > Equus asinus. Next base: position 7,933,310 of record NC_091813.1, on the reverse strand, counting down.
ACAAGCCAATGAAAACCTGGTCAAAAGATGGAAGCAGAGATTTCTCCGAAGAAGACAGAAAGAGGGCCAGTAGGTGCACGAAAACTTGTTCACCATCATTAAGTCTCAGGAAAATGCAAATCCAAACTGCAAGGCCATGGCAGCTCACTGTGGTCAGCATGGCTAGAAGGAAGCAGACAGGAAATAACAAGTGTCAGAGAGGAGGTGGAGAGAAGGGAAGCCTCCTGCACTGCTGGTGGGAGTGTAACCCGGTGCAGCCACGATGCCAAAGGTGTGGAACTGCCTCAGAAATTTAAGTATCCATGTCCCGTATGACCCAGCTATTAATCTGCCGCTTGTTTATCCAAAAAAGTCAGAAAGACTACCGCATAAAGACATGTGCATGGCTGTGTTCACCACAGTCTTACTCCTGATATCCAAGACTTGGAAAGCACCCTGGTGTCCAGCAAGGGATGATTGGAGAAGGAAGATGGGCTATAGCCACAAAATGGCATACCACTCAGCCGGAACAAATGATGCAAGCCAGCCATTTGTGACCACCAGAATGGCTGTGAGGGTTTTAGGGGAAGTGTAACAAGCCCCAGTGAGAAATTCAAATACCATAGAATCTCACTTACAAGGAGAAGAAAAAGCAAGCACTAACCAACAGGTGGCACTGAACATTTGTATGCGGGCTCCCAGAGGCAAAGAGGGGCGGTGACGGAGGGTGAAAGAGAAGATTAGGCACAAGTGTGTGGTGAGGGCCTGTGATTAGTCTTACACTGGTGAAGATGATGTAAGCTACACAGAAGTCTAAAGCAATGAGGATGTGAATCTGGAAGTTATAGTACGTTCTAATGCAGGGTCATGGCTATAAATTCACCTCAAATCAAAAATCCAAAAAGGGGTCCAGAATGATGTCATAAAGCTTTGGGGGCGGAAAGAGTTTACGGAAGGTGAACTTCCAAGGATGGAAAATCACCTCCAAATGCTTACAGATGCTACAGAAAGGCAGACCATTCCAAATAGGTGAAGAGGAATACTACGAAGAGAACATGATCAGTCCTAAACCCATGAACGAACGGAAAATGTTACCGTCCATGATGTTATTACTAATCACCTTCACGAATAATCCAAACAGGCCCACGTCTTCCCAAGTTCAGGCAAAAGGTTGGTCCAAAAGTACAATTCAGGGCCGGCCCTGTGGTGGAGCAGGTAAGTGCCCACATTCCGCTTGGGCGGCCCGGGCCTCACTGTTTCACATTACGAGTGCATATCACATTAGTAGTGTTAGGAAATATAGATTTCATGGTATGGTGCGGGCAGAGATCATAAATAAGCAGCAATTGTGAGGATACGTTATCAATACGCACAAGAAAAGGAACCATAAGAATATTACAATCTATGGAAGTATCTGGTACACTTCCCAAAGGCAGAAGGAAGGAAAACTTGTGACCTGCCAAGGTGGAATTGGCAGAGTGCCACGAGATGACACCATCATTGTGCATCAGAACATTCCCTGGGCAACTTCAACTTGTGAGGGAGTCCAGGACTTTTTCTGGGTAAGGTCCACCCATTTTGCCATCTACCCAAGATATAAGAGATAAAACCCAGGATAATCTTACAGGAGTGACACCAGTGTCTAGAGAGAATGTAGGAGCCCTTTCGAAGTTCAAGGAGAAAGATAGAAACTGACAACAATTGCAGAAAAAGGAAAACTATCCTACCTAGACAGGGTGAGGAGTCAGACTGGTCTGAGATGGCTGTGAAACTCTGTGTGCACGGAGGTTGTCAGGACAACTTCGAATTTTGAGGTCGCTTATGACATCACGGTGAACATGTCCCCCAGGGTGGCCGCATGGTTACAGTCTGAGGATTGGCCTAGGCTAGGCTATTAAAGGGACAGATACCCAGAAACAGGTTTGGCAAACAGAAAGCAGGCACAGAAACTAGAAGAGATAAAACAGAGTCTGATGCAAGGGATAAGAAAGGAACCCTAGGCCACAAGTGAGAATAGAGGGACAGGCACGGAGAGGAGAACATTGTCATCTATTCAAGTCTATGGGGAGGTCATGCTGATTCAAGCTTGCAACTTCATTGGAAACAAGTGGCCGGACTTGGCGTTCATCACACCTACAGTGCCCTTGTGCCTTAAGCATAATGCAAAGTCAAGAAAGATGTCTTGAGGACATTGAAGAGAAGAATCGATGCCTCCTTTCCAAGGCCCATAGCATTCTTTGAAGGTCAGTCTCTTTTTCCGAAGCTCTGGTGTCACGTGGGCCCACTGGGCACATGGTAATGTGTCCCAAGAGATGTCTTGGAAGCCTTGAAGGAATGGAGCCCTGTCACGCTTGGGGTATGTCTCTTTGTTTGGAAGTGCTCTACAAGGGTGATGAAAAGCACCCTCTTCCACAGGGCTTCGTTCCTTCGTGAAGGCTGCCCTCCCAGGCTAGTGTGCTCTGTTTGCCTCCATCGAAATTCTCTCCCCCTACCTCTTGCCGTAGAAGGATTATTGATTATGTGTTTTGACACCATATGTAAGGAAGTTGCACGAAAATTAGAACTTTACAGTTGTGTTTCAAGAAAAATAAACAGGCCAGGGTAGAGGATGTAGGGCAAACAAATGGCACACCCTATAAAAATTAAGTAAGCCCGTATCTGGACGGAATCTAGGGGAACGTTCAAGGATCAGGGGTCAAGTTCGAAACTTCCCAAATCCGGAAAAGAGACAGAAAAATATCTTTCCTGGAGAGTGGAATTCATCCGATTTGTCTAAGTTGTCTTGGAAACATTGTGTCCGTGAAGGGGGTTGCCAGGACCACCTCGAATTTGGAGTTTCTGATCTCAGGATGTCAAACCAACCCACATGACCACGTGTTCTCAGTGCTTAGTTTGACCTAGGCTAGGATAGCCAAGAGTCCTACAAGTGACCGGTGCAAATTCAAGGACAACAACCAAGAGTCACGAAAGCACTCACACCTCACCCTAGAGAACATACAGCGATTAAAGAAATACAAACTAATCCCTTGGAATGAAGGAGAACGGACTGATAAGCATGTCTAAGGGAGATAGCTGAGAAAGACCATGACGAGTATACTATGGAAAAGAAAAAGAGGACCCAGAAAATGGAAGGTGAACAGAAATCACACCTGAATTATCCACAATGAAAGATGATGTCCGTCTTTAGACAGACTCTGCTGGAACGTTTGAAAGTCAGAGAAATTCAGAAGCCAAAAAACGGCAGCGAAGGTCAAGCATGGGCTAACTGGGAAGGGTGAGTTATGAGACTGCTCCAAGCAGGCTCTGAAACCTGTATCCAGGAAGCATGCTGGACCTCAGAGACACAATTATGACAAATCCTCTGACATCACAATGGACCCGAAAAACAACCTAGCCTCATCTACACAGTGCTAGAGTTGGGCTCACTAGTATATTTAACTCCCATTGCACTCAACTGCACGTTGCCACTGAACATGTAAGTGGCCGGCCGGTGGTGCAGTGGTGAGGTCCGCACCTTCTGGGTCTGTGGCCCAGTATGAGCTGGTTGGAATCCTCGGTTTGGGCCTCCTCACCACTGCTTCAGTTGTTCTGGTGCAGGCGTCCGAGGTAGAGTAGAGGCAGATGGGAAGGGACGTTGGACAGGGCCAGACTTCCACAGCAAATACAGGAGCATTGCCAGCAGATGTGAGCACAGCAATGCACTTGTGCCAAAACAAAACCAATTAAAAGTTGCAAAGAATAGAAAAACTGAAGCTAAGGAAAAAAAAAAACAAAAACAGGAGCTTGCCATTACGAAGAATAGGATCTCTGTGAATAACCTTAGCAAAACAGGTGAATTCTATGTTAATTCAAAAACTAGCAAACCTTTGGGGAAAGAAACTCAAGAAGACACAAGAAAAAAAAAGATACCGAGGGATCTAGGAATGGAAGGATTAACACACTTGAAAGGTTCATACCGCAGTAAGGAATCTCTGGATTCCATGCAATCCCAGTCAAAGTTGCAGCAGTATTTGCCACAGAGAAGAAGAGAGAATCCTAAAGTTTCTAGCCAGCAACACGAGACCCTGACTAGGCAAAGGAATCCTCAGGAAAACGAACAAAGCGGCACGTGTCACAATTTCTGATTTCAACATAGAGGACGAAGCGCTAGGTACCGAAACGGCACAGTCTGGGCCCCAAAACAGGCATGAAGACCCATGCAAAACAATTGAGAGCCCAGAGCCCAACTCAAACTTACATGGACAGCCCATTTTGGACCAGGGAGCCAAGTCTAGACAGCGGAGAAAGGAGAGTCTCTACAATAAACGGTGCTGGGAAGCCTGCACAGCCACATGGAACACAACGAGAGTACACCATGATGTTACACCTGGCACACACACCACCTGAAATGGATTAAAGCCTTGAATGGCAGACTTGAAACCGTGAACCTTGTAGGAGAAGACCTAGGCAGAGTGCTCTTTGCCATCTGTCTGAGCCGCCTATTTGGAAGAAGCATGTCTGACTGGGCAAGGGCAACAAAGGAAACAAGAAACAAACGGGACCACATCAAATGCACACACTTCTGCCCACTCAAGGAAACCATCAACTGAATACTAAGACACCACAACAATTGGGAGAGGATGTTTGCAAACCACACATCGGACAAGGGGTGAAAAGCCCAAAGATACAATCAACTCGCACGTCTCCACAAGAAAAAAAACAAGCCAATGAAAACCTGGTCAAAAGATGGAAGCAGAGATTTCTCCGAAGAAGACAGAAAGAGGGCCAGTAGGTGCACGAAAACTTGTTCACCATCATGAAGTCTCAGGAAAATGCAAATCCAAACTGCAAGGCCATGGCAGCTCACTGTGGTCAGCATGGCTAGAAGGAAGCAGACAGGAAATAACAAGTGTCAGAGAGGAGGTGGAGAGAAGGGAAGCCTCCTGCACTGCTGGTGGGAGTGTAACCCGGTGCAGCCACGATGCCAAAGGTGTGGAACTGCCTCAGAAGTTTAAGTATCCATGTCCCGTATGACCCAGCTATTAATCTGCCGCTTGTTTATCCAAAAAAGTCAGAAAGACTACCGCATAAAGACATGTGCATGGCTGTGTTCACCACAGTCTTACTCCTGATATCCAAGACTTGGAAAGCACCCTGGTGTCCAGCAAGGGATGATTGGAGAAGGAAGATGGGCTATAGCCACACAATGGTATACCACTCAGCCGGAACAAATGATGCAATCCAGCCATTTGTGACCACCAGAATGGCTGTGAGGGTTTTAGGGGAAGTGTAACAAGCCCCAGTGAGAAATTCAAATACCATAGAATCTCACTTACAAGGCGAAGAAAAAGCAAGCACTAACCAACAGGTGGCACTGAACATTTGTATGCGGGCTCCCAGAGGCAAAGAGGGGCGGTGACGGAGGGTGAAAGAGAAGATTAGGCACAAGTGTGTGGTGAGGGCCTGTGATTAGTCTTACACTGGTGAAGATGATGTAAGCTACACAGAAGTCTAAAGCAATGAGGATGTGAATCTGGAAGTTATAGTACGTTCTAATGCAGGGTCATGGCTATAAATTCACCTGAAATCAAAAATCCAAAACGGGGTCCAGAATGATGTCATAAAGCTTTGGGGGCGGAAAGAGTTTACGGAAGGTGAACTTCCAAGGATGGAAAATCACCTCCAAATGCTTACAGATGCTACAGAAAGGCAGACCATTCCAAATAGGTGAAGAGGAATACTACGAAGAGAACATGATCAGTCCTAAACCCATGAACGAACGGAAAATGTTACCGTCCATGATGTTATTACTAATCACCTTCACGAATAATCCAAACAGGCCCACGTCTTCCCAAGTTCAGGCAAAAGGTTGGTCCAAAAGTACAATTCAGGGCCGGCCCTGTGGTGGAGCAGGTAAGTGCTCACATTCCGCTTGGGCGGCCCGGGCCTCACTGTTTCACATTACGAGTGCATATCACATTAGTAGTGTTAGGAAATATAGATTTCATGGTATGGTGCGGGCAGAGATCATAAATAAGCAGCAATTGTGAGGATACGTTATCAATACGCACAAGAAAAGGAACCATAAGAATATTACAATCTATGGAAGTATCTGGTACACTTCCCAAAGGCAGAAGGAAGGAAGACTTGTGACCTGCCAAGGTGGAATTGGCAGAGTGCCACGAGATGACACCATCATTGTGCATCAGAACATTCCCTGGGCAACTTCAACTTGTGAGGGAGTCCAGGACTTTTTCTGGGTAAGGTCCACCCATTTTGCCATCTACCCAAGATATAAGAGATAAAACCCAGGATAATCTTACAGGAGTGAAACCAGTGTCTAGAGAGAATGTAGGAGCCCTATCGAAGTTCAAGGAGAATGATAGAAACTGACAACAATTGCAGAAAAAGGAAAACTATCCTACCTAGACAGGGTGAGGAGTCAGACTGGTCTGAGATGGCTGTGAAACTCTGTGTGCACGGAGGTTGTCAGGACAACTTCGAATTTTGAGGTCGCTTATGACATCATGGTGAACATGTCCCCCAGGGTGGCCGCATGGTTACAGTCTGAGGATTGGCCTAGGCTAGGCTATTAAAGGGACAGATACCCAGAAACAGGTTTGGCAAACAGAAAGCAGGCACAGAAACTAGAAGAGATAAAACAGAGTCTGATGCAAGGGATAAGAAAGGAACCCTAGGCCACAAGTGAGAATAGAGGGACAGGCACGGAGAGGAGAACATTGTCATCTATTCAAGTCTATGGGGAGGTCATGCTGATTCAAGCTTGCAACTTCATTGGAAACAAGTGGCCGGACTTGGCGTTCATCACACCTACAGTGCCCTTGTGCCTTAAGCATAATGCAAAGTCAAGAAAGATGTCTTGAGGACATTGAAGAGAAGAATCGATGCCTCCTTTCCAAGGCCCATAGCATTCTTTGCAGGTCAGTCTCTTTTTCCGAAGCTCTGGTGTCACGTGGGCCCACTGGGCACATGGTAATGTGTCCCAAGAGATGTCTTGGAAGCCTTGAAGGAATGGAGCCCTGTCACGCTTGGGGTATGTCTCTTTGTTTGGAAGTGCTCTACAAGGGTGCTGAAAAGCACCCTCTTCCACAGGGCTTCGTTCCTTCGTGAAGGCTGCCCTCCCAGGCTAGTGTGCTCTGTTTGCCTCCATCGAAATTCTCTCCCCCTACCTCTTGCCGTAGAAGGATTATTGATTATGTGTTTTGACACCATATGTAAGGAAGTTGCACGAAAATTAGAACTTTACAGTTGTGTTTCAAGAAAAATAAACAGGCCAGGGTAGAGGATGTAGGGCAAACAAATGGCACACCCTATAAAAATTAAGTAAGCCCGTATCTGGACGGAATCTAGGGGAACGTTCAAGGATCAGGGGTCAAGTTCGAAACTTCCCAAATCCGGAAAAGAGACAGAAAAATATCTTTCCTGGAGAGTGGAATTCATCCGATTTGTCTAAGTTGTCTTGGAAACATTGTGTCCGTGAAGGGGGTTGCCAGGACCACCTCGAATTTGGAGTTTCTGATCTCAGGATGTCAAACCAACCCACATGACCACGTGTTCTCAGTGCTTAGTTTGACCTAGGCTAGGGTAGCCAAGAGTCCTACAAGTGACCGGTGCAAATTCAAGGACAACAACCAAGAGTCACGAAAGCACTCACACCTCACCCTAGAGAACATACAGCGATTAAAGAAATACAAACTAATCCCTCGGAATGAAGGAGAACGGAATGATAAGCATGTCTAAGGGAGATAGCTGAGAAAGACCATGACGAGTATACTATGGAAAAGAAAAAGAGGACCCAGAAAATGGAAGGTGAACAGAAATCACACCTGAATTATCCACAATGAAAGATGATGTCCGTCTTTAGACAGACTCTGCTGGAACGTTTGAAAGTCAGAGAAATTCACAAGCCAAAAAACGGCAGCGAAGGTCAAGCATGGGCTAACTGGGAAGGGTGAGTTATGAGACTGCTCCAAGCAGGCTCTGAAACCTGTATCCAGGAAGCATGCTGGACCTCAGAGACACAATTATGACAAATCCTCTGACATCACAATGGACCCGAAAAACAACCTAGCCTCATCTACACAGTGCTAGAGTTGGGCTCACTAGTATATTTAACTCCCGTTGCACTCAACTGCACGTTGCCACTGAACATGTAAGTGGCCGGCCGGTGGTGCAGTGGTGAGGTCCGCACCTTCTGGGTCTGTGGCCCAGTATGGGCTGGGTGGAATCCTCGGTTTGGGCCTCCTCACCACTGCTTCAGTTGTTCTGGTGCAGGCGTCCGAGGTAGAGTAGAGGCAGATGGGAAGGGACGTTGGACAGGGCCAGACTTCCACAGCAAATACAGGAGCATTGCCAGCAGATGTGAGCACAGCAATGCACTTGTGCCAAAACAAAACCAATTAAAAGTTGCAAAGAATAGAAAAACTGAAGCTAAGGAAAAAAAAAACAAAAAAACAGGAGCTTGCCATTACGAAGAATAGGATCTCTGTGAATAACCTTAGCAAAACAGGTGAATTCTATGTTAATTCAAAAACTAGCAAACCTTTGGGGAAAGAAACTCAAGAAGACACAAGAAAAAAAAAGATACCGAGGGATCTAGGAATGGAAGGATTAACACACTTGAAAGGTTCATACCGCAGTAAGGAATCTCTGGATTCCATGCAATCCCAGTCAAAGTTGCAGCAGTATTTGCCACAGAGAAGAAGAGAGAATCCTAAAGTTTCTAGCCAGCAACACGAGACCCTGACTAGGCAAAGGAATCCTCAGGAAAACGAACAAAGCGGCACGTGTCACAATTTCTGATTTCAACATAGAGGACGAAGCGCTAGGTACCGAAACGGCACAGTCTGGGCCCCAAAACAGGCATGAAGACCCATGCAAAACAATTGAGAGCCCAGAGCCCAACTCAAACTTACATGGACAGCCCATTTTGGACCAGGGAGCCAAGTGGAGACAGCGGAGAAAGGAGAGTCTCTACAATAAACGGTGCTGGGAAGCCTGCACAGCCACATGGAACACAACGAGAGTACACCATGATGTTACACCTGGCACACACACCACCTGAAGTGGATTAAAGCCTTGAATGGCAGACTTGAAACCGTGAACCTTGTAGGAGAAGACCTAGGCAGAGTGCTCTTTGCCATCTGTCTGAGCCGCCTATTTGGAAGAAGCATGTCTGACTGGGCAAGGGCAACAAAGGAAACAAGAAACAAACGGGACCACATCAAATGCACACACTTCTGCCCACTCAAGGAAACCATCAACTGAATACTAAGACACCACAACAATTGGGAGAGGATGTTTGCAAACCACACATCGGACAAGGGGTGAAAAGCCCAAAGATACAATCAACTCGCACGTCTCCACAAAAAAAAAAACAAGCCAATGAAAACCTGGTCAAAAGATGGAAGCAGAGATTTCTCCGAAGAAGACAGAAAGAGGGCCAGTAGGTGCACGAAAACTTGTTCACCATCATTAAGTCTCAGGAAAATGCAAATCCAAACTGCAAGGCCATGGCAGCTCACTGTGGTCAGCATGGCTAGAAGGAAGCAGACAGGAAATAACAAGTGTCAGAGAGGAGGTGGAGAGAAGGGAAGCCTCCTGCACTGCTGGTGGGAGTGTAACCCGGTGCAGCCACGATGCCAAAGGTGTGGAACTGCCTCAGAAGTTTAAGTATCCATGTCCCGTATGACCCAGCTATTAATCTGCCGCTTGTTTATCCAAAAAAGTCAGAAAGACTACCGCATAAAGACATGTGCATGGCTGTGTTCACCACAGTCTTACTCCTGATATCCAAGACTTGGAAAGCACCCTGGTGTCCAGCAAGGGATGATTGGAGAAGGAAGATGGGCTATAGCCACAAAATGGCATACCACTCAGCCGGAACAAATGATGCAAGCCAGCCATTTGTGACCACCAGAATGGCTGTGAGGGTTTTAGGGGAAGTGTAACAAGCCCCAGTGAGAAATTCAAATACCATAGAATCTCACTTACAAGGAGAAGAAAAAGCAAGCACTAACCAACAGGTGGCACTGAACATTTGTATGTGGGCTCCCAGAGGCAAAGAGGGGCGGTGACGGAGGGTGAAAGAGAAGATTAGGCACAAGTGTGTGGTGAGGGCCTGTGATTAGTCTTACACTGGTGAAGATGATGTAAGCTACACAGAAGTCTAAAGCAATGAGGATGTGAATCTGGAAGTTATAGTACGTTCTAATGCAGGGTCATGGCTATAAATTCACCTCAAATCAAAAATCCAAAAAGGGGTCCAGAATGATGTCATAAAGCTTTGGGGGCGGAAAGAGTTTACAGAAGGTGAACTTCCAAGGATGGAAAATCACCTCCAAATGCTTACAGATGCTACAGAAAGGCAGACCATTCCAAATAGGTGAAGAGGAATACTACGAAGAGAACATGATCAGTCCTAAACCCATGAACGAACGGAAAATGTTACCGTCCATGATGTTATTACTAATCACCTTCACGAATAATCCAAACAGGCCCACGTCTTCCCAAGTTCAGGCAAAAGGTTGGTCCAAAAGTACAATTCAGGGCCGGCCCTGTGGTGGAGCAGGTAAGTGCCCACATTCCGCTTGGGCGGCCCGGGCCTCACTGTTTCACATTACGAGTGCATATCACATTAGTAGTGTTAGGAAATATAGATTTCATGGTATGGTGCGGGCAGAGATCATAAATAAGCAGCAATTGTGAGGATACGTTATCAATACGCACAAGAAAAGGAACCATAAGAATATTACAATCTATGGAAGTATCTGGTACACTTCCCAAAGGCAGAAGGAAGGAAAACTTGTGACCTGCCAAGGTGGAATTGGCAGAGTGCCACGAGATGACACCATCATTGTGCATCAGAACATTCCCTGGGCAACTTCAACTTGTGAGGGAGTCCAGGACTTTTTCTGGGTAAGGTCCACCCATTTTGCCATCTACCCAAGATATAAGAGATAAAACCCAGGATAATCTTACAGGAGTGACACCAGTGTCTAGAGAGAATGTAGGAGCCCTTTCGAAGTTCAAGGAGAAAGATAGAAACTGACAACAATTGCAGAAAAAGGAAAACTATCCTACCTAGACAGGGTGAGGAGTCAGACTGGTCTGAGATGGCTGTGAAACTCTGTGTGCACGGAGGTTGTCAGGACAACTTCGAATTTTGAGGTCGCTTATGACATCACGGTGAACATGTCCCCCAGGGTGGCCGCATGGTTACAGTCTGAGGATTGGCCTAGGCTAGGCTATTAAAGGGACAGATACCCAGAAACAGGTTTGGCAAACAGAAAGCAGGCACAGAAACTAGAAGAGATAAAACAGAGTCTGATGCAAGGGATAAGAAAGGAACCCTAGGCCACAAGTGAGAATAGAGGGACAGGCACGGAGAGGAGAACATTGTCATCTATTCAAGTCTATGGGGAGGTCATGCTGATTCAAGCTTGCAACTTCATTGGAAACAAGTGGCCGGACTTGGCGTTCATCACACCTACAGTGCCCTTGTGCCTTAAGCATAATGCAAAGTCAAGAAAGATGTCTTGAGGACATTGAAGAGAAGAATCGATGCCTCCTTTCCAAGGCCCATAGCATTCTTTGCAGGTCAGTCTCTTTTTCCGAAGCTCTGGTGTCACGTGGGCCCACTGGGCACATGGTAATGTGTCCCAAGAGATGTCTTGGAAGCCTTGAAGGAATGGAGCCCTGTCACGCTTGGGGTATGTCTCTTTGTTTGGAAGTGCTCTACAAGGGTGCTGAAAAGCACCCTCTTCCACAGGGCTTCGTTCCTTCGTGAAGGCTGCCCTCCCAGGCTAGTGTGCTCTGTTTGCCTCCATGGAAATTCTCTCCCCCTACCTCTTGCCGTAGAAGGATTATTGATTATGTGTTTTGACACCATATGTAAGGAAGTTGCACGAAAATTAGAACTTTACAGTTGTGTTTCAAGAAAAATAAACAGGCCAGGGTAGAGGATGTAGGGCAAACAAATGGCACACCCTATAAAAATTAAGTAAGCCCGTATCTGGACGGAATCTAGGGGAACGTTCAAGGATCAGGGGTCAAGTTCGAAACTTCCCAAATCCGGAAAAGAGACAGAAAAATATCTTTCCTGGAGAGTGGAATTCATCCGATTTGTCTAAGTTGTCTTGGAAACATTGTGTCCGTGAAGGGGGTTGCCAGGACCACCTCGAATTTGGAGTTTCTGATCTCAGGATGTCAAACCAACCCACATGACCACGTGTTCTCAGTGCTTAGTTTGACCTAGGCTAGGGTAGCCAAGAGTCCTACAAGTGACCGGTGCAAATTCAAGGACAACAACCAAGAGTCACGAAAGCACTCACACCTCACCCTAGAGAACATACAGCGATTAAAGAAATACAAACTAATCCCTCGGAATGAAGGAGAACGGAATGATAAGCATGTCTAAGGGAGATAGCTGAGAAAGACCATGACGAGTATACTATGGAAAAGAAAAAGAGGACCCAGAAAATGGAAGGTGAACAGAAATCACACCTGAATTATCCACAATGAAAGATGATGTCCGTCTTTAGACAGACTCTGCTGGAACGTTTGAAAGTCAGAGAAATTCACAAGCCAAAAAACGGCAGCGAAGGTCAAGCATGGGCTAACTGGGAAGGGTGAGTTATGAGACTGCTCCAAGCAGGCTCTGAAACCTGTATCCAGGAAGCATGCTGGACCTCAGAGACACAATTATGACAAATCCTCTGACATCACAATGGACCCGAAAAACAACCTAGCCTCATCTACACAGTGCTAGAGTTGGGCTCACTAGTATATTTAACTCCCGTTGCACTCAACTGCACGTTGCCACTGAACATGTAAGTGGCCGGCCGGTGGTGCAGTGGTGAGGTCCGCACCTTCTGGGTCTGTGGCCCAGTATGGGCTGGGTGGAATCCTCGGTTTGGGCCTCCTCACCACTGCTTCAGTTGTTCTGGTGCAGGCGTCCGAGGTAGAGTAGAGGCAGATGGGAAGGGACGTTGGACAGGGCCAGACTTCCACAGCAAATACAGGAGCATTGCCAGCAGATGTGAGCACAGCAATGCACTTGTGCCAAAACAAAACCAATTAAAAGTTGCAAAGAATAGAAAAACTGAAGCTAAGGAAAAAAAAAACAAAAAAACAGGAGCTTGCCATTACGAAGAATAGGATCTCTGTGAATAACCTTAGCAAAACAGGTGAATTCTATGTTAATTCAAAAACTAGCAAACCTTTGGGGAAAGAAACTCAAGAAGACACAAGAAAAAAAAAGATACCGAGGGATCTAGGAATGGAAGGATTAACACACTTGAAAGGTTCATACCGCAGTAAGGAATCTCTGGATTCCATGCAATCCCAGTCAAAGTTGCAGCAGTATTTGCCACAGAGAAGAAGAGAGAATCCTAAAGTTTCTAGCCAGCAACACGAGACCCTGACTAGGCAAAGGAATCCTCAGGAAAACGAACAAAGCGGCACGTGTCACAATTTCTGATTTCAACATAGAGGACGAAGCGCTAGGTACCGAAACGGCACAGTCTGGGCCCCAAAACAGGCATGAAGACCCATGCAAAACAATTGAGAGCCCAGAGCCCAACTCAAACTTACATGGACAGCCCATTTTGGACCAGGGAGCCAAGTGGAGACAGCGGAGAAAGGAGAGTCTCTACAATAAACGGTGCTGGGAAGCCTGCACAGCCACATGGAACACAACGAGAGTACACCATGATGTTACACCTGGCACACACACCACCTGAAGTGGATTAAAGCCTTGAATGGCAGACTTGAAACCGTGAACCTTGTAGGAGAAGACCTAGGCAGAGTGCTCTTTGCCATCTGTCTGAGCCGCCTATTTGGAAGAAGCATGTCTGACTGGGCAAGGGCAACAAAGGAAACAAGAAACAAACGGGACCACATCAAATGCACACACTTCTGCCCACTCAAGGAAACCATCAACTGAATACTAAGACACCACAACAATTGGGAGAGGATGTTTGCAAACCACACATCGGACAAGGGGTGAAAAGCCCAAAGATACAATCAACTCGCACGTCTCCACAAAAAAAAAAACAAGCCAATGAAAACCTGGTCAAAAGATGGAAGCAGAGATTTCTCCGAAGAAGACAGAAAGAGGGCCAGTAGGTGCACGAAAACTTGTTCACCATCATTAAGTCTCAGGAAAATGCAAATCCAAACTGCAAGGCCATGGCAGCTCACTGTGGTCAGCATGGCTAGAAGGAAGCAGACAGGAAATAACAAGTGTCAGAGAGGAGGTGGAGAGAAGGGAAGCCTCCTGCACTGCTGGTGGGAGTGTAACCCGGTGCAGCCACGATGCCAAAGGTGTGGAACTGCCTCAGAAGTTTAAGTATCCATGTCCCGTATGACCCAGCTATTAATCTGCCGCTTGTTTATCCAAAAAAGTCAGAAAGACTACCGCATAAAGACATGTGCATGGCTGTGTTCACCACAGTCTTACTCCTGATATCCAAGACTTGGAAAGCACCCTGGTGTCCAGCAAGGGATGATTGGAGAAGGAAGATGGGCTATAGCCACAAAATGGCATACCACTCAGCCGGAACAAATGATGCAAGCCAGCCATTTGTGACCACCAGAATGGCTGTGAGGGTTTTAGGGGAAGTGTAACAAGCCCCAGTGAGAAATTCAAATACCATAGAATCTCACTTACAAGGAGAAGAAAAAGCAAGCACTAACCAACAGGTGGCACTGAACATTTGTATGTGGGCTCCCAGAGGCAAAGAGGGGCGGTGACGGAGGGTGAAAGAGAAGATTAGGCACAAGTGTGTGGTGAGGGCCTGTGATTAGTCTTACACTGGTGAAGATGATGTAAGCTACACAGAAGTCTAAAGCAATGAGGATGTGAATCTGGAAGTTATAGTACGTTCTAATGCAGGGTCATGGCTATAAATTCACCTCAAATCAAAAATCCAAAAAGGGGTCCAGAATGATGTCATAAAGCTTTGGGGGCGGAAAGAGTTTACGGAAGGTGAACTTCCAAGGATGGAAAATCACCTCCAAATGCTTACAGATGCTACAGAAAGGCAGACCATTCCAAATAGGTGAAGAGGAATACTACGAAGAGAACATGATCAGTCCTAAACCCATGAACGAACGGAAAATGTTACCGTCCATGATGTTATTACTAATCACCTTCACGAATAATCCAAACAGGCCCACGTCTTCCCAAGTTCAGGCAAAAGGTTGGTCCAAAAGTACAATTCAGGGCCGGCCCTGTGGTGGAGCAGGTAAGTGCCCACATTCCGCTTGGGCGGCCCGGGCCTCACTGTTTCACATTACGAGTGCATATCACATTAGTAGTGTTAGGAAATATAGATTTCATGGTATGGTGCGGGCAGAGATCATAAATAAGCAGCAATTGTGAGGATACGTTATCAATACGCACAAGAAAAGGAACCATAAGAATATTACAATCTATGGAAGTATCTGGTACACTTCCCAAAGGCAGAAGGAAGGAAAACTTGTGACCTGCCAAGGTGGAATTGGCAGAGTGCCACGAGATGACACCATCATTGTGCATCAGAACATTCCCTGGGCAACTTCAACTTGTGAGGGAGTCCAGGACTTTTTCTGGGTAAGGTCCACCCATTTTGCCATCTACCCAAGATATAAGAGATAAAACCCAGGATAATCTTACAGGAGTGACACCAGTGTCTAGAGAGAATGTAGGAGCCCTTTCGAAGTTCAAGGAGAAAGATAGAAACTGACAACAATTGCAGAAAAAGGAAAACTATCCTACCTAGACAGGGTGAGGAGTCAGACTGGTCTGAGATGGCTGTGAAACTCTGTGTGCACGGAGGTTGTCAGGACAACTTCGAATTTTGAGGTCGCTTATGACATCACGGTGAACATGTCCCCCAGGGTGGCCGCATGGTTACAGTCTGAGGATTGGCCTAGGCTAGGCTATTAAAGGGACAGATACCCAGAAACAGGTTTGGCAAACAGAAAGCAGGCACAGAAACTAGAAGAGATAAAACAGAGTCTGATGCAAGGGATAAGAAAGGAACCCTAGGCCACAAGTGAGAATAGAGGGACAGGCACGGAGAGGAGAACATTGTCATCTATTCAAGTCTATGGGGAGGTCATGCTGATTCAAGCTTGCAACTTCATTGGAAACAAGTGGCCGGACTTGGCGTTCATCACACCTACAGTGCCCTTGTGCCTTAAGCATAATGCAAAGTCAAGAAAGATGTCTTGAGGACATTGAAGAGAAGAATCGATGCCTCCTTTCCAAGGCCCATAGCATTCTTTGAAGGTCAGTCTCTTTTTCCGAAGCTCTGGTGTCACGTGGGCCCACTGGGCACATGGTAATGTGTCCCAAGAGATGTCTTGGAAGCCTTGAAGGAATGGAGCCCTGTCACGCTTGGGGTATGTCTCTTTGTTTGGAAGTGCTCTACAAGGGTGATGAAAAGCACCCTCTTCCACAGGGCTTCGTTCCTTCGTGAAGGCTGCCCTCCCAGGCTAGTGTGCTCTGTTTGCCTCCATCGAAATTCTCTCCCCCTACCTCTTGCCGTAGAAGGATTATTGATTATGTGTTTTGACACCATATGTAAGGAAGTTGCACGAAAATTAGAACTTTACAGTTGTGTTTCAAGAAAAATAAACAGGCCAGGGTAGAGGATGTAGGGCAAACAAATGGCACACCCTATAAAAATTAAGTAAGCCCGTATCTGGACGGAATCTAGGGGAACGTTCAAGGATCAGGGGTCAAGTTCGAAACTTCCCAAATCCGGAAAAGAGACAGAAAAATATCTTTCCTGGAGAGTGGAATTCATCCGATTTGTCTAAGTTGTCTTGGAAACATTGTGTCCGTGAAGGGGGTTGCCAGGACCACCTCGAATTTGGAGTTTCTGATCTCAGGATGTCAAACCAACCCACATGACCACGTGTTCTCAGTGCTTAGTTTGACCTTGGCTAGGATAGCCAAGAGTCCTACAAGTGACCGGTGCAAATTCAAGGACAACAACCAAGAGTCACGAAAGCACTCACACCTCACCCTAGAGAACATACAGCGATTAAAGAAATACAAACTAATCCCTTGGAATGAAGGAGAACGGACTGATAAGCATGTCTAAGGGAGATAGCTGAGAAAGACCATGACGAGTATACTATGGAAAAGAAAAAGAGGACCCAGAAAATGGAAGGTGAACAGAAATCACACCTGAATTATCCACAATGAAAGATGATGTCCGTCTTTAGACAGACTCTGCTGGAACGTTTGAAAGTCAGAGAAATTCAGAAGCCAAAAAACGGCAGCGAAGGTCAAGCATGGGCTAACTGGGAAGGGTGAGTTATGAGACTGCTCCAAGCAGGCTCTGAAACCTGTATCCAGGAAGCATGCTGGACCTCAGAGACACAATTATGACAAATCCTCTGACATCACAATGGACCCGAAAAACAACCTAGCCTCATCTACACAGTGCTAGAGTTGGGCTCACTAGTATATTTAACTCCCATTGCACTCAACTGCACGTTGCCACTGAACATGTAAGTGGCCGGCCGGTGGTGCAGTGGTGAGGTCCGCACCTTCTGGGTCTGTGGCCCAGTATGAGCTGGGTGGAATCCTCGGTTTGGGCCTCCTCACCACTGCTTCAGTTGTTCTGGTGCAGGCGTCCGAGGTAGAGTAGAGGCAGATGGGAAGGGACGTTGGACAGGGCCAGACTTCCACAGCAAATACAGGAGCATTGCCAGCAGATGTGAGCACAGCAATGCACTTGTGCCAAAACAAAACCAATTAAAAGTTGCAAAGAATAGAAAAACTGAAGCTAAGGAAAAAAAAAAACAAAAACAGGAGCTTGCCATTACGAAGAATAGGATCTCTGTGAATAACCTTAGCAAAACAGGTGAATTCTATGTTAATTCAAAAACTAGCAAACCTTTGGGGAAAGAAACTCAAGAAGACACAAGAAAAAAAAAGATACCGAGGGATCTAGGAATGGAAGGATTAACACACTTGAAAGGTTCATACCGCAGTAAGGAATCTCTGGATTCCATGCAATCCCAGTCAAAGTTGCAGCAGTATTTGCCACAGAGAAGAAGAGAGAATCCTAAAGTTTCTAGCCAGCAACACGAGACCCTGACTAGGCAAAGGAATCCTCAGGAAAACGAACAAAGCGGCACGTGTCACAATTTCTGATTTCAACATAGAGGACGAA
Source organism: Equus asinus (assembly GCF_041296235.1). Lineage (NCBI taxonomy): Eukaryota > Metazoa > Chordata > Mammalia > Perissodactyla > Equidae > Equus > Equus asinus. The sequence goes on along the minus strand of NC_091813.1, from coordinate 7,915,155 downwards.
GCGCTAGGTACCGAAACGGCACAGTCTGGGCCCCAAAACAGGCATGAAGACCCATGCAAAACAATTGAGAGCCCAGAGCCCAACTCAAACTTACATGGACAGCCCATTTTGGACCAGGGAGCCAAGTGGAGACAGCGGAGAAAGGAGAGTCTCTACAATAAACGGTGCTGGGAAGCCTGCACAGCCACATGGAGCACAACGAGAGTACACCATGATGTTACACCTGGCACACACACCACCTGAAGTGGATTAAAGCCTTGAATGGCAGACTTGAAACCGTGAACCTTGTAGGAGAAGACCTAGGCAGAGTGCTCTTTGCCATCTGTCTGAGCCGCCTATTTGGAAGAAGCATGTCTGACTGGGCAAGGGCAACAAAGGAAACAAGAAACAAACGGGACCACATCAAATGCACACACTTCTGCCCACTCAAGGAAACCATCAACTGAATACTAAGACACCACAACAATTGGGAGAGGATGTTTGCAAACCACACATCGGACAAGGGGTGAAAAGCCCAAAGATACAATCAACTCGCACGTCTCCACAAGAAAAAAAACAAGCCAATGAAAACCTGGTCAAAAGATGGAAGCAGAGATTTCTCCGAAGAAGACAGAAAGAGGGCCAGTAGGTGCACGAAAACTTGTTCACCATCATGAAGTCTCAGGAAAATGCAAATCCAAACTGCAAGGCCATGGCAGCTCACTGTGGTCAGCATGGCTAGAAGGAAGCAGACAGGAAATAACAAGTGTCAGAGAGGAGGTGGAGAGAAGGGAAGCCTCCTGCACTGCTGGTGGGAGTGTAACCCGGTGCAGCCACGATGCCAAAGGTGTGGAACTGCCTCAGAAGTTTAAGTATCCATGTCCCGTATGACCCAGCTATTAATCTGCCGCTTGTTTATCCAAAAAAGTCAGAAAGACTACCGCATAAAGACATGTGCATGGCTGTGTTCACCACAGTCTTACTCCTGATATCCAAGACTTGGAAAGCACCCTGGTGTCCAGCAAGGGATGATTGGAGAAGGAAGATGGGCTATAGCCACACAATGGTATACCACTCAGCCGGAACAAATGATGCAATCCAGCCATTTGTGACCACCAGAATGGCTGTGAGGGTTTTAGGGGAAGTGTAACAAGCCCCAGTGAGAAATTCAAATACCATAGAATCTCACTTACAAGGAGAAGAAAAAGCAAGCACTAACCATCAGGTGGCACTGAACATTTGTATGCGGGCTCCCAGAGGCAAAGAGGGGCGGTGACGGAGGGTGAAAGAGAAGATTAGGCACAAGTGTGTGGTGAGGGCCTGTGATTAGTCTTACACTGGTGAAGATGATGTAAGCTACACAGAAGTCTAAAGCAATGAGGATGTGAATCTGGAAGTTATAGTACGTTCTAATGCAGGGTCATGGCTATAAATTCACCTGAAATCAAAAATCCAAAACGGGGTCCAGAATGATGTCATAAAGCTTTGGGGGCGGAAAGAGTTTACGGAAGGTGAACTTCCAAGGATGGAAAATCACCTCCAAATGCTTACAGATGCTACAGAAAGGCAGACCATTCCAAATAGGTGAAGAGGAATACTACGAAGAGAACATGATCAGTCCTAAACCCATGAACGAACGGAAAATGTTACCGTCCATGATGTTATTACTAATCACCTTCACGAATAATCCAAACAGGCCCACGTCTTCCCAAGTTCAGGCAAAAGGTTGGTCCAAAAGTACAATTCAGGGCCGGCCCTGTGGTGGAGCAGGTAAGTGCTCACATTCCGCTTGGGCGGCCCGGGCCTCACTGTTTCACATTACGAGTGCATATCACATTAGTAGTGTTAGGAAATATAGATTTCATGGTATGGTGCGGGCAGAGATCATAAATAAGCAGCAATTGTGAGGATACGTTATCAATACGCACAAGAAAAGGAACCATAAGAATATTACAATCTATGGAAGTATCTGGTACACTTCCCAAAGGCAGAAGGAAGGAAGACTTGTGACCTGCCAAGGTGGAATTGGCAGAGTGCCACGAGATGACACCATCATTGTGCATCAGAACATTCCCTGGGCAACTTCAACTTGTGAGGGAGTCCAGGACTTTTTCTGGGTAAGGTCCACCCATTTTGCCATCTACCCAAGATATAAGAGATAAAACCCAGGATAATCTTACAGGAGTGAAACCAGTGTCTAGAGAGAATGTAGGAGCCCTATCGAAGTTCAAGGAGAATGATAGAAACTGACAACAATTGCAGAAAAAGGAAAACTATCCTACCTAGACAGGGTGAGGAGTCAGACTGGTCTGAGATGGCTGTGAAACTCTGTGTGCACGGAGGTTGTCAGGACAACTTCGAATTTTGAGGTCGCTTATGACATCACGGTGAACATGTCCCCTAGGGTGGCCGCATGGTTACAGTCTGAGGATTGGCCTAGGCTAGGCTATTAAAGGGACAGATACCCAGAAACAGGTTTGGCAAACAGAAAGCAGGCACAGAAACTAGAAGAGATAAAACAGAGTCTGATGCAAGGGATAAGAAAGGAACCCTAGGCCACAAGTGAGAATAGAGGGACAGGCACGGAGAGGAGAACATTGTCATCTATTCAAGTCTATGGGGAGGTCATGCTGATTCAAGCTTGCAACTTCATTGGAAACAAGTGGCCGGACTTGGCGTTCATCACACCTACAGTGCCCTTGTGCCTTAAGCATAATGCAAAGTCAAGAAAGATGTCTTGAGGACATTGAAGAGAAGAATCGATGCCTCCTTTCCAAGGCCCATAGCATTCTTTGAAGGTCAGTCTCTTTTTCCGAAGCTCTGGTGTCACGTGGGCCCACTGGGCACATGGTAATGTGTCCCAAGAGATGTCTTGGAAGCCTTAAAGGAATGGAGCCCTGTCACGCTTGGGGTATGTCTCTTTGTTTGGAAGTGCTCTACAAGGGTGCTGAAAAGCACCCTCTTCCACAGGGCTTCGTTCCTTCGTGAAGGCTGCCCTCCCAGGCTAGTGTGCTCTGTTTGCCTCCATCGAAATTCTCTCCCCCTACCTCTTGCCGTAGAAGGATTATTGATTATGTGTTTTGACACCATATGTAAGGAAGTTGCACGAAAATTAGAACTTTACAGTTGTGTTTCAAGAAAAATAAACAGGCCAGGGTAGAGGATGTAGGGCAAACAAATGGCACACCCTATAAAAATTAAGTAAGCCCGTATCTGGACGGAATCTAGGGGAACGTTCAAGGATCAGGGGTCAAGTTCGAAACTTCCCAAATCCGGAAAAGAGACAGAAAAATATCTTTCCTGGAGAGTGGAATTCATCCGATTTGTCTAAGTTGTCTTGGAAACATTGTGTCCGTGAAGGGGGTTGCCAGGACCACCTCGAATTTGGAGTTTCTGATCTCAGGATGTCAAACCAACCCACATGACCACGTGTTCTCAGTGCTTAGTTTGACCTTGGCTAGGATAGCCAAGAGTCCTACAAGTGACCGGTGCAAATTCAAGGACAACAACCAAGAGTCACGAAAGCACTCACACCTCACCCTAGAGAACATACAGCGATTAAAGAAATACAAACTAATCCCTTGGAATGAAGGAGAACGGACTGATAAGCATGTCTAAGGGAGATAGCTGAGAAAGACCATGACGAGTATACTATGGAAAAGAAAAAGAGGACCCAGAAAATGGAAGGTGAACAGAAATCACACCTGAATTATCCACAATGAAAGATGATGTCCGTCTTTAGACAGACTCTGCTGGAACGTTTGAAAGTCAGAGAAATTCACAAGCCAAAAAACGGCAGCGAAGGTCAAGCATGGGCTAACTGGGAAGGGTGAGTTATGAGACTGCTCCAAGCAGGCTCTGAAACCTGTATCCAGGAAGCATGCTGGACCTCAGAGACACAATTATGACAAATCCTCTGACATCACAATGGACCCGAAAAACAACCTAGCCTCATCTACACAGTGCTAGAGTTGGGCTCACTAGTATATTTAACTCCCATTGCACTCAACTGCACGTTGCCACTGAACATGTAAGTGGCCGGCCGGTGGTGCAGTGGTGAGGTCCGCACCTTCTGGGTCTGTGGCCCAGTATGGGCTGGGTGGAATCCTCGGTTTGGGCCTCCTCACCACTGCTTCAGTTGTTCTGGTGCAGGCGTCCGAGGTAGAGTAGAGGCAGATGGGAAGGGACGTTGGACAGGGCCAGACTTCCACAGCAAATACAGGAGCATTGCCAGCAGATGTGAGCACAGCAATGCACTTGTGCCAAAACAAAACCAATTAAAAGTTGCAAAGAATAGAAAAACTGAAGCTAAGGAAAAAAAAAAAAAAAAAAACAGGAGCTTGCCATTACGAAGAATAGGATCTCTGTGAATAACCTTAGCAAAACAGGTGAATTCTATGTTAATTCAAAAACTAGCAAACCTTTGGGGAAAGAAACTCAAGAAGACACAAGAAAAAAAAAGATACCGAGGGATCTAGGAATGGAAGGATTAACACACTTGAAAGGTTCATACCGCAGTAAGGAATCTCTGGATTCCATGCAATCCCAGTCAAAGTTGCAGCAGTATTTGCCACAGAGAAGAAGAGAGAATCCTAAAGTTTCTAGCCAGCAACACGAGACCCTGACTAGGCAAAGGAATACTCAGGAAAACGAACAAAGCAGCACGTGTCACAATTTCTGATTTCAACATAGAGGACGAAGCGCTAGGTACCGAAACGGCACAGTCTGGGCCCCAAAACAGGCATGAAGACCCATGCAAAACAATTGAGAGCCCAGAGCCCAACTCAAACTTACATGGACAGCCCATTTTGGACCAGGGAGCCAAGTGGAGACAGCGGAGGAAGGAGAGTCTCTACAATAAACGGTGCTGGGAAGCCTGCACAGCCACATGGAACACAACGAGAGTACACCATGATGTTACACCTGGCACACACACCACCTGAAATGGATTAAAGCCTTGAATGGCAGACTTGAAACCGTGAACCTTGTAGGAGAAGACCTAGGCAGAGTGCTCTTTGCCATCTGTCTGAGCCGCCTATTTGGAAGAAGCATGTCTGACTGGGCAAGGGCAACAAAGGAAACAAGAAACAAACGGGACCACATCAAATGCACACACTTCTGCCCACTCAAGGAAACCATCAACTGAATACTAAGACACCACAACAATTGGGAGAGGATGTTTGCAAACCACACATCGGACAAGGGGTGAAAAGCCCAAAGATACAATCAACTCGCACGTCTCCACAAGAAAAAAAACAAGCCAATGAAAACCTGGTCAAAAGATGGAAGCAGAGATTTCTCCGAAGAAGACAGAAAGAGGGCCAGTAGGTGCACGAAAACTTGTTCACCATCATTAAGTCTCAGGAAAATGCAAATCCAAACTGCAAGGCCATGGCAGCTCACTGTGGTCAGCATGGCTAGAAGGAAGCAGACAGGAAATAACAAGTGTCAGAGAGGAGGTGGAGAGAAGGGAAGCCTCCTGCACTGCTGGTGGGAGTGTAACCCGGTGCAGCCACGATGCCAAAGGTGTGGAACTGCCTCAGAAGTTTAAGTATCCATGTCCCGTATGACCCAGCTATTAATCTGCCGCTTGTTTATCCAAAACAGTCAGAAAGACTACCGCATAAAGACATGTGCATGGCTGTGTTCACCACAGTCTTACTCCTGATATCCAAGACTTGGAAAGCACCCTGGTGTCCAGCAAGGGATGATTGGAGAAGGAAGATGGGCTATAGCCACACAATGGTATACCACTCAGCCGGAACAAATGATGCAATCCAGCCATTTGTGACCACCAGAATGGCTGTGAGGGTTTTAGGGGAAGTGTAACAAGCCCCAGTGAGAAATTCAAATACCATAGAATCTCACTTACAAGGAGAAGAAAAAGCAAGCACTAACCAACAGGTGGCACTGAACATTTGTATGCGGGCTCCCAGAGGCAAAGAGGGGCGGTGACGGAGGGTGAAAGAGAAGATTAGGCACAAGTGTGTGGTGAGGGCCTGTGATTAGTCTTACACTGGTGAAGATGATGTAAGCTACACAGAAGTCTAAAGCAATGAGGATGTGAATCTGGAAGTTATAGTACGTTCTAATGCAGGGTCATGGCTATAAATTCACCTCAAATCAAAAATCCAAAAAGGGGTCCAGAATGATGTCATAAAGCTTTGGGGGCGGAAAGAGTTTACAGCAGGTGAACTTCCAAGGATGGAAAATCACCTCCAAATGCTTACAGATGCTACAGAAAGGCAGACCATTCCAAATAGGTGAAGAGGAATACTACGAAGAGAACATGATCAGTCCTAAACCCATGAACGAACGGAAAATGTTACCGTCCATGATGTTATTACTAATCACCTTCACGAATAATCCAAACAGGCCCACGTCTTCCCAAGTTCAGGCAAAAGGTTGGTCCAAAAGTACAATTCAGGGCCGGCCCTGTGGTGGAGCAGGTAAGTGCCCACATTCCGCTTGGGCGGCCCGGGCCTCACTGTTTCACATTACGAGTGCATATCACATTAGTAGTGTTAGGAAATATAGATTTCATGGTATGGTGCGGGCAGAGATCATAAATAAGCAGCAATTGTGAGGATACGTTATCAATACGCACAAGAAAAGGAACCATAAGTATATTACAATCTATGGAAGTATCTGGTACACTTCCCAAAGGCAGAAGGAAGGAAGACTTGTGACCTGCCAAGGTGGAATTGGCAGAGTGCCACGAGATGACACCATCATTGTGCATCAGAACATTCCCTGGGCAACTTCAACTTGTGAGGGAGTCCAGGACTTTTTCTGGGTAAGGTCCACCCATTTTGCCATCTACCCAAGATATAAGAGATAAAACCCAGGATAATCTTACAGGAGTGACACCAGTGTCTAGAGAGAATGTAGGAGCCCTTTCGAAGTTCAAGGAGAAAGATAGAAACTGACAACAATTGCAGAAAAAGGAAAACTATCCTACCTAGACAGGGTGAGGAGTCAGACTGGTCTGAGATGGCTGTGAAACTCTGTGTGCACGGAGGTTGTCAGGACAACTTCGAATTTTGAGGTCGCTTATGACATCACTGTGAACATGTCCCCTAGGGTGGCCGCATGGTTACAGTCTGAGGATTGGCCTAGGCTAGGCTATTAAAGGGACAGATACCCAGAAACAGGTTTGGCAAACAGAAAGCAGGCACAGAAACTAGAAGAGATAAAACAGAGTCTGATGCAAGGGATAAGAAAGGAACCCTAGGCCACAAGTGAGAATAGAGGGACAGGCACGGAGAGGAGAACATTGTCATCTATTCAAGTCTATGGGGAGGTCATGCTGATTCAAGCTTGCAACTTCATTGGAAACAAGTGGCCGGACTTGGCGTTCATCACACCTACAGTGCCCTTGTGCCTTAAGCATAATGCAAAGTCAAGAAAGATGTCTTGAGGACATTGAAGAGAAGAATCGATGCCTCCTTTCCAAGGCCCATAGCATTCTTTGCAGGTCAGTCTCTTTTTCCGAAGCTCTGGTGTCACGTGGGCCCACTGGGCACATGGTAATGTGTCCCAAGAGATGTCTTGGAAGCCTTGAAGGAATGGAGCCCTGTCACGCTTGGGGTATGTCTCTTTGTTTGGAAGTGCTCTACAAGGGTGCTGAAAAGCACCCTCTTCCACAGGGCTTCGTTCCTTCGTGAAGGCTGCCCTCCCAGGCTAGTGTGCTCTGTTTGCCTCCATCGAAATTCTCTCGCCCTACCTCTTGCCGTAGAAGGATTATTGATTATGTGTTTTGACACCATATGTAAGGAAGTTGCACGAAAATTAGAACTTTACAGTTGTGTTTCAAGAAAAATAAACAGGCCAGGGTAGAGGATGTAGGGCAAACAAATGGCACACCCTATAAAAATTAAGTAAGCCCGTATCTGGACGGAATCTAGGGGAACGTTCAAGGATCAGGGGTCAAGTTCGAAACTTCCCAAATCCGGAAAAGAGACAGAAAAATATCTTTCCTGGAGAGTGGAATTCATCCGATTTGTCTAAGTTGTCTTGGAAACATTGTGTCCGTGAAGGGGGTTGCCAGGACCACCTCGAATTTGGAGTTTCTGATCTCAGGATGTCAAACCAACCCACATGACCACGTGTTCTCAGTGCTTAGTTTGACCTAGGCTAGGGTAGCCAAGAGTCCTACGAGTGACCGGTGCAAATTCAAGGACAACAACCAAGAGTCACGAAAGCACTCACACCTCACCCTAGAGAACATACAGCGATTAAAGAAATACAAACTAATCCCTTGGAATGAAGGAGAACGGACTGATAAGCATGTCTAAGGGAGATAGCTGAGAAAGACCATGACGAGTATACTATGGAAAAGAAAAAGAGGACCCAGAAAATGGAAGGTGAACAGAAATCACACCTGAATTATCCACAATGAAAGATGATGTCCGTCTTTAGACAGACTCTGCTGGAACGTTTGAAAGTCAGAGAAATTCACAAGCCAAAAAACGGCAGCGAAGGTCAAGCATGGGCTAACTGGGAAGGGTGAGTTATGAGACTGCTCCAAGCAGGCTCTGAAACCTGTATCCAGGAAGCATGCTGGACCTCAGAGACACAATTATGACAAATCCTCTGACATCACAATGGACCCGAAAAACAACCTAGCCTCATCTACACAGTGCTAGAGTTGGGCTCACTAGTATATTTAACTCCCATTGCACTCAAGTGCACGTTGCCACTGAACATGTAAGTGGCCGGCCGGTGGTGCAGTGGTGAGGTCCGCACCTTCTGGGTCTGTGGCCCAGTATGGGCTGGGTGGAATCCTCGGTTTGGGCCTCCTCACCACTGCTTCAGTTGTTCTGGTGCAGGCGTCCGAGGTAGAGTAGAGGCAGATGGGAAGGGACGTTGGACAGGGCCAGACTTCCACAGCAAATACAGGAGCATTGCCAGCAGATGTGAGCACAGCAATGCACTTGTGCCAAAACAAAACCAATTAAAAGTTGCAAAGAATAGAAAAACTGAAGCTAAGGAAAAAAAAAAAACAAAAAAACAGGAGCTTGCCATTACGAAGAATAGGATCTCTGTGAATAACCTTAGCAAAACAGGTGAATTCTATGTTAATTCAAAAACTAGCAAACCTTTGGGGAAAGAAACTCAAGAAGACACAAGAAAAAAAAAGATACCGAGGGATCTAGGAATGGAAGGATTAACACACTTGAAAGGTTCATACCGCAGTAAGGAATCTCTGGATTCCATGCAATCCCAGTCAAAGTTGCAGCAGTATTTGCCACAGAGAAGAAGAGAGAATCCTAAAGTTTCTAGCCAGCAACACGAGACCCTGACTAGGCAAAGGAATCCTCAGGAAAACGAACAAAGCGGCACGTGTCACAATTTCTGATTTCAACATAGAGGACGAAGCGCTAGGTACCGAAACGGCACAGTCTGGGCCCCAAAACAGGCATGAAGACCCATGCAAAACAATTGAGAGCCCAGAGCCCAACTCAAACTTACATGGACAGCCCATTTTGGACCAGGGAGCCAAGTGGAGACAGCGGAGGAAGGAGAGTCTCTACAATAAACGGTGCTGGGAAGCCTGCACAGCCACATGGAACACAACGAGAGTACACCATGATGTTACACCTGGCACACACACCACCTGAAGTGGATTAAAGCCTTGAATGGCAGACTTGAAACCGTGAACCTTGTAGGAGAAGACCTAGGCAGAGTGCTCTTTGCCATCTGTCTGAGCCGCCTATTTGGAAGAAGCATGTCTGACTGGGCAAGGGCAACAAAGGAAACAAGAAACAAACGGGACCACATCAAATGCACACACTTCTGCCCACTCAAGGAAACCATCAACTGAATACTAAGACACCACAACAATTGGGAGAGGATGTTTGCAAACCACACATCGGACAAGGGGTGAAAAGCCCAAAGATACAATCAACTCGCACGTCTCCACAAGAAAAAAAACAAGCCAATGAAAACCTGGTCAAAAGATGGAAGCAGAGATTTCTCCGAAGAAGACAGAAAGAGGGCCAGTAGGTGCACGAAAACTTGTTCACCATCATTAAGTCTCAGGAAAATGCAAATCCAAACTGCAAGGCCATGGCAGCTCACTGTGGTCAGCATGGCTAGAAGGAAGCAGACAGGAAATAACAAGTGTCAGAGAGGAGGTGGAGAGAAGGGAAGCCTCCTGCACTGCTGGTGGGAGTGTAACCCGGTGCAGCCACGATGCCAAAGGTGTGGAACTGCCTCAGAAATTTAAGTATCCATGTCCCGTATGACCCAGCTATTAATCTGCCGCTTGTTTATCCAAAAAAGTCAGAAAGACTACCGCATAAAGACATGTGCATGGCTGTGTTCACCACAGTCTTACTCCTGATATCCAAGACTTGGAAAGCACCCTGGTGTCCAGCAAGGGATGATTGGAGAAGGAAGATGGGCTATAGCCACAAAATGGCATACCACTCAGCCGGAACAAATGATGCAAGCCAGCCATTTGTGACCACCAGAATGGCTGTGAGGGTTTTAGGGGAAGTGTAACAAGCCCCAGTGAGAAATTCAAATACCATAGAATCTCACTTACAAGGAGAAGAAAAAGCAAGCACTAACCAACAGGTGGCACTGAACATTTGTATGCGGGCTCCCAGAGGCAAAGAGGGGCGGTGACGGAGGGTGAAAGAGAAGATTAGGCACAAGTGTGTGGTGAGGGCCTGTGATTAGTCTTACACTGGTGAAGATGATGTAAGCTACACAGAAGTCTAAAGCAATGAGGATGTGAATCTGGAAGTTATAGTACGTTCTAATGCAGGGTCATGGCTATAAATTCACCTCAAATCAAAAATCCAAAAAGGGGTCCAGAATGATGTCATAAAGCTTTGGGGGCGGAAAGAGTTTACGGAAGGTGAACTTCCAAGGATGGAAAATCACCTCCAAATGCTTACAGATGCTACAGAAAGGCAGACCATTCCAAATAGGTGAAGAGGAATACTACGAAGAGAACATGATCAGTCCTAAACCCATGAACGAACGGAAAATGTTACCGTCCATGATGTTATTACTAATCACCTTCACGAATAATCCAAACAGGCCCACGTCTTCCCAAGTTCAGGCAAAAGGTTGGTCCAAAAGTACAATTCAGGGCCGGCCCTGTGGTGGAGCAGGTAAGTGCCCACATTCCGCTTGGGCGGCCCGGGCCTCACTGTTTCACATTACGAGTGCATATCACATTAGTAGTGTTAGGAAATATAGATTTCATGGTATGGTGCGGGCAGAGATCATAAATAAGCAGCAATTGTGAGGATACGTTATCAATACGCACAAGAAAAGGAACCATAAGAATATTACAATCTATGGAAGTATCTGGTACACTTCCCAAAGGCAGAAGGAAGGAAAACTTGTGACCTGCCAAGGTGGAATTGGCAGAGTGCCACGAGATGACACCATCATTGTGCATCAGAACATTCCCTGGGCAACTTCAACTTGTGAGGGAGTCCAGGACTTTTTCTGGGTAAGGTCCACCCATTTTGCCATCTACCCAAGATATAAGAGATAAAACCCAGGATAATCTTACAGGAGTGACACCAGTGTCTAGAGAGAATGTAGGAGCCCTTTCGAAGTTCAAGGAGAAAGATAGAAACTGACAACAATTGCAGAAAAAGGAAAACTATCCTACCTAGACAGGGTGAGGAGTCAGACTGGTCTGAGATGGCTGTGAAACTCTGTGTGCACGGAGGTTGTCAGGACAACTTCGAATTTTGAGGTCGCTTATGACATCACGGTGAACATGTCCCCCAGGGTGGCCGCATGGTTACAGTCTGAGGATTGGCCTAGGCTAGGCTATTAAAGGGACAGATACCCAGAAACAGGTTTGGCAAACAGAAAGCAGGCACAGAAACTAGAAGAGATAAAACAGAGTCTGATGCAAGGGATAAGAAAGGAACCCTAGGCCACAAGTGAGAATAGAGGGACAGGCACGGAGAGGAGAACATTGTCATCTATTCAAGTCTATGGGGAGGTCATGCTGATTCAAGCTTGCAACTTCATTGGAAACAAGTGGCCGGACTTGGCGTTCATCACACCTACAGTGCCCTTGTGCCTTAAGCATAATGCAAAGTCAAGAAAGATGTCTTGAGGACATTGAAGAGAAGAATCGATGCCTCCTTTCCAAGGCCCATAGCATTCTTTGAAGGTCAGTCTCTTTTTCCGAAGCTCTGGTGTCACGTGGGCCCACTGGGCACATGGTAATGTGTCCCAAGAGATGTCTTGGAAGCCTTGAAGGAATGGAGCCCTGTCACGCTTGGGGTATGTCTCTTTGTTTGGAAGTGCTCTACAAGGGTGATGAAAAGCACCCTCTTCCACAGGGCTTCGTTCCTTCGTGAAGGCTGCCCTCCCAGGCTAGTGTGCTCTGTTTGCCTCCATCGAAATTCTCTCCCCCTACCTCTTGCCGTAGAAGGATTATTGATTATGTGTTTTGACACCATATGTAAGGAAGTTGCACGAAAATTAGAACTTTACAGTTGTGTTTCAAGAAAAATAAACAGGCCAGGGTAGAGGATGTAGGGCAAACAAATGGCACACCCTATAAAAATTAAGTAAGCCCGTATCTGGACGGAATCTAGGGGAACGTTCAAGGATCAGGGGTCAAGTTCGAAACTTCCCAAATCCGGAAAAGAGACAGAAAAATATCTTTCCTGGAGAGTGGAATTCATCCGATTTGTCTAAGTTGTCTTGGAAACATTGTGTCCGTGAAGGGGGTTGCCAGGACCACCTCGAATTTGGAGTTTCTGATCTCAGGATGTCAAACCAACCCACATGACCACGTGTTCTCAGTGCTTAGTTTGACCTAGGCTAGGATAGCCAAGAGTCCTACAAGTGACCGGTGCAAATTCAAGGACAACAACCAAGAGTCACGAAAGCACTCACACCTCACCCTAGAGAACATACAGCGATTAAAGAAATACAAACTAATCCCTTGGAATGAAGGAGAACGGACTGATAAGCATGTCTAAGGGAGATAGCTGAGAAAGACCATGACGAGTATACTATGGAAAAGAAAAAGAGGACCCAGAAAATGGAAGGTGAACAGAAATCACACCTGAATTATCCACAATGAAAGATGATGTCCGTCTTTAGACAGACTCTGCTGGAACGTTTGAAAGTCAGAGAAATTCAGAAGCCAAAAAACGGCAGCGAAGGTCAAGCATGGGCTAACTGGGAAGGGTGAGTTATGAGACTGCTCCAAGCAGGCTCTGAAACCTGTATCCAGGAAGCATGCTGGACCTCAGAGACACAATTATGACAAATCCTCTGACATCACAATGGACCCGAAAAACAACCTAGCCTCATCTACACAGTGCTAGAGTTGGGCTCACTAGTATATTTAACTCCCATTGCACTCAACTGCACGTTGCCACTGAACATGTAAGTGGCCGGCCGGTGGTGCAGTGGTGAGGTCCGCACCTTCTGGGTCTGTGGCCCAGTATGAGCTGGGTGGAATCCTCGGTTTGGGCCTCCTCACCACTGCTTCAGTTGTTCTGGTGCAGGCGTCCGAGGTAGAGTAGAGGCAGATGGGAAGGGACGTTGGACAGGGCCAGACTTCCACAGCAAATACAGGAGCATTGCCAGCAGATGTGAGCACAGCAATGCACTTGTGCCAAAACAAAACCAATTAAAAGTTGCAAAGAATAGAAAAACTGAAGCTAAGGAAAAAAAAAAACAAAAACAGGAGCTTGCCATTACGAAGAATAGGATCTCTGTGAATAACCTTAGCAAAACAGGTGAATTCTATGTTAATTCAAAAACTAGCAAACCTTTGGGGAAAGAAACTCAAGAAGACACAAGAAAAAAAAAGATACCGAGGGATCTAGGAATGGAAGGATTAACACACTTGAAAGGTTCATACCGCAGTAAGGAATCTCTGGATTCCATGCAATCCCAGTCAAAGTTGCAGCAGTATTTGCCACAGAGAAGAAGAGAGAATCCTAAAGTTTCTAGCCAGCAACACGAGACCCTGACTAGGCAAAGGAATCCTCAGGAAAACGAACAAAGCGGCACGTGTCACAATTTCTGATTTCAACATAGAGGACGAAGCGCTAGGTACCGAAACGGCACAGTCTGGGCCCCAAAACAGGCATGAAGACCCATGCAAAACAATTGAGAGCCCAGAGCCCAACTCAAACTTACATGGACAGCCCATTTTGGACCAGGGAGCCAAGTGGAGACAGCGGAGGAAGGAGAGTCTCTACAATAAACGGTGCTGGGAAGCCTGCACAGCCACATGGAACACAACGAGAGTACACCATGATGTTACACCTGGCACACACACCACCTGAAGTGGATTAAAGCCTTGAATGGCAGACTTGAAACCGTGAACCTTGTAGGAGAAGACCTAGGCAGAGTGCTCTTTGCCATCTGTCTGAGCCGCCTATTTGGAAGAAGCATGTCTGACTGGGCAAGGGCAACAAAGGAAACAAGAAACAAACGGGACCACATCAAATGCACACACTTCTGCCCACTCAAGGAAACCATCAACTGAATACTAAGACACCACAACAATTGGGAGAGGATGTTTGCAAACCACACATCGGACAAGGGGTGAAAAGCCCAAAGATACAATCAACTCGCACGTCTCCACAAGAAAAAAAACAAGCCAATGAAAACCTGGTCAAAAGATGGAAGCAGAGATTTCTCCGAAGAAGACAGAAAGAGGGCCAGTAGGTGCACGAAAACTTGTTCACCATCATTAAGTCTCAGGAAAATGCAAATCCAAACTGCAAGGCCATGGCAGCTCACTGTGGTCAGCATGGCTAGAAGGAAGCAGACAGGAAATAACAAGTGTCAGAGAGGAGGTGGAGAGAAGGGAAGCCTCCTGCACTGCTGGTGGGAGTGTAACCCGGTGCAGCCACGATGCCAAAGGTGTGGAACTGCCTCAGAAATTTAAGTATCCATGTCCCGTATGACCCAGCTATTAATCTGCCGCTTGTTTATCCAAAAAAGTCAGAAAGACTACCGCATAAAGACATGTGCATGGCTGTGTTCACCACAGTCTTACTCCTGATATCCAAGACTTGGAAAGCACCCTGGTGTCCAGCAAGGGATGATTGGAGAAGGAAGATGGGCTATAGCCACAAAATGGCATACCACTCAGCCGGAACAAATGATGCAAGCCAGCCATTTGTGACCACCAGAATGGCTGTGAGGGTTTTAGGGGAAGTGTAACAAGCCCCAGTGAGAAATTCAAATACCATAGAATCTCACTTACAAGGAGAAGAAAAAGCAAGCACTAACCAACAGGTGGCACTGAACATTTGTATGCGGGCTCCCAGAGGCAAAGAGGGGCGGTGACGGAGGGTGAAAGAGAAGATTAGGCACAAGTGTGTGGTGAGGGCCTGTGATTAGTCTTACACTGGTGAAGATGATGTAAGCTACACAGAAGTCTAAAGCAATGAGGATGTGAATCTGGAAGTTATAGTACGTTCTAATGCAGGGTCATGGCTATAAATTCACCTCAAATCAAAAATCCAAAAAGGGGTCCAGAATGATGTCATAAAGCTTTGGGGGCGGAAAGAGTTTACGGAAGGTGAACTTCCAAGGATGGAAAATCACCTCCAAATGCTTACAGATGCTACAGAAAGGCAGACCATTCCAAATAGGTGAAGAGGAATACTACGAAGAGAACATGATCAGTCCTAAACCCATGAACGAACGGAAAATGTTACCGTCCATGATGTTATTACTAATCACCTTCACGAATAATCCAAACAGGCCCACGTCTTCCCAAGTTCAGGCAAAAGGTTGGTCCAAAAGTACAATTCAGGGCCGGCCCTGTGGTGGAGCAGGTAAGTGCCCACATTCCGCTTGGGCGGCCCGGGCCTCACTGTTTCACATTACGAGTGCATATCACATTAGTAGTGTTAGGAAATATAGATTTCATGGTATGGTGCGGGCAGAGATCATAAATAAGCAGCAATTGTGAGGATACGTTATCAATACGCACAAGAAAAGGAACCATAAGAATATTACAATCTATGGAAGTATCTGGTACACTTCCCAAAGGCAGAAGGAAGGAAAACTTGTGACCTGCCAAGGTGGAATTGGCAGAGTGCCACGAGATGACACCATCATTGTGCATCAGAACATTCCCTGGGCAACTTCAACTTGTGAGGGAGTCCAGGACTTTTTCTGGGTAAGGTCCACCCATTTTGCCATCTACCCAAGATATAAGAGATAAAACCCAGGATAATCTTACAGGAGTGACACCAGTGTCTAGAGAGAATGTAGGAGCCCTTTCGAAGTTCAAGGAGAAAGATAGAAACTGACAACAATTGCAGAAAAAGGAAAACTATCCTACCTAGACAGGGTGAGGAGTCAGACTGGTCTGAGATGGCTGTGAAACTCTGTGTGCACGGAGGTTGTCAGGACAACTTCGAATTTTGAGGTCGCTTATGACATCACGGTGAACATGTCCCCCAGGGTGGCCGCATGGTTACAGTCTGAGGATTGGCCTAGGCTAGGCTATTAAAGGGACAGATACCCAGAAACAGGTTTGGCAAACAGAAAGCAGGCACAGAAACTAGAAGAGATAAAACAGAGTCTGATGCAAGGGATAAGAAAGGAACCCTAGGCCACAAGTGAGAATAGAGGGACAGGCACGGAGAGGAGAACATTGTCATCTATTCAAGTCTATGGGGAGGTCATGCTGATTCAAGCTTGCAACTTCATTGGAAACAAGTGGCCGGACTTGGCGTTCATCACACCTACAGTGCCCTTGTGCCTTAAGCATAATGCAAAGTCAAGAAAGATGTCTTGAGGACATTGAAGAGAAGAATCGATGCCTCCTTTCCAAGGCCCATAGCATTCTTTGAAGGTCAGTCTCTTTTTCCGAAGCTCTGGTGTCACGTGGGCCCACTGGGCACATGGTAATGTGTCCCAAGAGATGTCTTGGAAGCCTTGAAGGAATGGAGCCCTGTCACGCTTGGGGTATGTCTCTTTGTTTGGAAGTGCTCTACAAGGGTGATGAAAAGCACCCTCTTCCACAGGGCTTCGTTCCTTCGTGAAGGCTGCCCTCCCAGGCTAGTGTGCTCTGTTTGCCTCCATCGAAATTCTCTCCCCCTACCTCTTGCCGTAGAAGGATTATTGATTATGTGTTTTGACACCATATGTAAGGAAGTTGCACGAAAATTAGAACTTTACAGTTGTGTTTCAAGAAAAATAAACAGGCCAGGGTAGAGGATGTAGGGCAAACAAATGGCACACCCTATAAAAATTAAGTAAGCCCGTATCTGGACGGAATCTAGGGGAACGTTCAAGGATCAGGGGTCAAGTTCGAAACTTCCCAAATCCGGAAAAGAGACAGAAAAATATCTTTCCTGGAGAGTGGAATTCATCCGATTTGTCTAAGTTGTCTTGGAAACATTGTGTCCGTGAAGGGGGTTGCCAGGACCACCTCGAATTTGGAGTTTCTGATCTCAGGATGTCAAACCAACCCACATGACCACGTGTTCTCAGTGCTTAGTTTGACCTAGGCTAGGATAGCCAAGAGTCCTACAAGTGACCGGTGCAAATTCAAGGACAACAACCAAGAGTCACGAAAGCACTCACACCTCACCCTAGAGAACATACAGCGATTAAAGAAATACAAACTAATCCCTTGGAATGAAGGAGAACGGACTGATAAGCATGTCTAAGGGAGATAGCTGAGAAAGACCATGACGAGTATACTATGGAAAAGAAAAAGAGGACCCAGAAAATGGAAGGTGAACAGAAATCACACCTGAATTATCCACAATGAAAGATGATGTCCGTCTTTAGACAGACTCTGCTGGAACGTTTGAAAGTCAGAGAAATTCAGAAGCCAAAAAACGGCAGCGAAGGTCAAGCATGGGCTAACTGGGAAGGGTGAGTTATGAGACTGCTCCAAGCAGGCTCTGAAACCTGTATCCAGGAAGCATGCTGGACCTCAGAGACACAATTATGACAAATCCTCTGACATCACAATGGACCCGAAAAACAACCTAGCCTCATCTACACAGTGCTAGAGTTGGGCTCACTAGTATATTTAACTCCCATTGCACTCAACTGCACGTTGCCACTGAACATGTAAGTGGCCGGCCGGTGGTGCAGTGGTGAGGTCCGCACCTTCTGGGTCTGTGGCCCAGTATGAGCTGGGTGGAATCCTCGGTTTGGGCCTCCTCACCACTGCTTCAGTTGTTCTGGTGCAGGCGTCCGAGGTAGAGTAGAGGCAGATGGGAAGGGACGTTGGACAGGGCCAGACTTCCACAGCAAATACAGGAGCATTGCCAGCAGATGTGAGCACAGCAATGCACTTGTGCCAAAACAAAACCAATTAAAAGTTGCAAAGAATAGAAAAACTGAAGCTAAGGAAAAAAAAAAACAAAAACAGGAGCTTGCCATTACGAAGAATAGGATCTCTGTGAATAACCTTAGCAAAACAGGTGAATTCTATGTTAATTCAAAAACTAGCAAACCTTTGGGGAAAGAAACTCAAGAAGACACAAGAAAAAAAAAGATATCGAGGGATCTAGGAATGGAAGGATTAACACACTTGAAAGGTTCATACCGCAGTAAGGAATCTCTGGATTCCATGCAATCCCAGTCAAAGTTGCAGCAGTATTTGCCACAGAGAAGAAGAGAGAATCCTAAAGTTTCTAGCCAGCAACACGAGACCCTGACTAGGCAAAGGAATCCTCAGGAAAACGAACAAAGCGGCACGTGTCACAATTTCTGATTTCAACATAGAGGACGAAGCGCTAGGTACCGAAACGGCACAGTCTGGGCCCCAAAACAGGCATGAAGACCCATGCAAAACAATTGAGAGCCCAGAGCCCAACTCAAACTTACATGGACAGCCCATTTTGGACCAGGGAGCCAAGTCTAGACAGCGGAGAAAGGAGAGTCTCTACAATAAACGGTGCTGGGAAGCCTGCACAGCCACATGGAACACAACGAGAGTACACCATGATGTTACACCTGGCACACACACCACCTGAAATGGATTAAAGCCTTGAATGGCAGACTTGAAACCGTGAACCTTGTAGGAGAAGACCTAGGCAGAGTGCTCTTTGCCATCTGTCTGAGCCGCCTATTTGGAAGAAGCATGTCTGACTGGGCAAGGGCAACAAAGGAAACAAGAAACAAACGGGACCACATCAAATGCACACACTTCTGCCCACTCAAGGAAACCATCAACTGAATACTAAGACACCACAACAATTGGGAGAGGATGTTTGCAAACCACACATCGGACAAGGGGTGAAAAGCCCAAAGATACAATCAACTCGCACGTCTCCACAAGAAAAAAAACAAGCCAATGAAAACCTGGTCAAAAGATGGAAGCAGAGATTTCTCCGAAGAAGACAGAAAGAGGGCCAGTAGGTGCACGAAAACTTGTTCACCATCATGAAGTCTCAGGAAAATGCAAATCCAAACTGCAAGGCCATGGCAGCTCACTGTGGTCAGCATGGCTAGAAGGAAGCAGACAGGAAATAACAAGTGTCAGAGAGGAGGTGGAGAGAAGGGAAGCCTCCTGCACTGCTGGTGGGAGTGTAACCCGGTGCAGCCACGATGCCAAAGGTGTGGAACTGCCTCAGAAGTTTAAGTATCCATGTCCCGTATGACCCAGCTATTAATCTGCCGCTTGTTTATCCAAAAAAGTCAGAAAGACTACCGCATAAAGACATGTGCATGGCTGTGTTCACCACAGTCTTACTCCTGATATCCAAGACTTGGAAAGCACCCTGGTGTCCAGCAAGGGATGATTGGAGAAGGAAGATGGGCTATAGCCACACAATGGTATACCACTCAGCCGGAACAAATGATGCAATCCAGCCATTTGTGACCACCAGAATGGCTGTGAGGGTTTTAGGGGAAGTGTAACAAGCCCCAGTGAGAAATTCAAATACCATAGAATCTCACTTACAAGGCGAAGAAAAAGCAAGCACTAACCAACAGGTGGCACTGAACATTTGTATGCGGGCTCCCAGAGGCAAAGAGGGGCGGTGACGGAGGGTGAAAGAGAAGATTAGGCACAAGTGTGTGGTGAGGGCCTGTGATTAGTCTTACACTGGTGAAGATGATGTAAGCTACACAGAAGTCTAAAGCAATGAGGATGTGAATCTGGAAGTTATAGTACGTTCTAATGCAGGGTCATGGCTATAAATTCACCTGAAATCAAAAATCCAAAACGGGGTCCAGAATGATGTCATAAAGCTTTGGGGGCGGAAAGAGTTTACGGAAGGTGAACTTCCAAGGATGGAAAATCACCTCCAAATGCTTACAGATGCTACAGAAAGGCAGACCATTCCAAATAGGTGAAGAGGAATACTACGAAGAGAACATGATCAGTCCTAAACCCATGAACGAACGGAAAATGTTACCGTCCATGATGTTATTACTAATCACCTTCACGAATAATCCAAACAGGCCCACGTCTTCCCAAGTTCAGGCAAAAGGTTGGTCCAAAAGTACAATTCAGGGCCGGCCCTGTGGTGGAGCAGGTAAGTGCTCACATTCCGCTTGGGCGGCCCGGGCCTCACTGTTTCACATTACGAGTGCATATCACATTAGTAGTGTTAGGAAATATAGATTTCATGGTATGGTGCGGGCAGAGATCATAAATAAGCAGCAATTGTGAGGATACGTTATCAATACGCACAAGAAAAGGAACCATAAGAATATTACAATCTATGGAAGTATCTGGTACACTTCCCAAAGGCAGAAGGAAGGAAGACTTGTGACCTGCCAAGGTGGAATTGGCAGAGTGCCACGAGATGACACCATCATTGTGCATCAGAACATTCCCTGGGCAACTTCAACTTGTGAGGGAGTCCAGGACTTTTTCTGGGTAAGGTCCACCCATTTTGCCATCTACCCAAGATATAAGAGATAAAACCCAGGATAATCTTACAGGAGTGAAACCAGTGTCTAGAGAGAATGTAGGAGCCCTATCGAAGTTCAAGGAGAATGATAGAAACTGACAACAATTGCAGAAAAAGGAAAACTATCCTACCTAGACAGGGTGAGGAGTCAGACTGGTCTGAGATGGCTGTGAAACTCTGTGTGCACGGAGGTTGTCAGGACAACTTCGAATTTTGAGGTCGCTTATGACATCATGGTGAACATGTCCCCCAGGGTGGCCGCATGGTTACAGTCTGAGGATTGGCCTAGGCTAGGCTATTAAAGGGACAGATACCCAGAAACAGGTTTGGCAAACAGAAAGCAGGCACAGAAACTAGAAGAGATAAAACAGAGTCTGATGCAAGGGATAAGAAAGGAACCCTAGGCCACAAGTGAGAATAGAGGGACAGGCACGGAGAGGAGAACATTGTCATCTATTCAAGTCTATGGGGAGGTCATGCTGATTCAAGCTTGCAACTTCATTGGAAACAAGTGGCCGGACTTGGCGTTCATCACACCTACAGTGCCCTTGTGCCTTAAGCATAATGCAAAGTCAAGAAAGATGTCTTGAGGACATTGAAGAGAAGAATCGATGCCTCCTTTCCAAGGCCCATAGCATTCTTTGCAGGTCAGTCTCTTTTTCCGAAGCTCTGGTGTCACGTGGGCCCACTGGGCACATGGTAATGTGTCCCAAGAGATGTCTTGGAAGCCTTGAAGGAATGGAGCCCTGTCACGCTTGGGGTATGTCTCTTTGTTTGGAAGTGCTCTACAAGGGTGCTGAAAAGCACCCTCTTCCACAGGGCTTCGTTCCTTCGTGAAGGCTGCCCTCCCAGGCTAGTGTGCTCTGTTTGCCTCCATGGAAATTCTCTCCCCCTACCTCTTGCCGTAGAAGGATTATTGATTATGTGTTTTGACACCATATGTAAGGAAGTTGCACGAAAATTAGAACTTTACAGTTGTGTTTCAAGAAAAATAAACAGGCCAGGGTAGAGGATGTAGGGCAAACAAATGGCACACCCTATAAAAATTAAGTAAGCCCGTATCTGGACGGAATCTAGGGGAACGTTCAAGGATCAGGGGTCAAGTTCGAAACTTCCCAAATCCGGAAAAGAGACAGAAAAATATCTTTCCTGGAGAGTGGAATTCATCCGATTTGTCTAAGTTGTCTTGGAAACATTGTGTCCGTGAAGGGGGTTGCCAGGACCACCTCGAATTTGGAGTTTCTGATCTCAGGATGTCAAACCAACCCACATGACCACGTGTTCTCAGTGCTTAGTTTGACCTAGGCTAGGGTAGCCAAGAGTCCTACAAGTGACCGGTGCAAATTCAAGGACAACAACCAAGAGTCACGAAAGCACTCACACCTCACCCTAGAGAACATACAGCGATTAAAGAAATACAAACTAATCCCTCGGAATGAAGGAGAACGGAATGATAAGCATGTCTAAGGGAGATAGCTGAGAAAGACCATGACGAGTATACTATGGAAAAGAAAAAGAGGACCCAGAAAATGGAAGGTGAACAGAAATCACACCTGAATTATCCACAATGAAAGATGATGTCCGTCTTTAGACAGACTCTGCTGGAACGTTTGAAAGTCAGAGAAATTCACAAGCCAAAAAACGGCAGCGAAGGTCAAGCATGGGCTAACTGGGAAGGGTGAGTTATGAGACTGCTCCAAGCAGGCTCTGAAACCTGTATCCAGGAAGCATGCTGGACCTCAGAGACACAATTATGACAAATCCTCTGACATCACAATGGACCCGAAAAACAACCTAGCCTCATCTACACAGTGCTAGAGTTGGGCTCACTAGTATATTTAACTCCCGTTGCACTCAACTGCACGTTGCCACTGAACATGTAAGTGGCCGGCCGGTGGTGCAGTGGTGAGGTCCGCACCTTCTGGGTCTGTGGCCCAGTATGGGCTGGGTGGAATCCTCGGTTTGGGCCTCCTCACCACTGCTTCAGTTGTTCTGGTGCAGGCGTCCGAGGTAGAGTAGAGGCAGATGGGAAGGGACGTTGGACAGGGCCAGACTTCCACAGCAAATACAGGAGCATTGCCAGCAGATGTGAGCACAGCAATGCACTTGTGCCAAAACAAAACCAATTAAAAGTTGCAAAGAATAGAAAAACTGAAGCTAAGGAAAAAAAAAACAAAAAAACAGGAGCTTGCCATTACGAAGAATAGGATCTCTGTGAATAACCTTAGCAAAACAGGTGAATTCTATGTTAATTCAAAAACTAGCAAACCTTTGGGGAAAGAAACTCAAGAAGACACAAGAAAAAAAAAGATACCGAGGGATCTAGGAATGGAAGGATTAACACACTTGAAAGGTTCATACCGCAGTAAGGAATCTCTGGATTCCATGCAATCCCAGTCAAAGTTGCAGCAGTATTTGCCACAGAGAAGAAGAGAGAATCCTAAAGTTTCTAGCCAGCAACACGAGACCCTGACTAGGCAAAGGAATCCTCAGGAAAACGAACAAAGCGGCACGTGTCACAATTTCTGATTTCAACATAGAGGACGAAGCGCTAGGTACCGAAACGGCACAGTCTGGGCCCCAAAACAGGCATGAAGACCCATGCAAAACAATTGAGAGCCCAGAGCCCAACTCAAACTTACATGGACAGCCCATTTTGGACCAGGGAGCCAAGTGGAGACAGCGGAGAAAGGAGAGTCTCTACAATAAACGGTGCTGGGAAGCCTGCACAGCCACATGGAACACAACGAGAGTACACCATGATGTTACACCTGGCACACACACCACCTGAAGTGGATTAAAGCCTTGAATGGCAGACTTGAAACCGTGAACCTTGTAGGAGAAGACCTAGGCAGAGTGCTCTTTGCCATCTGTCTGAGCCGCCTATTTGGAAGAAGCATGTCTGACTGGGCAAGGGCAACAAAGGAAACAAGAAACAAACGGGACCACATCAAATGCACACACTTCTGCCCACTCAAGGAAACCATCAACTGAATACTAAGACACCACAACAATTGGGAGAGGATGTTTGCAAACCACACATCGGACAAGGGGTGAAAAGCCCAAAGATACAATCAACTCGCACGTCTCCACAAAAAAAAAAACAAGCCAATGAAAACCTGGTCAAAAGATGGAAGCAGAGATTTCTCCGAAGAAGACAGAAAGAGGGCCAGTAGGTGCACGAAAACTTGTTCACCATCATTAAGTCTCAGGAAAATGCAAATCCAAACTGCAAGGCCATGGCAGCTCACTGTGGTCAGCATGGCTAGAAGGAAGCAGACAGGAAATAACAAGTGTCAGAGAGGAGGTGGAGAGAAGGGAAGCCTCCTGCACTGCTGGTGGGAGTGTAACCCGGTGCAGCCACGATGCCAAAGGTGTGGAACTGCCTCAGAAATTTAAGTATCCATGTCCCGTATGACCCAGCTATTAATCTGCCGCTTGTTTATCCAAAAAAGTCAGAAAGACTACCGCATAAAGACATGTGCATGGCTGTGTTCACCACAGTCTTACTCCTGATATCCAAGACTTGGAAAGCACCCTGGTGTCCAGCAAGGGATGATTGGAGAAGGAAGATGGGCTATAGCCACAAAATGGCATACCACTCAGCCGGAACAAATGATGCAAGCCAGCCATTTGTGACCACCAGAATGGCTGTGAGGGTTTTAGGGGAAGTGTAACAAGCCCCAGTGAGAAATTCAAATACCATAGAATCTCACTTACAAGGCGAAGAAAAAGCAAGCACTAACCAACAGGTGGCACTGAACATTTGTATGCGGGCTCCCAGAGGCAAAGAGGGGCGGTGACGGAGGGTGAAAGAGAAGATTAGGCACAAGTGTGTGGTGAGGGCCTGTGATTAGTCTTACACTGGTGAAGATGATGTAAGCTACACAGAAGTCTAAAGCAATGAGGATGTGAATCTGGAAGTTATAGTACGTTCTAATGCAGGGTCATGGCTATAAATTCACCTCAAATCAAAAATCCAAAAAGGGGTCCAGAATGATGTCATAAAGCTTTGGGGGCGGAAAGAGTTTACGGAAGGTGAACTTCCAAGGATGGAAAATCACCTCCAAATGCTTACAGATGCTACAGAAAGGCAGACCATTCCAAATAGGTGAAGAGGAATACTACGAAGAGAACATGATCAGTCCTAAACCCATGAACGAACGGAAAATGTTACCGTCCATGATGTTATTACTAATCACCTTCACGAATAATCCAAACAGGCCCACGTCTTCCCAAGTTCAGGCAAAAGGTTGGTCCAAAAGTACAATTCAGGGCCGGCCCTGTGGTGGAGCAGGTAAGTGCCCACATTCCGCTTGGGCGGCCCGGGCCTCACTGTTTCACATTACGAGTGCATATCACATTAGTAGTGTTAGGAAATATAGATTTCATGGTATGGTGCGGGCAGAGATCATAAATAAGCAGCAATTGTGAGGATACGTTATCAATACGCACAAGAAAAGGAACCATAAGAATATTACAATCTATGGAAGTATCTGGTACACTTCCCAAAGGCAGAAGGAAGGAAAACTTGTGACCTGCCAAGGTGGAATTGGCAGAGTGCCACGAGATGACACCATCATTGTGCATCAGAACATTCCCTGGGCAACTTCAACTTGTGAGGGAGTCCAGGACTTTTTCTGGGTAAGGTCCACCCATTTTGCCATCTACCCAAGATATAAGAGATAAAACCCAGGATAATCTTACAGGAGTGACACCAGTGTCTAGAGAGAATGTAGGAGCCCTTTCGAAGTTCAAGGAGAAAGATAGAAACTGACAACAATTGCAGAAAAAGGAAAACTATCCTACCTAGACAGGGTGAGGAGTCAGACTGGTCTGAGATGGCTGTGAAACTCTGTGTGCACGGAGGTTGTCAGGACAACTTCGAATTTTGAGGTCGCTTATGACATCACGGTGAACATGTCCCCCAGGGTGGCCGCATGGTTACAGTCTGAGGATTGGCCTAGGCTAGGCTATTAAAGGGACAGATACCCAGAAACAGGTTTGGCAAACAGAAAGCAGGCACAGAAACTAGAAGAGATAAAACAGAGTCTGATGCAAGGGATAAGAAAGGAACCCTAGGCCACAAGTGAGAATAGAGGGACAGGCACGGAGAGGAGAACATTGTCATCTATTCAAGTCTATGGGGAGGTCATGCTGATTCAAGCTTGCAACTTCATTGGAAACAAGTGGCCGGACTTGGCGTTCATCACACCTACAGTGCCCTTGTGCCTTAAGCATAATGCAAAGTCAAGAAAGATGTCTTGAGGACATTGAAGAGAAGAATCGATGCCTCCTTTCCAAGGCCCATAGCATTCTTTGAAGGTCAGTCTCTTTTTCCGAAGCTCTGGTGTCACGTGGGCCCACTGGGCACATGGTAATGTGTCCCAAGAGATGTCTTGGAAGCCTTGAAGGAATGGAGCCCTGTCACGCTTGGGGTATGTCTCTTTGTTTGGAAGTGCTCTACAAGGGTGATGAAAAGCACCCTCTTCCACAGGGCTTCGTTCCTTCGTGAAGGCTGCCCTCCCAGGCTAGTGTGCTCTGTTTGCCTCCATCGAAATTCTCTCCCCCTACCTCTTGCCGTAGAAGGATTATTGATTATGTGTTTTGACACCATATGTAAGGAAGTTGCACGAAAATTAGAACTTTACAGTTGTGTTTCAAGAAAAATAAACAGGCCAGGGTAGAGGATGTAGGGCAAACAAATGGCACACCCTATAAAAATTAAGTAAGCCCGTATCTGGACGGAATCTAGGGGAACGTTCAAGGATCAGGGGTCAAGTTCGAAACTTCCCAAATCCGGAAAAGAGACAGAAAAATATCTTTCCTGGAGAGTGGAATTCATCCGATTTGTCTAAGTTGTCTTGGAAACATTGTGTCCGTGAAGGGGGTTGCCAGGACCACCTCGAATTTGGAGTTTCTGATCTCAGGATGTCAAACCAACCCACATGACCACGTGTTCTCAGTGCTTAGTTTGACCTAGGCTAGGGTAGCCAAGAGTCCTACAAGTGACCGGTGCAAATTCAAGGACAACAACCAAGAGTCACGAAAGCACTCACACCTCACCCTAGAGAACATACAGCGATTAAAGAAATACAAACTAATCCCTTGGAATGAAGGAGAACGGACTGATAAGCATGTCTAAGGGAGATAGCTGAGAAAGACCATGACGAGTATACTATGGAAAAGAAAAAGAGGACCCAGAAAATGGAAGGTGAACAGAAATCACACCTGAATTATCCACAATGAAAGATGATGTCCGTCTTTAGACAGACTCTGCTGGAACGTTTGAAAGTCAGAGAAATTCACAAGCCAAAAAACGGCAGCGAAGGTCAAGCATGGGCTAACTGGGAAGGGTGAGTTATGAGACTGCTCCAAGCAGGCTCTGAAACCTGTATCCAGGAAGCATGCTGGACCTCAGAGACACAATTATGACAAATCCTCTGACATCACAATGGACCCGAAAAACAACCTAGCCTCATCTACACAGTGCTAGAGTTGGGCTCACTAGTATATTTAACTCCCATTGCACTCAACTGCACGTTGCCACTGAACATGTAAGTGGCCGGCCGGTGGTGCAGTGGTGAGGTCCGCACCTTCTGGGTCTGTGGCCCAGTATGAGCTGGGTGGAATCCTCGGTTTGGGCCTCCTCACCACTGCTTCAGTTGTTCTGGTGCAGGCGTCCGAGGTAGAGTAGAGGCAGATGGGAAGGGACGTTGGACAGGGCCAGACTTCCACAGCAAATACAGGAGCATTGCCAGCAGATGTGAGCACAGCAATGCACTTGTGCCAAAACAAAACCAATTAAAAGTTGCAAAGAATAGAAAAACTGAAGCTAAGGAAAAAAAAAAACAAAAACAGGAGCTTGCCATTACGAAGAATAGGATCTCTGTGAATAACCTTAGCAAAACAGGTGAATTCTATGTTAATTCAAAAACTAGCAAACCTTTGGGGAAAGAAACTCAAGAAGACACAAGAAAAAAAAAGATATCGAGGGATCTAGGAATGGAAGGATTAACACACTTGAAAGGTTCATACCGCAGTAAGGAATCTCTGGATTCCATGCAATCCCAGTCAAAGTTGCAGCAGTATTTGCCACAGAGAAGAAGAGAGAATCCTAAAGTTTCTAGCCAGCAACACGAGACCCTGACTAGGCAAAGGAATCCTCAGGAAAACGAACAAAGCGGCACGTGTCACAATTTCTGATTTCAACATAGAGGACGAAGCGCTAGGTACCGAAACGGCACAGTCTGGGCCCCAAAACAGGCATGAAGACCCATGCAAAACAATTGAGAGCCCAGAGCCCAACTCAAACTTACATGGACAGCCCATTTTGGACCAGGGAGCCAAGTCTAGACAGCGGAGAAAGGAGAGTCTCTACAATAAACGGTGCTGGGAAGCCTGCACAGCCACATGGAACACAACGAGAGTACACCATGATGTTACACCTGGCACACACACCACCTGAAATGGATTAAAGACTTGAATGGCAGACTTGAAACCGTGAACCTTGTAGGAGAAGACCTAGGCAGAGTGCTCTTTGCCATCTGTCTGAGCCGCCTATTTGGAAGAAGCATGTCTGACTGGGCAAGGGCAACAAAGGAAACAAGAAACAAACGGGACCACATCAAATGCACACACTTCTGCCCACTCAAGGAAACCATCAACTGAATACTAAGACACCACAACAATTGGGAGAGGATGTTTGCAAACCACACATCGGACAAGGGGTGAAAAGCCCAAAGATACAATCAACTCGCACGTCTCCACAAGAAAAAAAACAAGCCAATGAAAACCTGGTCAAAAGATGGAAGCAGAGATTTCTCCGAAGAAGACAGAAAGAGGGCCAGTAGGTGCACGAAAACTTGTTCACCATCATGAAGTCTCAGGAAAATGCAAATCCAAACTGCAAGGCCATGGCAGCTCACTGTGGTCAGCATGGCTAGAAGGAAGCAGACAGGAAATAACAAGTGTCAGAGAGGAGGTGGAGAGAAGGGAAGCCTCCTGCACTGCTGGTGGGAGTGTAACCCGGTGCAGCCACGATGCCAAAGGTGTGGAACTGCCTCAGAAGTTTAAGTATCCATGTCCCGTATGACCCAGCTATTAATCTGCCGCTTGTTTATCCAAAAAAGTCAGAAAGACTACCGCATAAAGACATGTGCATGGCTGTGTTCACCACAGTCTTACTCCTGATATCCAAGACTTGGAAAGCACCCTGGTGTCCAGCAAGGGATGATTGGAGAAGGAAGATGGGCTATAGCCACACAATGGTATACCACTCAGCCGGAACAAATGATGCAATCCAGCCATTTGTGACCACCAGAATGGCTGTGAGGGTTTTAGGGGAAGTGTAACAAGCCCCAGTGAGAAATTCAAATACCATAGAATCTCACTTACAAGGAGAAGAAAAAGCAAGCACTAACCATCAGGTGGCACTGAACATTTGTATGCGGGCTCCCAGAGGCAAAGAGGGGCGGTGACGGAGGGTGAAAGAGAAGATTAGGCACAAGTGTGTGGTGAGGGCCTGTGATTAGTCTTACACTGGTGAAGATGATGTAAGCTACACAGAAGTCTAAAGCAATGAGGATGTGAATCTGGAAGTTATAGTACGTTCTAATGCAGGGTCATGGCTATAAATTCACCTGAAATCAAAAATCCAAAACGGGGTCCAGAATGATGTCATAAAGCTTTGGGGGCGGAAAGAGTTTACGGAAGGTGAACTTCCAAGGATGGAAAATCACCTCCAAATGCTTACAGATGCTACAGAAAGGCAGACCATTCCAAATAGGTGAAGAGGAATACTACGAAGAGAACATGATCAGTCCTAAACCCATGAACGAACGGAAAATGTTACCGTCCATGATGTTATTACTAATCACCTTCACGAATAATCCAAACAGGCCCACGTCTTCCCAAGTTCAGGCAAAAGGTTGGTCCAAAAGTACAATTCAGGGCCGGCCCTGTGGTGGAGCAGGTAAGTGCTCACATTCCGCTTGGGCGGCCCGGGCCTCACTGTTTCACATTACGAGTGCATATCACATTAGTAGTGTTAGGAAATATAGATTTCATGGTATGGTGCGGGCAGAGATCATAAATAAGCAGCAATTGTGAGGATACGTTATCAATACGCACAAGAAAAGGAACCATAAGAATATTACAATCTATGGAAGTATCTGGTACACTTCCCAAAGGCAGAAGGAAGGAAGACTTGTGACCTGCCAAGGTGGAATTGGCAGAGTGCCACGAGATGACACCATCATTGTGCATCAGAACATTCCCTGGGCAACTTCAACTTGTGAGGGAGTCCAGGACTTTTTCTGGGTAAGGTCCACCCATTTTGCCATCTACCCAAGATATAAGAGATAAAACCCAGGATAATCTTACAGGAGTGAAACCAGTGTCTAGAGAGAATGTAGGAGCCCTATCGAAGTTCAAGGAGAATGATAGAAACTGACAACAATTGCAGAAAAAGGAAAACTATCCTACCTAGACAGGGTGAGGAGTCAGACTGGTCTGAGATGGCTGTGAAACTCTGTGTGCACGGAGGTTGTCAGGACAACTTCGAATTTTGAGGTCGCTTATGACATCATGGTGAACATGTCCCCCAGGGTGGCCGCATGGTTACAGTCTGAGGATTGGCCTAGGCTAGGCTATTAAAGGGACAGATACCCAGAAACAGGTTTGGCAAACAGAAAGCAGGCACAGAAACTAGAAGAGATAAAACAGAGTCTGATGCAAGGGATAAGAAAGGAACCCTAGGCCACAAGTGAGAATAGAGGGACAGGCACGGAGAGGAGAACATTGTCATCTATTCAAGTCTATGGGGAGGTCATGCTGATTCAAGCTTGCAACTTCATTGGAAACAAGTGGCCGGACTTGGCGTTCATCACACCTACAGTGCCCTTGTGCCTTAAGCATAATGCAAAGTCAAGAAAGATGTCTTGAGGACATTGAAGAGAAGAATCGATGCCTCCTTTCCAAGGCCCATAGCATTCTTTGAAGGTCAGTCTCTTTTTCCGAAGCTCTGGTGTCACGTGGGCCCACTGGGCACATGGTAATGTGTCCCAAGAGATGTCTTGGAAGCCTTGAAGGAATGGAGCCCTGTCACGCTTGGGGTATGTCTCTTTGTTTGGAAGTGCTCTACAAGGGTGATGAAAAGCACCCTCTTCCACAGGGCTTCGTTCCTTCGTGAAGGCTGCCCTCCCAGGCTAGTGTGCTCTGTTTGCCTCCATCGAAATTCTCTCCCCCTACCTCTTGCCGTAGAAGGATTATTGATTATGTGTTTTGACACCATATGTAAGGAAGTTGCACGAAAATTAGAACTTTACAGTTGTGTTTCAAGAAAAATAAACAGGCCAGGGTAGAGGATGTAGGGCAAACAAATGGCACACCCTATAAAAATTAAGTAAGCCCGTATCTGGACGGAATCTAGGGGAACGTTCAAGGATCAGGGGTCAAGTTCGAAACTTCCCAAATCCGGAAAAGAGACAGAAAAATATCTTTCCTGGAGAGTGGAATTCATCCGATTTGTCTAAGTTGTCTTGGAAACATTGTGTCCGTGAAGGGGGTTGCCAGGACCACCTCGAATTTGGAGTTTCTGATCTCAGGATGTCAAACCAACCCACATGACCACGTGTTCTCAGTGCTTAGTTTGACCTAGGCTAGGGTAGCCAAGAGTCCTACAAGTGACCGGTGCAAATTCAAGGACAACAACCAAGAGTCACGAAAGCACTCACACCTCACCCTAGAGAACATACAGCGATTAAAGAAATACAAACTAATCCCTTGGAATGAAGGAGAACGGACTGATAAGCATGTCTAAGGGAGATAGCTGAGAAAGACCATGACGAGTATACTATGGAAAAGAAAAAGAGGACCCAGAAAATGGAAGGTGAACAGAAATCACACCTGAATTATCCACAATGAAAGATGATGTCCGTCTTTAGACAGACTCTGCTGGAACGTTTGAAAGTCAGAGAAATTCACAAGCCAAAAAACGGCAGCGAAGGTCAAGCATGGGCTAACTGGGAAGGGTGAGTTATGAGACTGCTCCAAGCAGGCTCTGAAACCTGTATCCAGGAAGCATGCTGGACCTCAGAGACACAATTATGACAAATCCTCTGACATCACAATGGACCCGAAAAACAACCTAGCCTCATCTACACAGTGCTAGAGTTGGGCTCACTAGTATATTTAACTCCCGTTGCACTCAACTGCACGTTGCCACTGAACATGTAAGTGGCCGGCCGGTGGTGCAGTGGTGAGGTCCGCACCTTCTGGGTCTGTGGCCCAGTATGGGCTGGGTGGAATCCTCGGTTTGGGCCTCCTCACCACTGCTTCAGTTGTTCTGGTGCAGGCGTCCGAGGTAGAGTAGAGGCAGATGGGAAGGGACGTTGGACAGGGCCAGACTTCCACAGCAAATACAGGAGCATTGCCAGCAGATGTGAGCACAGCAATGCACTTGTGCCAAAACAAAACCAATTAAAAGTTGCAAAGAATAGAAAAACTGAAGCTAAGGAAAAAAAAAACAAAAAAACAGGAGCTTGCCATTACGAAGAATAGGATCTCTGTGAATAACCTTAGCAAAACAGGTGAATTCTATGTTAATTCAAAAACTAGCAAACCTTTGGGGAAAGAAACTCAAGAAGACACAAGAAAAAAAAAGATACCGAGGGATCTAGGAATGGAAGGATTAACACACTTGAAAGGTTCATACCGCAGTAAGGAATCTCTGGATTCCATGCAATCCCAGTCAAAGTTGCAGCAGTATTTGCCACAGAGAAGAAGAGAGAATCCTAAAGTTTCTAGCCAGCAACACGAGACCCTGACTAGGCAAAGGAATCCTCAGGAAAACGAACAAAGCGGCACGTGTCACAATTTCTGATTTCAACATAGAGGACGAAGCGCTAGGTACCGAAACGGCACAGTCTGGGCCCCAAAACAGGCATGAAGACCCATGCAAAACAATTGAGAGCCCAGAGCCCAACTCAAACTTACATGGACAGCCCATTTTGGACCAGGGAGCCAAGTGGAGACAGCGGAGAAAGGAGAGTCTCTACAATAAACGGTGCTGGGAAGCCTGCACAGCCACATGGAACACAACGAGAGTACACCATGATGTTACACCTGGCACACACACCACCTGAAGTGGATTAAAGCCTTGAATGGCAGACTTGAAACCGTGAACCTTGTAGGAGAAGACCTAGGCAGAGTGCTCTTTGCCATCTGTCTGAGCCGCCTATTTGGAAGAAGCATGTCTGACTGGGCAAGGGCAACAAAGGAAACAAGAAACAAACGGGACCACATCAAATGCACACACTTCTGCCCACTCAAGGAAACCATCAACTGAATACTAAGACACCACAACAATTGGGAGAGGATGTTTGCAAACCACACATCGGACAAGGGGTGAAAAGCCCAAAGATACAATCAACTCGCACGTCTCCACAAGAAAAAAAACAAGCCAATGAAAACCTGGTCAAAAGATGGAAGCAGAGATTTCTCCGAAGAAGACAGAAAGAGGGCCAGTAGGTGCACGAAAACTTGTTCACCATCATGAAGTCTCAGGAAAATGCAAATCCAAACTGCAAGGCCATGGCAGCTCACTGTGGTCAGCATGGCTAGAAGGAAGCAGACAGGAAATAACAAGTGTCAGAGAGGAGGTGGAGAGAAGGGAAGCCTCCTGCACTGCTGGTGGGAGTGTAACCCGGTGCAGCCACGATGCCAAAGGTGTGGAACTGCCTCAGAAGTTTAAGTATCCATGTCCCGTATGACCCAGCTATTAATCTGCCGCTTGTTTATCCAAAACAGTCAGAAAGACTACCGCATAAAGACATGTGCATGGCTGTGTTCACCACAGTCTTACTCCTGATATCCAAGACTTGGAAAGCACCCTGGTGTCCAGCAAGGGATGATTGGAGAAGGAAGATGGGCTATAGCCACACAATGGTATACCACTCAGCCGGAACAAATGATGCAATCCAGCCATTTGTGACCACCAGAATGGCTGTGAGGGTTTTAGGGGAAGTGTAACAAGCCCCAGTGAGAAATTCAAATACCATAGAATCTCACTTACAAGGAGAAGAAAAAGCAAGCACTAACCAACAGGTGGCACTGAACATTTGTATGCGGGCTCCCAGAGGCAAAGAGGGGCGGTGACGGAGGGTGAAAGAGAAGATTAGGCACAAGTGTGTGGTGAGGGCCTGTGATTAGTCTTACACTGGTGAAGATGATGTAAGCTACACAGAAGTCTAAAGCAATGAGGATGTGAATCTGGAAGTTATAGTACGTTCTAATGCAGGGTCATGGCTATAAATTCACCTGAAATCAAAAATCCAAAACGGGGTCCAGAATGATGTCATAAAGCTTTGGGGGCGGAAAGAGTTTGCGGAAGGTGAACTTCCAAGGATGGAAAATCACCTCCAAATGCTTACAGATGCTACAGAAAGGCAGACCATTCCAAATAGGTGAAGAGGAATACTACGAAGAGAACATGATCAGTCCTAAACCCATGAACGAACGGAAAATGTTACCGTCCATGATGTTATTACTAATCACCTTCACGAATAATCCAAACAGGCCCACGTCTTCCCAAGTTCAGGCAAAAGGTTGGTCCAAAAGTACAATTCAGGGCCGGCCCTGTGGTGGAGCAGGTAAGTGCTCACATTCCGCTTGGGCGGCCCGGGCCTCACTGTTTCACATTACGAGTGCATATCACATTAGTAGTGTTAGGAAATATAGATTTCATGGTATGGTGCGGGCAGAGATCATAAATAAGCAGCAATTGTGAGGATACGTTATCAATACGCACAAGAAAAGGAACCATAAGAATATTACAATCTATGGAAGTATCTGGTACACTTCCCAAAGGCAGAAGGAAGGAAGACTTGTGACCTGCCAAGGTGGAATTGGCAGAGTGCCACGAGATGACACCATCATTGTGCATCAGAACATTCCCTGGGCAACTTCAACTTGTGAGGGAGTCCAGGACTTTTTCTGGGTAAGGTCCACCCATTTTGCCATCTACCCAAGATATAAGAGATAAAACCCAGGATAATCTTACAGGAGTGAAACCAGTGTCTAGAGAGAATGTAGGAGCCCTATCGAAGTTCAAGGAGAATGATAGAAACTGACAACAATTGCAGAAAAAGGAAAACTATCCTACCTAGACAGGGTGAGGAGTCAGACTGGTCTGAGATTTCTGTGAAACTCTGTGTGCACGGAGGTTGTCAGGACAACTTCGAATTTTGAGGTCGCTTATGACATCATGGTGAACATGTCCCCCAGGGTGGCCGCATGGTTACAGTCTGAGGATTGGCCTAGGCTAGGCTATTAAAGGGACAGATACCCAGAAACAGGTTTGGCAAACAGAAAGCAGGCACAGAAACTAGAAGAGATAAAACAGAGTCTGATGCAAGGGATAAGAAAGGAACCCTAGGCCACAAGTGAGAATAGAGGGACAGGCACGGAGAGGAGAACATTGTCATCTATTCAAGTCTATGGGGAGGTCATGCTGATTCAAGCTTGCAACTTCATTGGAAACAAGTGGCCGGACTTGGCGTTCATCACACCTACAGTGCCCTTGTGCCTTAAGCATAATGCAAAGTCAAGAAAGATGTCTTGAGGACATTGAAGAGAAGAATCGATGCCTCCTTTCCAAGGCCCATAGCATTCTTTGCAGGTCAGTCTCTTTTTCCGAAGCTCTGGTGTCACGTGGGCCCACTGGGCACATGGTAATGTGTCCCAAGAGATGTCTTGGAAGCCTTGAAGGAATGGAGCCCTGTCACGCTTGGGGTATGTCTCTTTGTTTGGAAGTGCTCTACAAGGGTGCTGAAAAGCACCCTCTTCCACAGGGCTTCGTTCCTTCGTGAAGGCTGCCCTCCCAGGCTAGTGTGCTCTGTTTGCCTCCATGGAAATTCTCTCCCCCTACCTCTTGCCGTAGAAGGATTATTGATTATGTGTTTTGACACCATATGTAAGGAAGTAGCACGAAAATTAGAACTTTACAGTTGTGTTTCAAGAAAAATAAACAGGCCAGGGTAGAGGATGTAGGGCAAACAAATGGCACACCCTATAAAAATTAAGTAAGCCCGTATCTGGACGGAATCTAGGGGAACGTTCAAGGATCAGGGGTCAAGTTCGAAACTTCCCAAATCCGGAAAAGAGACAGAAAAATATCTTTCCTGGAGAGTGGAATTCATCCGATTTGTCTAAGTTGTCTTGGAAACATTGTGTCCGTGAAGGGGGTTGCCAGGACCACCTCGAATTTGGAGTTTCTGATCTCAGGATGTCAAACCAACCCACATGACCACGTGTTCTCAGTGCTTAGTTTGACCTAGGCTAGGGTAGCCAAGAGTCCTACAAGTGACCGGTGCAAATTCAAGGACAACAACCAAGAGTCACGAAAGCACTCACACCTCACCCTAGAGAACATACAGCGATTAAAGAAATACAAACTAATCCCTCGGAATGAAGGAGAACGGACTGATAAGCATGTCTAAGGGAGATAGCTGAGAAAGACCATGACGAGTATACTATGGAAAAGAAAAAGAGGACCCAGAAAATGGAAGGTGAACAGAAATCACACCTGAATTATCCACAATGAAAGATGATGTCCGTCTTTAGACAGACTCTGCTGGAACGTTTGAAAGTCAGAGAAATTCACAAGCCAAAAAACGGCAGCGAAGGTCAAGCATGGGCTAACTGGGAAGGGTGAGTTATGAGACTGCTCCAAGCAGGCTCTGAAACCTGTATCCAGGAAGCATGCTGGACCTCAGAGACACAATTATGACAAATCCTCTGACATCACAATGGACCCGAAAAACAACCTAGCCTCATCTACACAGTGCTAGAGTTGGGCTCACTAGTATATTTAACTCCCGTTGCACTCAACTGCACGTTGCCACTGAACATGTAAGTGGCCGGCCGGTGGTGCAGTGGTGAGGTCCGCACCTTCTGGGTCTGTGGCCCAGTATGGGCTGGGTGGAATCCTCGGTTTGGGCCTCCTCACCACTGCTTCAGTTGTTCTGGTGCAGGCGTCCGAGGTAGAGTAGAGGCAGATGGGAAGGGACGTTGGACAGGGCCAGACTTCCACAGCAAATACAGGAGCATTGCCAGCAGATGTGAGCACAGCAATGCACTTGTGCCAAAACAAAACCAATTAAAAGTTGCAAAGAATAGAAAAACTGAAGCTAAGGAAAAAAAAAAAAAAAAAAACAGGAGCTTGCCATTACGAAGAATAGGATCTCTGTGAATAACCTTAGCAAAACAGGTGAATTCTATGTTAATTCAAAAACTAGCAAACCTTTGGGGAAAGAAACTCAAGAAGACACAAGAAAAAAAAAGATACCGAGGGATCTAGGAATGGAAGGATTAACACACTTGAAAGGTTCATACCGCAGTAAGGAATCTCTGGATTCCATGCAATCCCAGTCAAAGTTGCAGCAGTATTTGCCACAGAGAAGAAGAGAGAATCCTAAAGTTTCTAGCCAGCAACACGAGACCCTGACTAGGCAAAGGAATCCTCAGGAAAACGAACAAAGCGGCACGTGTCACAATTTCTGATTTCAACATAGAGGACGAAGCGCTAGGTACCGAAACGGCACAGTCTGGGCCCCAAAACAGGCATGAAGACCCATGCAAAACAATTGAGAGCCCAGAGCCCAACTCAAACTTACATGGACAGCCCATTTTGGACCAGGGAGCCAAGTGGAGACAGCGGAGAAAGGAGAGTCTCTACAATAAACGGTGCTGGGAAGCCTGCACAGCCACATGGAACACAACGAGAGTACACCATGATGTTACACCTGGCACACACACCACCTGAAGTGGATTAAAGCCTTGAATGGCAGACTTGAAACCGTGAACCTTGTAGGAGAAGACCTAGGCAGAGTGCTCTTTGCCATCTGTCTGAGCCGCCTATTTGGAAGAAGCATGTCTGACTGGGCAAGGGCAACAAAGGAAACAAGAAACAAACGGGACCACATCAAATGCACACACTTCTGCCCACTCAAGGAAACCATCAACTGAATACTAAGACACCACAACAATTGGGAGAGGATGTTTGCAAACCACACATCGGACAAGGGGTGAAAAGCCCAAAGATACAATCAACTCGCACGTCTCCACAAGAAAAAAAACAAGCCAATGAAAACCTGGTCAAAAGATGGAAGCAGAGATTTCTCCGAAGAAGACAGAAAGAGGGCCAGTAGGTGCATGAAAACTTGTTCACCATCATTAAGTCTCAGGAAAATGCAAATCCAAACTGCAAGGCCATGGCAGCTCACTGTGGTCAGCATGGCTAGAAGGAAGCAGACAGGAAATAACAAGTGTCAGAGAGGAGGTGGAGAGAAGGGAAGCCTCCTGCACTGCTGGTGGGAGTGTAACCCGGTGCAGCCACGATGCCAAAGGTGTGGAACTGCCTCAGAAGTTTAAGTATCCATGTCCCGTATGACCCAGCTATTAATCTGCCGCTTGTTTATCCAAAAAAGTCAGAAAGACTACCGCATAAAGACATGTGCATGGCTGTGTTCACCACAGTCTTACTCCTGATATCCAAGACTTGGAAAGCACCCTGGTGTCCAGCAAGGGATGATTGGAGAAGGAAGATGGGCTATAGCCACACAATGGTATACCACTCAGCCGGAACAAATGATGCAATCCAGCCATTTGTGACCACCAGAATGGCTGTGAGGGTTTTAGGGGAAGTGTAACAAGCCCCAGTGAGAAATTCAAATACCATAGAATCTCACTTACAAGGCGAAGAAAAAGCAAGCACTAACCAACAGGTGGCACTGAACATTTGTATGCGGGCTCCCAGAGGCAAAGAGGGGCGGTGACGGAGGGTGAAAGAGAAGATTAGGCACAAGTGTGTGGTGAGGGCCTGTGATTAGTCTTACACTGGTGAAGATGATGTAAGCTACACAGAAGTCTAAAGCAATGAGGATGTGAATCTGGAAGTTATAGTACGTTCTAATGCAGGGTCATGGCTATAAATTCACCTCAAATCAAAAATCCAAAAAGGGGTCCAGAATGATGTCATAAAGCTTTGGGGGCGGAAAGAGTTTGCGGAAGGTGAACTTCCAAGGATGGAAAATCACCTCCAAATGCTTACAGATGCTACAGAAAGGCAGACCATTCCAAATAGGTGAAGAGGAATACTACGAAGAGAACATGATCAGTCCTAAACCCATGAACGAACGGAAAATGTTACCGTCCATGATGTTATTACTAATCACCTTCACGAATAATCCAAACAGGCCCACGTCTTCCCAAGTTCAGGCAAAAGGTTGGTCCAAAAGTACAATTCAGGGCCGGCCCTGTGGTGGAGCAGGTAAGTGCCCACATTCCGCTTGGGCGGCCCGGGCCTCACTGTTTCACATTACGAGTGCATATCACATTAGTAGTGTTAGGAAATATAGATTTCATGGTATGGTGCGGGCAGAGATCATAAATAAGCAGCAATTGTGAGGATACGTTATCAATACGCACAAGAAAAGGAACCATAAGAATATTACAATCTATGGAAGTATCTGGTACACTTCCCAAAGGCAGAAGGAAGGAAAACTTGTGACCTGCCAAGGTGGAATTGGCAGAGTGCCACGAGATGACACCATCATTGTGCATCAGAACATTCCCTGGGCAACTTCAACTTGTGAGGGAGTCCAGGACTTTTTCTGGGTAAGGTCCACCCATTTTGCCATCTACCCAAGATATAAGAGATAAAACCCAGGATAATCTTACAGGAGTGACACCAGTGTCTAGAGAGAATGTAGGAGCCCTTTCGAAGTTCAAGGAGAAAGATAGAAACTGACAACAATTGCAGAAAAAGGAAAACTATCCTACCTAGACAGGGTGAGGAGTCAGACTGGTCTGAGATGGCTGTGAAACTCTGTGTGCACGGAGGTTGTCAGGACAACTTCGAATTTTGAGGTCGCTTATGACATCACGGTGAACATGTCCCCCAGGGTGGCCGCATGGTTACAGTCTGAGGATTGGCCTAGGCTAGGCTATTAAAGGGACAGATACCCAGAAACAGGTTTGGCAAACAGAAAGCAGGCACAGAAACTAGAAGAGATAAAACAGAGTCTGATGCAAGGGATAAGAAAGGAACCCTAGGCCACAAGTGAGAATAGAGGGACAGGCACGGAGAGGAGAACATTGTCATCTATTCAAGTCTATGGGGAGGTCATGCTGATTCAAGCTTGCAACTTCATTGGAAACAAGTGGCCGGACTTGGCGTTCATCACACCTACAGTGCCCTTGTGCCTTAAGCATAATGCAAAGTCAAGAAAGATGTCTTGAGGACATTGAAGAGAAGAATCGATGCCTCCTTTCCAAGGCCCATAGCATTCTTTGAAGGTCAGTCTCTTTTTCCGAAGCTCTGGTGTCACGTGGGCCCACTGGGCACATGGTAATGTGTCCCAAGAGATGTCTTGGAAGCCTTGAAGGAATGGAGCCCTGTCACGCTTGGGGTATGTCTCTTTGTTTGGAAGTGCTCTACAAGGGTGCTGAAAAGCACCCTCTTCCACAGGGCTTCGTTCCTTCGTGAAGGCTGCCCTCCCAGGCTAGTGTGCTCTGTTTGCCTCCATGGAAATTCTCTCCCCCTACCTCTTGCCGTAGAAGGATTATTGATTATGTGTTTTGACACCATATGTAAGGAAGTAGCACGAAAATTAGAACTTTACAGTTGTGTTTCAAGAAAAATAAACAGGCCAGGGTAGAGGATGTAGGGCAAACAAATGGCACACCCTATAAAAATTAACTAAGCCCGTATCTGGACGGAATCTAGGGGAACGTTCAAGGATCAGGGGTCAAGTTCGAAACTTCCCAAATCCGGAAAAGAGACAGAAAAATATCTTTCCTGGAGAGTGGAATTCATCCGATTTGTCTAAGTTGTCTTGGAAACATTGTGTCCGTGAAGGGGGTTGCCAGGACCACCTCGAATTTGGAGTTTCTGATCTCAGGATGTCAAACCAACCCACATGACCACGTGTTCTCAGTGCTTAGTTTGACCTAGGCTAGGGTAGCCAAGAGTCCTACAAGTGACCGGTGCAAATTCAAGGACAACAACCAAGAGTCACGAAAGCACTCACACCTCACCCTAGAGAACATACAGCGATTAAAGAAATACAAACTAATCCCTCGGAATGAAGGAGAACGGACTGATAAGCATGTCTAAGGGAGATAGCTGAGAAAGACCATGACGAGTATACTATGGAAAAGAAAAAGAGGACCCAGAAAATGGAAGGTGAACAGAAATCACACCTGAATTATCCACAATGAAAGATGATGTCCGTCTTTAGACAGACTCTGCTGGAACGTTTGAAAGTCAGAGAAATTCACAAGCCAAAAAACGGCAGCGAAGGTCAAGCATGGGCTAACTGGGAAGGGTGAGTTATGAGACTGCTCCAAGCAGGCTCTGAAACCTGTATCCAGGAAGCATGCTGGACCTCAGAGACACAATTATGACAAATCCTCTGACATCACAATGGACCCGAAAAACAACCTAGCCTCATCTACACAGTGCTAGAGTTGGGCTCACTAGTATATTTAACTCCCGTTGCACTCAACTGCACGTTGCCACTGAACATGTAAGTGGCCGGCCGGTGGTGCAGTGGTGAGGTCCGCACCTTCTGGGTCTGTGGCCCAGTATGGGCTGGGTGGAATCCTCGGTTTGGGCCTCCTCACCACTGCTTCAGTTGTTCTGGTGCAGGCGTCCGAGGTAGAGTAGAGGCAGATGGGAAGGGACGTTGGACAGGGCCAGACTTCCACAGCAAATACAGGAGCATTGCCAGCAGATGTGAGCACAGCAATGCACTTGTGCCAAAACAAAACCAATTAAAAGTTGCAAAGAATAGAAAAACTGAAGCTAAGGAAAAAAAAAAAAAAAAAACAGGAGCTTGCCATTACGAAGAATAGGATCTCTGTGAATAACCTTAGCAAAACAGGTGAATTCTATGTTAATTCAAAAACTAGCAAACCTTTGGGGAAAGAAACTCAAGAAGACACAAGAAAAAAAAAGATACCGAGGGATCTAGGAATGGAAGGATTAACACACTTGAAAGGTTCATACCGCAGTAAGGAATCTCTGGATTCCATGCAATCCCAGTCAAAGTTGCAGCAGTATTTGCCACAGAGAAGAAGAGAGAATCCTAAAGTTTCTAGCCAGCAACACGAGACCCTGACTAGGCAAAGGAATCCTCAGGAAAACGAACAAAGCGGCACGTGTCACAATTTCTGATTTCAACATAGAGGACGAAGCGCTAGGTACCGAAACGGCACAGTCTGGGCCCCAAAACAGGCATGAAGACCCATGCAAAACAATTGAGAGCCCAGAGCCCAACTCAAACTTACATGGACAGCCCATTTTGGACCAGGGAGCCAAGTGGAGACAGCGGAGAAAGGAGAGTCTCTACAATAAACGGTGCTGGGAAGCCTGCACAGCCACATGGAACACAACGAGAGTACACCATGATGTTACACCTGGCACACACACCACCTGAAGTGGATTAAAGCCTTGAATGGCAGACTTGAAACCGTGAACCTTGTAGGAGAAGACCTAGGCAGAGTGCTCTTTGCCATCTGTCTGAGCCGCCTATTTGGAAGAAGCATGTCTGACTGGGCAAGGGCAACAAAGGAAACAAGAAACAAACGGGACCACATCAAATGCACACACTTCTGCCCACTCAAGGAAACCATCAACTGAATACTAAGACACCACAACAATTGGGAGAGGATGTTTGCAAACCACACATCGGACAAGGGGTGAAAAGCCCAAAGATACAATCAACTCGCACGTCTCCACAAGAAAAAAAACAAGCCAATGAAAACCTGGTCAAAAGATGGAAGCAGAGATTTCTCCGAAGAAGACAGAAAGAGGGCCAGTAGGTGCATGAAAACTTGTTCACCATCATTAAGTCTCAGGAAAATGCAAATCCAAACTGCAAGGCCATGGCAGCTCACTGTGGTCAGCATGGCTAGAAGGAAGCAGACAGGAAATAACAAGTGTCAGAGAGGAGGTGGAGAGAAGGGAAGCCTCCTGCACTGCTGGTGGGAGTGTAACCCGGTGCAGCCACGATGCCAAAGGTGTGGAACTGCCTCAGAAGTTTAAGTATCCATGTCCCGTATGACCCAGCTATTAATCTGCCGCTTGTTTATCCAAAAAAGTCAGAAAGACTACCGCATAAAGACATGTGCATGGCTGTGTTCACCACAGTCTTACTCCTGATATCCAAGACTTGGAAAGCACCCTGGTGTCCAGCAAGGGATGATTGGAGAAGGAAGATGGGCTATAGCCACACAATGGCATACCACTCAGCCGGAACAAATGATGCAAGCCAGCCATTTGTGACCACCAGAATGGCTGTGAGGGTTTTAGGGGAAGTGTAACAAGCCCCAGTGAGAAATTCAAATACCATAGAATCTCACTTACAAGGAGAAGAAAAAGCAAGCACTAACCAACAGGTGGCACTGAACATTTGTATGCGGGCTCCCAGAGGCAAAGAGGGGCGGTGACGGAGGGTGAAAGAGAAGATTAGGCACAAGTGTGTGGTGAGGGCCTGTGATTAGTCTTACACTGGTGAAGATGATGTAAGCTACACAGAAGTCTAAAGCAATGAGGATGTGAATCTGGAAGTTATAGTACGTTCTAATGCAGGGTCATGGCTATAAATTCACCTCAAATCAAAAATCCAAAAAGGGGTCCAGAATGATGTCATAAAGCTTTGGGGGCGGAAAGAGTTTGCAGAAGGTGAACTTCCAAGGATGGAAAATCACCTCCAAATGCTTACAGATGCTACAGAAAGGCAGACCATTCCAAATAGGTGAAGAGGAATACTACGAAGAGAACATGATCAGTCCTAAACCCATGAACGAACGGAAAATGTTACCGTCCATGATGTTATTACTAATCACCTTCACGAATAATCCAAACAGGC
This sequence comes from Equus asinus, assembly GCF_041296235.1. NCBI lineage: Eukaryota > Metazoa > Chordata > Mammalia > Perissodactyla > Equidae > Equus > Equus asinus. The sequence goes on along the minus strand of NC_091813.1, from coordinate 7,871,375 downwards.
CCACGTCTTCCCAAGTTCAGGCAAAAGGTTGGTCCAAAAGTACAATTCAGGGCCGGCCCTGTGGTGGAGCAGGTAAGTGCCCACATTCCGCTTGGGCGGCCCGGGCCTCACTGTTTCACATTACGAGTGCATATCACATTAGTAGTGTTAGGAAATATAGATTTCATGGTATGGTGCGGGCAGAGATCATAAATAAGCAGCAATTGTGAGGATACGTTATCAATACGCACAAGAAAAGGAACCATAAGAATATTACAATCTATGGAAGTATCTGGTACACTTCCCAAAGGCAGAAGGAAGGAAAACTTGTGACCTGCCAAGGTGGAATTGGCAGAGTGCCACGAGATGACACCATCATTGTGCATCAGAACATTCCCTGGGCAACTTCAACTTGTGAGGGAGTCCAGGACTTTTTCTGGGTAAGGTCCACCCATTTTGCCATCTACCCAAGATATAAGAGATAAAACCCAGGATAATCTTACAGGAGTGACACCAGTGTCTAGAGAGAATGTAGGAGCCCTTTCGAAGTTCAAGGAGAAAGATAGAAACTGACAACAATTGCAGAAAAAGGAAAACTATCCTACCTAGACAGGGTGAGGAGTCAGACTGGTCTGAGATGGCTGTGAAACTCTGTGTGCACGGAGGTTGTCAGGACAACTTCGAATTTTGAGGTCGCTTATGACATCACGGTGAACATGTCCCCCAGGGTGGCCGCATGGTTACAGTCTGAGGATTGGCCTAGGCTAGGCTATTAAAGGGACAGATACCCAGAAACAGGTTTGGCAAACAGAAAGCAGGCACAGAAACTAGAAGAGATAAAACAGAGTCTGATGCAAGGGATAAGAAAGGAACCCTAGGCCACAAGTGAGAATAGAGGGACAGGCACGGAGAGGAGAACATTGTCATCTATTCAAGTCTATGGGGAGGTCATGCTGATTCAAGCTTGCAACTTCATTGGAAACAAGTGGCCGGACTTGGCGTTCATCACACCTACAGTGCCCTTGTGCCTTAAGCATAATGCAAAGTCAAGAAAGATGTCTTGAGGACATTGAAGAGAAGAATCGATGCCTCCTTTCCAAGGCCCATAGCATTCTTTGAAGGTCAGTCTCTTTTTCCGAAGCTCTGGTGTCACGTGGGCCCACTGGGCACATGGTAATGTGTCCCAAGAGATGTCTTGGAAGCCTTGAAGGAATGGAGCCCTGTCACGCTTGGGGTATGTCTCTTTGTTTGGAAGTGCTCTACAAGGGTGCTGAAAAGCACCCTCTTCCACAGGGCTTCGTTCCTTCGTGAAGGCTGCCCTCCCAGGCTAGTGTGCTCTGTTTGCCTCCATCGAAATTCTCTCCCCCTACCTCTTGCCGTAGAAGGATTATTGATTATGTGTTTTGACACCATATGTAAGGAAGTTGCACGAAAATTAGAACTTTACAGTTGTGTTTCAAGAAAAATAAACAGGCCAGGGTAGAGGATGTAGGGCAAACAAATGGCACACCCTATAAAAATTAAGTAAGCCCGTATCTGGACGGAATCTAGGGGAACGTTCAAGGATCAGGGGTCAAGTTCGAAACTTCCCAAATCCGGAAAAGAGACAGAAAAATATCTTTCCTGGAGAGTGGAATTCATCCGATTTGTCTAAGTTGTCTTGGAAACATTGTGTCCGTGAAGAGAGTTGCCAGGACCACCTCGAATTTGGAGTTTCTGATCTCAGGATGTCAAACCAACCCACATGACCACGTGTTCTCAGTGCTTAGTTTGACCTAGGCTAGGATAGCCAAGAGTCCTACAAGTGACCGGTGCAAATTCAAGGACAACAACCAAGAGTCACGAAAGCACTCACACCTCACCCTAGAGAACATACAGCGATTAAAGAAATACAAACTAATCCCTTGGAATGAAGGAGAACGGAATGATAAGCATGTCTAAGGGAGATAGCTGAGAAAGACCATGACGAGTATACTATGGAAAAGAAAAAGAGGACCCAGAAAATGGAAGGTGAACAGAAATCACACCTGAATTATCCACAATGAAAGATGATGTCCGTCTTTAGACAGACTCTGCTGGAACGTTTGAAAGTCAGAGAAATTCAGAAGCCAAAAAACGGCAGCGAAGGTCAAGCATGGGCTAACTGGGAAGGGTGAGTTATGAGACTGCTCCAAGCAGGCTCTGAAACCTGTATCCAGGAAGCATGCTGGACCTCAGAGACACAATTATGACAAATCCTCTGACATCACAATGGACCCGAAAAACAACCTAGCCTCATCTACACAGTGCTAGAGTTGGGCTCACTAGTATATTTAACTCCCATTGCACTCAACTGCACGTTGCCACTGAACATGTAAGTGGCCGGCCGGTGGTGCAGTGGTGAGGTCCGCACCTTCTGGGTCTGTGGCCCAGTATGGGCTGGGTGGAATCCTCGGTTTGGGCCTCCTCACCACTGCTTCAGTTGTTCTGGTGCAGGCGTCCGAGGTAGAGTAGAGGCAGATGGGAAGGGACGTTGGACAGGGCCAGACTTCCACAGCAAATACAGGAGCATTGCCAGCAGATGTGAGCACAGCAATGCACTTGTGCCAAAACAAAACCAATTAAAAGTTGCAAAGAATAGAAAAACTGAAGCTAAGGAAAAAAAAAAAAAAAAAACAGGAGCTTGCCATTACGAAGAATAGGATCTCTGTGAATAACCTTAGCAAAACAGGTGAATTCTATGTTAATTCAAAAACTAGCAAACCTTTGGGGAAAGAAACTCAAGAAGACACAAGAAAAAAAAAGATATCGAGGGATCTAGGAATGGAAGGATTAACACACTTGAAAGGTTCATACCGCAGTAAGGAATCTCTGGATTCCATGCAATCCCAGTCAAAGTTGCAGCAGTATTTGCCACAGAGAAGAAGAGAGAATCCTAAAGTTTCTAGCCAGCAACACGAGACCCTGACTAGGCAAAGGAATCCTCAGGAAAACGAACAAAGCGGCACGTGTCACAATTTCTGATTTCAACATAGAGGACGAAGCGCTAGGTACCGAAACGGCACAGTCTGGGCCCCAAAACAGGCATGAAGACCCATGCAAAACAATTGAGAGCCCAGAGCCCAACTCAAACTTACATGGACAGCCCATTTTGGACCAGGGAGCCAAGTCTAGACAGCGGAGAAAGGAGAGTCTCTACAATAAACGGTGCTGGGAAGCCTGCACAGCCACATGGAACACAACGAGAGTACACCATGATGTTACACCTGGCACACACACCACCTGAAATGGATTAAAGCCTTGAATGGCAGACTTGAAACCGTGAACCTTGTAGGAGAAGACCTAGGCAGAGTGCTCTTTGCCATCTGTCTGAGCCGCCTATTTGGAAGAAGCATGTCTGACTGGGCAAGGGCAACAAAGGAAACAAGAAACAAACGGGACCACATCAAATGCACACACTTCTGCCCACTCAAGGAAACCATCAACTGAATACTAAGACACCACAACAATTGGGAGAGGATGTTTGCAAACCACACATCGGACAAGGGGTGAAAAGCCCAAAGATACAATCAACTCGCACGTCTCCACAAGAAAAAAAACAAGCCAATGAAAACCTGGTCAAAAGATGGAAGCAGAGATTTCTCCGAAGAAGACAGAAAGAGGGCCAGTAGGTGCATGAAAACTTGTTCACCATCATTAAGTCTCAGGAAAATGCAAATCCAAACTGCAAGGCCATGGCAGCTCACTGTGGTCAGCATGGCTAGAAGGAAGCAGACAGGAAATAACAAGTGTCAGAGAGGAGGTGGAGAGAAGGGAAGCCTCCTGCACTGCTGGTGGGAGTGTAACCCGGTGCAGCCACGATGCCAAAGGTGTGGAACTGCCTCAGAAGTTTAAGTATCCATGTCCCGTATGACCCAGCTATTAATCTGCCGCTTGTTTATCCAAAAAAGTCAGAAAGACTACCGCATAAAGACATGTGCATGGCTGTGTTCACCACAGTCTTACTCCTGATATCCAAGACTTGGAAAGCACCCTGGTGTCCAGCAAGGGATGATTGGAGAAGGAAGATGGGCTATAGCCACACAATGGTATACCACTCAGCCGGAACAAATGATGCAATCCAGCCATTTGTGACCACCAGAATGGCTGTGAGGGTTTTAGGGGAAGTGTAACAAGCCCCAGTGAGAAATTCAAATACCATAGAATCTCACTTACAAGGAGAAGAAAAAGCAAGCACTAACCAACAGGTGGCACTGAACATTTGTATGCGGGCTCCCAGAGGCAAAGAGGGGCGGTGACGGAGGGTGAAAGAGAAGATTAGGCACAAGTGTGTGGTGAGGGCCTGTGATTAGTCTTACACTGGTGAAGATGATGTAAGCTACACAGAAGTCTAAAGCAATGAGGATGTGAATCTGGAAGTTATAGTACGTTCTAATGCAGGGTCATGGCTATAAATTCACCTCAAATCAAAAATCCAAAACGGGGTCCAGAATGATGTCATAAAGCTTTGGGGGCGGAAAGAGTTTACGGAAGGTGAACTTCCAAGGATGGAAAATCACCTCCAAATGCTTACAGATGCTACAGAAAGGCAGACCATTCCAAATAGGTGAAGAGGAATACTACGAAGAGAACATGATCAGTCCTAAACCCATGAACGAACGGAAAATGTTACCGTCCATGATGTTATTACTAATCACCTTCACGAATAATCCAAACAGGCCCACGTCTTCCCAAGTTCAGGCAAAAGGTTGGTCCAAAAGTACAATTCAGGGCCGGCCCTGTGGTGGAGCAGGTAAGTGCCCACATTCCGCTTGGGCGGCCCGGGCCTCACTGTTTCACATTACGAGTGCATATCACATTAGTAGTGTTAGGAAATATAGATTTCATGGTATGGTGCGGGCAGAGATCATAAATAAGCAGCAATTGTGAGGATACGTTATCAATACGCACAAGAAAAGGAACCATAAGAATATTACAATCTATGGAAGTATCTGGTACACTTCCCAAAGGCAGAAGGAAGGAAATCTTGTGACCTGCCAAGGTGGAATTGGCAGAGTGCCACGAGATGACACCATCATTGTGCATCAGAACATTCCCTGGGCAACTTCAACTTGTGAGGGAGTCCAGGACTTTTTCTGGGTAAGGTCCACCCATTTTGCCATCTACCCAAGATATAAGAGATAAAACCCAGGATAATCTTACAGGAGTGACACCAGTGTCTAGAGAGAATGTAGGAGCCCTTTCGAAGTTCAAGGAGAAAGATAGAAACTGACAACAATTGCAGAAAAAGGAAAACTATCCTACCTAGACAGGGTGAGGAGTCAGACTGGTCTGAGATGGCTGTGAAACTCTGTGTGCACGGAGGTTGTCAGGACAACTTCGAATTTTGAGGTCGCTTATGACATCACTGTGAACATGTCCCCTAGGGTGGCCGCATGGTTACAGTCTGAGGATTGGCCTAGGCTAGGCTATTAAAGGGACAGATACCCAGAAACAGGTTTGGCAAACAGAAAGCAGGCACAGAAACTAGAAGAGATAAAACAGAGTCTGATGCAAGGGATAAGAAAGGAACCCTAGGCCACAAGTGAGAATAGAGGGACAGGCACGGAGAGGAGAACATTGTCATCTATTCAAGTCTATGGGGAGGTCATGCTGATTCAAGCTTGCAACTTCATTGGAAACAAGTGGCCGGACTTGGCGTTCATCACACCTACAGTGCCCTTGTGCCTTAAGCATAATGCAAAGTCAAGAAAGATGTCTTGAGGACATTGAAGAGAAGAATCGATGCCTCCTTTCCAAGGCCCATAGCATTCTTTGCAGGTCAGTCTCTTTTTCCGAAGCTCTGGTGTCACGTGGGCCCACTGGGCACATGGTAATGTGTCCCAAGAGATGTCTTGGAAGCCTTGAAGGAATGGAGCCCTGTCACGCTTGGGGTATGTCTCTTTGTTTGGAAGTGCTCTACAAGGGTGCTGAAAAGCACCCTCTTCCACAGGGCTTCGTTCCTTCGTGAAGGCTGCCCTCCCAGGCTAGTGTGCTCTGTTTGCCTCCATCGAAATTCTCTCCCCCTACCTCTTGCCGTAGAAGGATTATTGATTATGTGTTTTGACACCATATCTAAGGAAGTTGCACGAAAATTAGAACTTTACAGTTGTGTTTCAAGAAAAATAAACAGGCCAGGGTAGAGGATGTAGGGCAAACAAATGGCACACCCTATAAAAATTAAGTAAGCCCGTATCTGGACGGAATCTAGGGGAACGTTCAAGGATCAGGGGTCAAGTTCGAAACTTCCCAAATCCGGAAAAGAGACAGAAAAATATCTTTCCTGGAGAGTGGAATTCATCCGATTTGTCTAAGTTGTCTTGGAAACATTGTGTCCGTGAAGAGAGTTGCCAGGACCACCTCGAATTTGGAGTTTCTGATCTCAGGATGTCAAACCAACCCACATGACCACGTGTTCTCAGTGCTTAGTTTGACCTAGGCTAGGATAGCCAAGAGTCCTACAAGTGACCGGTGCAAATTCAAGGACAACAACCAAGAGTCACGAAAGCACTCACACCTCACCCTAGAGAACATACAGCGATTAAAGAAATACAAACTAATCCCTTGGAATGAAGGAGAACGGAATGATAAGCATGTCTAAGGGAGATAGCTGAGAAAGACCATGACGAGTATACTATGGAAAAGAAAAAGAGGACCCAGAAAATGGAAGGTGAACAGAAATCACACCTGAATTATCCACAATGAAAGATGATGTCCGTCTTTAGACAGACTCTGCTGGAACGTTTGAAAGTCAGAGAAATTCACAAGCCAAAAAACGGCAGCGAAGGTCAAGCATGGGCTAACTGGGAAGGGTGAGTTATGAGACTGCTCCAAGCAGGCTCTGAAACCTGTATCCAGGAAGCATGCTGGACCTCAGAGACACAATTATGACAAATCCTCTGACATCACAATGGACCCGAAAAACAACCTAGCCTCATCTACACAGTGCTAGAGTTGGGCTCACTAGTATATTTAACTCCCATTGCACTCAACTGCACGTTGCCACTGAACATGTAAGTGGCCGGCCGGTGGTGCAGTGGTGAGGTCCGCACCTTCTGGGTCTGTGGCCCAGTATGGGCTGGGTGGAATCCTCGGTTTGGGCCTCCTCACCACTGCTTCAGTTGTTCTGGTGCAGGCGTCCGAGGTAGAGTAGAGGCAGATGGGAAGGGACGTTGGACAGGGCCAGACTTCCACAGCAAATACAGGAGCATTGCCAGCAGATGTGAGCACAGCAATGCACTTGTGCCAAAACAAAACCAATTAAAAGTTGCAAAGAATAGAAAAACTGAAGCTAAGGAAAAAAAAAAAAAAAAAACAGGAGCTTGCCATTACGAAGAATAGGATCTCTGTGAATAACCTTAGCAAAACAGGTGAATTCTATGTTAATTCAAAAACTAGCAAACCTTTGGGGAAAGAAACTCAAGAAGACACAAGAAAAAAAAAGATATCGAGGGATCTAGGAATGGAAGGATTAACACACTTGAAAGGTTCATACCGCAGTAAGGAATCTCTGGATTCCATGCAATCCCAGTCAAAGTTGCAGCAGTATTTGCCACAGAGAAGAAGAGAGAATCCTAAAGTTTCTAGCCAGCAACACGAGACCCTGACTAGGCAAAGGAATCCTCAGGAAAACGAACAAAGCGGCACGTGTCACAATTTCTGATTTCAACATAGAGGACGAAGCGCTAGGTACCGAAACGGCACAGTCTGGGCCCCAAAACAGGCATGAAGACCCATGCAAAACAATTGAGAGCCCAGAGCCCAACTCAAACTTACATGGACAGCCCATTTTGGACCAGGGAGCCAAGTCTAGACAGCGGAGAAAGGAGAGTCTCTACAATAAACGGTGCTGGGAAGCCTGCACAGCCACATGGAACACAACGAGAGTACACCATGATGTTACACCTGGCACACACACCACCTGAAATGGATTAAAGCCTTGAATGGCAGACTTGAAACCGTGAACCTTGTAGGAGAAGACCTAGGCAGAGTGCTCTTTGCCATCAGTCTGAGCCGCCTATTTGGAAGAAGCATGTCTGACTGGGCAAGGGCAACAAAGGAAACAAGAAACAAACGGGACCACATCAAATGCACACACTTCTGCCCACTCAAGGAAACCATCAACTGAATACTAAGACACCACAACAATTGGGAGAGGATGTTTGCAAACCACACATCGGACAAGGGGTGAAAAGCCCAAAGATACAATCAACTCGCACGTCTCCACAAGAAAAAAAACAAGCCAATGAAAACCTGGTCAAAAGATGGAAGCAGAGATTTCTCCGAAGAAGACAGAAAGAGGGCCAGTAGGTGCATGAAAACTTGTTCACCATCATTAAGTCTCAGGAAAATGCAAATCCAAACTGCAAGGCCATGGCAGCTCACTGTGGTCAGCATGGCTAGAAGGAAGCAGACAGGAAATAACAAGTGTCAGAGAGGAGGTGGAGAGAAGGGAAGCCTCCTGCACTGCTGGTGGGAGTGTAACCCGGTGCAGCCACGATGCCAAAGGTGTGGAACTGCCTCAGAAGTTTAAGTATCCATGTCCCGTATGACCCAGCTATTAATCTGCCGCTTGCTTATCCAAAAAAGTCAGAAAGACTACCGCATAAAGACATGTGCATGGCTGTGTTCACCACAGTCTTACTCCTGATATCCAAGACTTGGAAAGCACCCTGGTGTCCAGCAAGGGATGATTGGAGAAGGAAGATGGGCTATAGCCACACAATGGTATACCACTCAGCCGGAACAAATGATGCAATCCAGCCATTTGTGACCACCAGAATGGCTGTGAGGGTTTTAGGGGAAGTGTAACAAGCCCCAGTGAGAAATTCAAATACCATAGAATCTCACTTACAAGGCGAAGAAAAAGCAAGCACTAACCAACAGGTGGCACTGAACATTTGTATGCGGGCTCCCAGAGGCAAAGAGGGGCGGTGACGGAGGGTGAAAGAGAAGATTAGGCACAAGTGTGTGGTGAGGGCCTGTGATTAGTCTTACACTGGTGAAGATGATGTAAGCTACACAGAAGTCTAAAGCAATGAGGATGTGAATCTGGAAGTTATAGTACGTTCTAATGCAGGGTCATGGCTATAAATTCACCTCAAATCAAAAATCCAAAACGGGGTCCAGAATGATGTCATAAAGCTTTGGGGGCGGAAAGAGTTTACGGAAGGTGAACTTCCAAGGATGGAAAATCACCTCCAAATGCTTACAGATGCTACAGAAAGGCAGACCATTCCAAATAGGTGAAGAGGAATACTACGAAGAGAACATGATCAGTCCTAAACCCATGAACGAACGGAAAATGTTACCGTCCATGATGTTATTACTAATCACCTTCACGAATAATCCAAACAGGCCCACGTCTTCCCAAGTTCAGGCAAAAGGTTGGTCCAAAAGTACAATTCAGGGCCGGCCCTGTGGTGGAGCAGGTAAGTGCCCACATTCCGCTTGGGCGGCCCGGGCCTCACTGTTTCACATTACGAGTGCATATCACATTAGTAGTGTTAGGAAATATAGATTTCATGGTATGGTGCGGGCAGAGATCATAAATAAGCAGCAATTGTGAGGATACGTTATCAATACGCACAAGAAAAGGAACCATAAGAATATTACAATTTATGGAAGTATCTGGTACACTTCCCAAAGGCAGAAGGAAGGAAATCTTGTGACCTGCCAAGGTGGAATTGGCAGAGTGCCACGAGATGACACCATCATTGTGCATCAGAACATTCCCTGGGCAACTTCAACTTGTGAGGGAGTCCAGGACTTTTTCTGGGTAAGGTCCACCCATTTTGCCATCTACCCAAGATATAAGAGATAAAACCCAGGATAATCTTACAGGAGTGACACCAGTGTCTAGAGAGAATGTAGGAGCCCTTTCGAAGTTCAAGGAGAAAGATAGAAACTGACAACAATTGCAGAAAAAGGAAAACTATCCTACCTAGACAGGGTGAGGAGTCAGACTGGTCTGAGATGGCTGTGAAACTCTGTGTGCACGGAGGTTGTCAGGACAACTTCGAATTTTGAGGTCGCTTATGACATCACTGTGAACATGTCCCCTAGGGTGGCCGCATGGTTACAGTCTGAGGATTGGCCTAGGCTAGGCTATTAAAGGGACAGATACCCAGAAACAGGTTTGGCAAACAGAAAGCAGGCACAGAAACTAGAAGAGATAAAACAGAGTCTGATGCAAGGGATAAGAAAGGAACCCTAGGCCACAAGTGAGAATAGAGGGACAGGCACGGAGAGGAGAACATTGTCATCTATTCAAGTCTATGGGGAGGTCATGCTGATTCAAGCTTGCAACTTCATTGGAAACAAGTGGCCGGACTTGGCGTTCATCACACCTACAGTGCCCTTGTGCCTTAAGCATAATGCAAAGTCAAGAAAGATGTCTTGAGGACATTGAAGAGAAGAATCGATGCCTCCTTTCCAAGGCCCATAGCATTCTTTGAAGGTCAGTCTCTTTTTCCGAAGCTCTGGTGTCACGTGGGCCCACTGGGCACATGGTAATGTGTCCCAAGAGATGTCTTGGAAGCCTTGAAGGAATGGAGCCCTGTCACGCTTGGGGTATGTCTCTTTGTTTGGAAGTGCTCTACAAGGGTGATGAAAAGCACCCTCTTCCACAGGGCTTCGTTCCTTCGTGAAGGCTGCCCTCCCAGGCTAGTGTGCTCTGTTTGCCTCCATCGAAATTCTCTCCCCCTACCTCTTGCCGTAGAAGGATTATTGATTATGTGTTTTGACACCATATGTAAGGAAGTTGCACGAAAATTAGAACTTTACAGTTGTGTTTCAAGAAAAATAAACAGGCCAGGGTAGAGGATGTAGGGCAAACAAATGGCACACCCTATAAAAATTAAGTAAGCCCGTATCTGGACGGAATCTAGGGGAACGTTCAAGGATCAGGGGTCAAGTTCGAAACTTCCCAAATCCGGAAAAGAGACAGAAAAATATCTTTCCTGGAGAGTGGAATTCATCCGATTTGTCTAAGTTGTCTTGGAAACATTGTGTCCGTGAAGAGAGTTGCCAGGACCACCTCGAATTTGGAGTTTCTGATCTCAGGATGTCAATCCAACCCACATGACCACGTGTTCTCAGTGCTTAGTTTGACCTAGGCTAGGATAGCCAAGAGTCCTACAAGTGACCGGTGCAAATTCAAGGACAACAACCAAGAGTCACGAAAGCACTCACACCTCACCCTAGAGAACATACAGCGATTAAAGAAATACAAACTAATCCCTTGGAATGAAGGAGAACGGAATGATAAGCATGTCTAAGGGAGATAGCTGAGAAAGACCATGACGAGTATACTATGGAAAAGAAAAAGAGGACCCAGAAAATGGAAGGTGAACAGAAATCACACCTGAATTATCCACAATGAAAGATGATGTCCGTCTTTAGACAGACTCTGCTGGAACGTTTGAAAGTCAGAGAAATTCAGAAGCCAAAAAACGGCAGCGAAGGTCAAGCATGGGCTAACTGGGAAGGGTGAGTTATGAGACTGCTCCAAGCAGGCTCTGAAACCTGTATCCAGGAAGCATGCTGGACCTCAGAGACACAATTATGACAAATCCTCTGACATCACAATGGACCCGAAAAACAACCTAGCCTCATCTACACAGTGCTAGAGTTGGGCTCACTAGTATATTTAACTCCCATTGCACTCAACTGCACGTTGCCACTGAACATGTAAGTGGCCGGCCGGTGGTGCAGTGGTGAGGTCCGCACCTTCTGGGTCTGTGGCCCAGTATGGGCTGGGTGGAATCCTCGGTTTGGGCCTCCTCACCACTGCTTCAGTTGTTCTGGTGCAGGCGTCCGAGGTAGAGTAGAGGCAGATGGGAAGGGACGTTGGACAGGGCCAGACTTCCACAGCAAATACAGGAGCATTGCCAGCAGATGTGAGCACAGCAATGCACTTGTGCCAAAACAAAACCAATTAAAAGTTGCAAAGAATAGAAAAACTGAAGCTAAGGAAAAAAAAAAAAAAAAAACAGGAGCTTGCCATTACGAAGAATAGGATCTCTGTGAATAACCTTAGCAAAACAGGTGAATTCTATGTTAATTCAAAAACTAGCAAACCTTTGGGGAAAGAAACTCAAGAAGACACAAGAAAAAAAAAGATATCGAGGGATCTAGGAATGGAAGGATTAACACACTTGAAAGGTTCATACCGCAGTAAGGAATCTCTGGATTCCATGCAATCCCAGTCAAAGTTGCAGCAGTATTTGCCACAGAGAAGAAGAGAGAATCCTAAAGTTTCTAGCCAGCAACACGAGACCCTGACTAGGCAAAGGAATCCTCAGGAAAACGAACAAAGCGGCACGTGTCACAATTTCTGATTTCAACATAGAGGACGAAGCGCTAGGTACCGAAACGGCACAGTCTGGGCCCCAAAACAGGCATGAAGACCCATGCAAAACAATTGAGAGCCCAGAGCCCAACTCAAACTTACATGGACAGCCCATTTTGGACCAGGGAGCCAAGTCTAGACAGCGGAGAAAGGAGAGTCTCTACAATAAACGGTGCTGGGAAGCCTGCACAGCCACATGGAACACAACGAGAGTACACCATGATGTTACACCTGGCACACACACCACCTGAAGTGGATTAAAGCCTTGAATGGCAGACTTGAAACCGTGAACCTTGTAGGAGAAGACCTAGGCAGAGTGCTCTTTGCCATCTGTCTGAGCCGCCTATTTGGAAGAAGCATGTCTGACTGGGCAAGGGCAACAAAGGAAACAAGAAACAAACGGGACCACATCAAATGCACACACTTCTGCCCACTCAAGGAAACCATCAACTGAATACTAAGACACCACAACAATTGGGAGAGGATGTTTGCAAACCACACATCGGACAAGGGGTGAAAAGCCCAAAGATACAATCAACTCGCACGTCTCCACAAGAAAAAAAACAAGCCAATGAAAACCTGGTCAAAAGATGGAAGCAGAGATTTCTCCGAAGAAGACAGAAAGAGGGCCAGTAGGTGCATGAAAACTTGTTCACCATCATGAAGTCTCAGGAAAATGCAAATCCAAACTGCAAGGCCATGGCAGCTCACTGTGGTCAGCATGGCTAGAAGGAAGCAGACAGGAAATAACAAGTGTCAGAGAGGAGGTGGAGAGAAGGGAAGCCTCCTGCACTGCTGGTGGGAGTGTAACCCGGTGCAGCCACGATGCCAAAGGTGTGGAACTGCCTCAGAAGTTTAAGTATCCATGTCCCGTATGACCCAGCTATTAATCTGCCGCTTGCTTATCCAAAAAAGTCAGAAAGACTACCGCATAAAGACATGTGCATGGCTGTGTTCACCACAGTCTTACTCCTGATATCCAAGACTTGGAAAGCACCCTGGTGTCCAGCAAGGGATGATTGGAGAAGGAAGATGGGCTATAGCCACACAATGGTATACCACTCAGCCGGAACAAATGATGCAATCCAGCCATTTGTGACCACCAGAATGGCTGTGAGGGTTTTAGGGGAAGTGTAACAAGCCCCAGTGAGAAATTCAAATACCATAGAATCTCACTTACAAGGCGAAGAAAAAGCAAGCACTAACCAACAGGTGGCACTGAACATTTGTATGCGGGCTCCCAGAGGCAAAGAGGGGCGGTGACGGAGGGTGAAAGAGAAGATTAGGCACAAGTGTGTGGTGAGGGCCTGTGATTAGTCTTACACTGGTGAAGATGATGTAAGCTACACAGAAGTCTAAAGCAATGAGGATGTGAATCTGGAAGTTATAGTACGTTCTAATGCAGGGTCATGGCTATAAATTCACCTCAAATCAAAAATCCAAAACGGGGTCCAGAATGATGTCATAAAGCTTTGGGGGCGGAAAGAGTTTACGGAAGGTGAACTTCCAAGGATGGAAAATCACCTCCAAATGCTTACAGATGCTACAGAAAGGCAGACCATTCCAAATAGGTGAAGAGGAATACTACGAAGAGAACATGATCAGTCCTAAACCCATGAACGAACGGAAAATGTTACCGTCCATGATGTTATTACTAATCACCTTCACGAATAATCCAAACAGGCCCACGTCTTCCCAAGTTCAGGCAAAAGGTTGGTCCAAAAGTACAATTCAGGGCCGGCCCTGTGGTGGAGCAGGTAAGTGCCCACATTCCGCTTGGGCCTCCCGGGCCTCACTGTTTCACATTACGAGTGCATATCACATTAGTAGTGTTAGGAAATATAGATTTCATGGTATGGTGCGGGCAGAGATCATAAATAAGCAGCAATTGTGAGGATACGTTATCAATACGCACAAGAAAAGGAACCATAAGAATATTACAATCTATGGAAGTATCTGGTACACTTCCCAAAGGCAGAAGGAAGGAAATCTTGTGACCTGCCAAGGTGGAATTGGCAGAGTGCCACGAGATGACACCATCATTGTGCATCAGAACATTCCCTGGGCAACTTCAACTTGTGAGGGAGTCCAGGACTTTTTCTGGGTAAGGTCCACCCATTTTGCCATCTACCCAAGATATAAGAGATAAAACCCAGGATAATCTTACAGGAGTGACACCAGTGTCTAGAGAGAATGTAGGAGCCCTTTCGAAGTTCAAGGAGAAAGATAGAAACTGACAACAATTGCAGAAAAAGGAAAACTATCCTACCTAGACAGGGTGAGGAGTCAGACTGGTCTGAGATGGCTGTGAAACTCTGTGTGCACGGAGGTTGTCAGGACAACTTCGAATTTTGAGGTCGCTTATGACATCACTGTGAACATGTCCCCTAGGGTGGCCGCATGGTTACAGTCTGAGGATTGGCCTAGGCTAGGCTATTAAAGGGACAGATACCCAGAAACAGGTTTGGCAAACAGAAAGCAGGCACAGAAACTAGAAGAGATAAAACAGAGTCTGATGCAAGGGATAAGAAAGGAACCCTAGGCCACAAGTGAGAATAGAGGGACAGGCACGGAGAGGAGAACATTGTCATCTATTCAAGTCTATGGGGAGGTCATGCTGATTCAAGCTTGCAACTTCATTGGAAACAAGTGGCCGGACTTGGCGTTCATCACACCTACAGTGCCCTTGTGCCTTAAGCATAATGCAAAGTCAAGAAAGATGTCTTGAGGACATTGAAGAGAAGAATCGATGCCTCCTTTCCAAGGCCCATAGCATTCTTTGAAGGTCAGTCTCTTTTTCCGAAGCTCTGGTGTCACGTGGGCCCACTGGGCACATGGTAATGTGTCCCAAGAGATGTCTTGGAAGCCTTGAAGGAATGGAGCCCTGTCACGCTTGGGGTATGTCTCTTTGTTTGGAAGTGCTCTACAAGGGTGATGAAAAGCACCCTCTTCCACAGGGCTTCGTTCCTTCGTGAAGGCTGCCCTCCCAGGCTAGTGTGCTCTGTTTGCCTCCATCGAAATTCTCTCCCCCTACCTCTTGCCGTAGAAGGATTATTGATTATGTGTTTTGACACCATATCTAAGGAAGTTGCACGAAAATTAGAACTTTACAGTTGTGTTTCAAGAAAAATAAACAGGCCAGGGTAGAGGATGTAGGGCAAACAAATGGCACACCCTATAAAAATTAAGTAAGCCCGTATCTGGACGGAATCTAGGGGAACGTTCAAGGATCAGGGGTCAAGTTCGAAACTTCCCAAATCCGGAAAAGAGACAGAAAAATATCTTTCCTGGAGAGTGGAATTCATCCGATTTGTCTAAGTTGTCTTGGAAACATTGTGTCCGTGAAGAGAGTTGCCAGGACCACCTCGAATTTGGAGTTTCTGATCTCAGGATGTCAAACCAACCCACATGACCACGTGTTCTCAGTGCTTAGTTTGACCTAGGCTAGGATAGCCAAGAGTCCTACAAGTGACCGGTGCAAATTCAAGGACAACAACCAAGAGTCACGAAAGCACTCACACCTCACCCTAGAGAACATACAGCGATTAAAGAAATACAAACTAATCCCTTGGAATGAAGGAGAACGGAATGATAAGCATGTCTAAGGGAGATAGCTGAGAAAGACCATGACGAGTATACTATGGAAAAGAAAAAGAGGACCCAGAAAATGGAAGGTGAACAGAAATCACACCTGAATTATCCACAATGAAAGATGATGTCCGTCTTTAGACAGACTCTGCTGGAACGTTTGAAAGTCAGAGAAATTCAGAAGCCAAAAAACGGCAGCGAAGGTCAAGCATGGGCTAACTGGGAAGGGTGAGTTATGAGACTGCTCCAAGCAGGCTCTGAAACCTGTATCCAGGAAGCATGCTGGACCTCAGAGACACAATTATGACAAATCCTCTGACATCACAATGGACCCGAAAAACAACCTAGCCTCATCTACACAGTGCTAGAGTTGGGCTCACTAGTATATTTAACTCCCATTGCACTCAACTGCACGTTGCCACTGAACATGTAAGTGGCCGGCCGGTGGTGCAGTGGTGAGGTCCGCACCTTCTGGGTCTGTGGCCCAGTATGGGCTGGGTGGAATCCTCGGTTTGGGCCTCCTCACCACTGCTTCAGTTGTTCTGGTGCAGGCGTCCGAGGTAGAGTAGAGGCAGATGGGAAGGGACGTTGGACAGGGCCAGACTTCCACAGCAAATACAGGAGCATTGCCAGCAGATGTGAGCACAGCAATGCACTTGTGCCAAAACAAAACCAATTAAAAGTTGCAAAGAATAGAAAAACTGAAGCTAAGGAAAAAAAAAAAAAAAAAAACAGGAGCTTGCCATTACGAAGAATAGGATCTCTGTGAATAACCTTAGCAAAACAGGTGAATTCTATGTTAATTCAAAAACTAGCAAACCTTTGGGGAAAGAAACTCAAGAAGACACAAGAAAAAAAAAGATATCGAGGGATCTAGGAATGGAAGGATTAACACACTTGAAAGGTTCATACCGCAGTAAGGAATCTCTGGATTCCATGCAATCCCAGTCAAAGTTGCAGCAGTATTTGCCACAGAGAAGAAGAGAGAATCCTAAAGTTTCTAGCCAGCAACACGAGACCCTGACTAGGCAAAGGAATCCTCAGGAAAACGAACAAAGCGGCACGTGTCACAATTTCTGATTTCAACATAGAGGACGAAGCGCGAGGTACCGAAACGGCACAGTCTGGGCCCCAAAACAGGCATGAAGACCCATGCAAAACAATTGAGAGCCCAGAGCCCAACTCAAACTTACATGGACAGCCCATTTTGGACCAGGGAGCCAAGTCTAGACAGCGGAGAAAGGAGAGTCTCTACAATAAACGGTGCTGGGAAGCCTGCACAGCCACATGGAACACAACGAGAGTACACCATGATGTTACACCTGGCACACACACCACCTGAAGTGGATTAAAGCCTTGAATGGCAGACTTGAAACCGTGAACCTTGTAGGAGAAGACCTAGGCAGAGTGCTCTTTGCCATCTGTCTGAGCCGCCTATTTGGAAGAAGCATGTCTGACTGGGCAAGGGCAACAAAGGAAACAGGAAACAAACGGGACCACATCAAATGCACACACTTCTGCCCACTCAAGGAAACCATCAACTGAATACTAAGACACCACAACAATTGGGAGAGGATGTTTGCAAACCACACATCGGACAAGGGGTGAAAAGCCCAAAGATACAATCAACTCGCACGTCTCCACAAGAAAAAAAACAAGCCAATGAAAACCTGGTCAAAAGATGGAAGCAGAGATTTCTCCGAAGAAGACAGAAAGAGGGCCAGTAGGTGCATGAAAACTTGTTCACCATCATTAAGTCTCAGGAAAATGCAAATCCAAACTGCAAGGCCATGGCAGCTCACTGTGGTCAGCATGGCTAGAAGGAAGCAGACAGGAAATAACAAGTGTCAGAGAGGAGGTGGAGAGAAGGGAAGCCTCCTGCACTGCTGGTGGGAGTGTAACCCGGTGCAGCCACGATGCCAAAGGTGTGGAACTGCCTCAGAAGTTTAAGTATCCATGTCCCGTATGACCCAGCTATTAATCTGCCGCTTGTTTATCCAAAAAAGTCAGAAAGACTACCGCATAAAGACATGTGCATGGCTGTGTTCACCACAGTCTTACTCCTGATATCCAAGACTTGGAAAGCACCCTGGTGTCCAGCAAGGGATGATTGGAGAAGGAAGATGGGCTATAGCCACACAATGGTATACCACTCAGCCGGAACAAATGATGCAATCCAGCCATTTGTGACCACCAGAATGGCTGTGAGGGTTTTAGGGGAAGTGTAACAAGCCCCAGTGAGAAATTCAAATACCATAGAATCTCACTTACAAGGCGAAGAAAAAGCAAGCACTAACCAACAGTTGGCACTGAACATTTGTATGCGGGCTCCCAGAGGCAAAGAGGGGCGGTGACGGAGGGTGAAAGAGAAGATTAGGCACAAGTGTGTGGTGAGGGCCTGTGATTAGTCTTACACTGGTGAAGATGATGTAAGCTACACAGAAGTCTAAAGCAATGAGGATGTGAATCTGGAAGTTATAGTACGTTCTAATGCAGGGTCATGGCTATAAATTCACCTCAAATCAAAAATCCAAAACGGGGTCCAGAATGATGTCATAAAGCTTTGGGGGCGGAAAGAGTTTACAGAAGGTGAACTTCCAAGGATGGAAAATCACCTCCAAATGCTTACAGATGCTACAGAAAGGCAGACCATTCCAAATAGGTGAAGAGGAATACTACGAAGAGAACATGATCAGTCCTAAACCCATGAACGAACGGAAAATGTTACCGTCCATGATGTTATTACTAATCACCTTCACGAATAATCCAAACAGGCCCACGTCTTCCCAAGTTCAGGCAAAAGGTTGGTCCAAAAGTACAATTCAGGGCCGGCCCTGTGGTGGAGCAGGTAAGTGCCCACATTCCGCTTGGGCGGCCCGGGCCTCACTGTTTCACATTACGAGTGCATATCACATTAGTAGTGTTAGGAAATATAGATTTCATGGTATGGTGCGGGCAGAGATCATAAATAAGCAGCAATTGTGAGGATACGTTATCAATACGCACAAGAAAAGGAACCATAAGAATATTACAATCTATGGAAGTATCTGGTACACTTCCCAAAGGCAGAAGGAAGGAAATCTTGTGACCTGCCAAGGTGGAATTGGCAGAGTGCCACGAGATGACACCATCATTGTGCATCAGAACATTCCCTGGGCAACTTCAACTTGTGAGGGAGTCCAGGACTTTTTCTGGGTAAGGTCCACCCATTTTGCCATCTACCCAAGATATAAGAGATAAAACCCAGGATAATCTTACAGGAGTGACACCAGTGTCTAGAGAGAATGTAGGAGCCCTTTCGAAGTTCAAGGAGAAAGATAGAAACTGACAACAATTGCAGAAAAAGGAAAACTATCCTACCTAGACAGGGTGAGGAGTCAGACTGGTCTGAGATGGCTGTGAAACTCTGTGTGCACGGAGGTTGTCAGGACAACTTCGAATTTTGAGGTCGCTTATGACATCACTGTGAACATGTCCCCTAGGGTGGCCGCATGGTTACAGTCTGAGGATTGGCCTAGGCTAGGCTATTAAAGGGACAGATACCCAGAAACAGGTTTGGCAAACAGAAAGCAGGCACAGAAACTAGAAGAGATAAAACAGAGTCTGATGCAAGGGATAAGAAAGGAACCCTAGGCCACAAGTGAGAATAGAGGGACAGGCACGGAGAGGAGAACATTGTCATCTATTCAAGTCTATGGGGAGGTCATGCTGATTCAAGCTTGCAACTTCATTGGAAACAAGTGGCCGGACTTGGCGTTCATCACACCTACAGTGCCCTTGTGCCTTAAGCATAATGCAAAGTCAAGAAAGATGTCTTGAGGACATTGAAGAGAAGAATCGATGCCTCCTTTCCAAGGCCCATAGCATTCTTTGAAGGTCAGTCTCTTTTTCCGAAGCTCTGGTGTCACGTGGGCCCACTGGGCACATGGTAATGTGTCCCAAGAGATGTCTTGGAAGCCTTGAAGGAATGGAGCCCTGTCACGCTTGGGGTATGTCTCTTTGTTTGGAAGTGCTCTACAAGGGTGATGAAAAGCACCCTCTTCCACAGGGCTTCGTTCCTTCGTGAAGGCTGCCCTCCCAGGCTAGTGTGCTCTGTTTGCCTCCATCGAAATTCTCTCCCCCTACCTCTTGCCGTAGAAGGATTATTGATTATGTGTTTTGACACCATATCTAAGGAAGTTGCACGAAAATTAGAACTTTACAGTTGTGTTTCAAGAAAAATAAACAGGCCAGGGTAGAGGATGTAGGGCAAACAAATGGCACACCCTATAAAAATTAAGTAAGCCCGTATCTGGACGGAATCTAGGGGAACGTTCAAGGATCAGGGGTCAAGTTCGAAACTTCCCAAATCCGGAAAAGAGACAGAAAAATATCTTTCCTGGAGAGTGGAATTCATCCGATTTGTCTAAGTTGTCTTGGAAACATTGTGTCCGTGAAGAGAGTTGCCAGGACCACCTCGAATTTGGAGTTTCTGATCTCAGGATGTCAAACCAACCCACATGACCACGTGTTCTCAGTGCTTAGTTTGACCTAGGCTAGGATAGCCAAGAGTCCTACAAGTGACCGGTGCAAATTCAAGGACAACAACCAAGAGTCACGAAAGCACTCACACCTCACCCTAGAGAACATACAGCGATTAAAGAAATACAAACTAATCCCTTGGAATGAAGGAGAACGGAATGATAAGCATGTCTAAGGGAGATAGCTGAGAAAGACCATGACGAGTATACTATGGAAAAGAAAAAGAGGACCCAGAAAATGGAAGGTGAACAGAAATCACACCTGAATTATCCACAATGAAAGATGATGTCCGTCTTTAGACAGACTCTGCTGGAACGTTTGAAAGTCAGAGAAATTCACAAGCCAAAAAACGGCAGCGAAGGTCAAGCATGGGCTAACTGGGAAGGGTGAGTTATGAGACTGCTCCAAGCAGGCTCTGAAACCTGTATCCAGGAAGCATGCTGGACCTCAGAGACACAATTATGACAAATCCTCTGACATCACAATGGACCCGAAAAACAACCTAGCCTCATCTACACAGTGCTAGAGTTGGGCTCACTAGTATATTTAACTCCCATTGCACTCAACTGCACGTTGCCACTGAACATGTAAGTGGCCGGCCGGTGGTGCAGTGGTGAGGTCCGCACCTTCTGGGTCTGTGGCCCAGTATGGGCTGGGTGGAATCCTCGGTTTGGGCCTCCTCACCACTGCTTCAGTTGTTCTGGTGCAGGCGTCCGAGGTAGAGTAGAGGCAGATGGGAAGGGACGTTGGACAGGGCCAGACTTCCACAGCAAATACAGGAGCATTGCCAGCAGATGTGAGCACAGCAATGCACTTGTGCCAAAACAAAACCAATTAAAAGTTGCAAAGAATAGAAAAACTGAAGCTAAGGAAAAAAAAAAAAAAAAAACAGGAGCTTGCCATTACGAAGAATAGGATCTCTGTGAATAACCTTAGCAAAACAGGTGAATTCTATGTTAATTCAAAAACTAGCAAACCTTTGGGGAAAGAAACTCAAGAAGACACAAGAAAAAAAAAGATATCGAGGGATCTAGGAATGGAAGGATTAACACACTTGAAAGGTTCATACCGCAGTAAGGAATCTCTGGATTCCATGCAATCCCAGTCAAAGTTGCAGCAGTATTTGCCACAGAGAAGAAGAGAGAATCCTAAAGTTTCTAGCCAGCAACACGAGACCCTGACTAGGCAAAGGAATCCTCAGGAAAACGAACAAAGCGGCACGTGTCACAATTTCTGATTTCAACATAGAGGACGAAGCGCTAGGTACCGAAACGGCACAGTCTGGGCCCCAAAACAGGCATGAAGACCCATGCAAAACAATTGAGAGCCCAGAGCCCAACTCAAACTTACATGGACAGCCCATTTTGGACCAGGGAGCCAAGTCTAGACAGCGGAGAAAGGAGAGTCTCTACAATAAACGGTGCTGGGAAGCCTGCACAGCCACATGGAACACAACGAGAGTACACCATGATGTTACACCTGGCACACACACCACCTGAAGTGGATTAAAGCCTTGAATGGCAGACTTGAAACCGTGAACCTTGTAGGAGAAGACCTAGGCAGAGTGCTCTTTGCCATCTGTCTGAGCCGCCTATTTGGAAGAAGCATGTCTGACTGGGCAAGGGCAACAAAGGAAACAAGAAACAAACGGGACCACATCAAATGCACACACTTCTGCCCACTCAAGGAAACCATCAACTGAATACTAAGACACCACAACAATTGGGAGAGGATGTTTGCAAACCACACATCGGACAAGGGGTGAAAAGCCCAAAGATACAATCAACTCGCACGTCTCCACAAGAAAAAAAACAAGCCAATGAAAACCTGGTCAAAAGATGGAAGCAGAGATTTCTCCGAAGAAGACAGAAAGAGGGCCAGTAGGTGCATGAAAACTTGTTCACCATCATTAAGTCTCAGGAAAATGCAAATCCAAACTGCAAGGCCATGGCAGCTCACTGTGGTCAGCATGGCTAGAAGGAAGCAGACAGGAAATAACAAGTGTCAGAGAGGAGGTGGAGAGAAGGGAAGCCTCCTGCACTGCTGGTGGGAGTGTAACCCGGTGCAGCCACGATGCCAAAGGTGTGGAACTGCCTCAGAAGTTTAAGTATCCATGTCCCGTATGACCCAGCTATTAATCTGCCGCTTGTTTATCCAAAAAAGTCAGAAAGACTACCGCATAAAGACATGTGCATGGCTGTGTTCACCACAGTCTTACTCCTGATATCCAAGACTTGGAAAGCACCCTGGTGTCCAGCAAGGGATGATTGGAGAAGGAAGATGGGCTATAGCCACACAATGGTATACCACTCAGCCGGAACAAATGATGCAATCCAGCCATTTGTGACCACCAGAATGGCTGTGAGGGTTTTAGGGGAAGTGTAACAAGCCCCAGTGAGAAATTCAAATACCATAGAATCTCACTTACAAGGAGAAGAAAAAGCAAGCACTAACCAACAGGTGGCACTGAACATTTGTATGCGGGCTCCCAGAGGCAAAGAGGGGCGGTGACGGAGGGTGAAAGAGAAGATTAGGCACAAGTGTGTGGTGAGGGCCTGTGATTAGTCTTACACTGGTGAAGATGATGTAAGCTACACAGAAGTCTAAAGCAATGAGGATGTGAATCTGGAAGTTATAGTACGTTCTAATGCAGGGTCATGGCTATAAATTCACCTCAAATCAAAAATCCAAAACGGGGTCCAGAATGATGTCATAAAGCTTTGGGGGCGGAAAGAGTTTACGGAAGGTGAACTTCCAAGGATGGAAAATCACCTCCAAATGCTTACAGATGCTACAGAAAGGCAGACCATTCCAAATAGGTGAAGAGGAATACTACGAAGAGAACATGATCAGTCCTAAACCCATGAACGAACGGAAAATGTTACCGTCCATGATGTTATTACTAATCACCTTCACGAATAATCCAAACAGGCCCACGTCTTCCCAAGTTCAGGCAAAAGGTTGGTCCAAAAGTACAATTCAGGGCCGGCCCTGTGGTGGAGCAGGTAAGTGCCCACATTCCGCTTGGGCGGCCCGGGCCTCACTGTTTCACATTACGAGTGCATATCACATTAGTAGTGTTAGGAAATATAGATTTCATGGTATGGTGCGGGCAGAGATCATAAATAAGCAGCAATTGTGAGGATACGTTATCAATACGCACAAGAAAAGGAACCATAAGAATATTACAATCTATGGAAGTATCTGGTACACTTCCCAAAGGCAGAAGGAAGGAAATCTTGTGACCTGCCAAGGTGGAATTGGCAGAGTGCCACGAGATGACACCCTCATTGTGCATCAGAACATTCCCTGGGCAACTTCAACTTGTGAGGGAGTCCAGGACTTTTTCTGGGTAAGGTCCACCCATTTTGCCATCTACCCAAGATATAAGAGATAAAACCCAGGATAATCTTACAGGAGTGACACCAGTGTCTAGAGAGAATGTAGGAGCCCTTTCGAAGTTCAAGGAGAAAGATAGAAACTGACAACAATTGCAGAAAAAGGAAAACTATCCTACCTAGACAGGGTGAGGAGTCAGACTGGTCTGAGATTTCTGTGAAACTCTGTGTGCACGGAGGTTGTCAGGACAACTTCGAATTTTGAGGTCGCTTATGACATCACTGTGAACATGTCCCCTAGGGTGGCCGCATGGTTACAGTCTGAGGATTGGCCTAGGCTAGGCTATTAAAGGGACAGATACCCAGAAACAGGTTTGGCAAACAGAAAGCAGGCACAGAAACTAGAAGAGATAAAACAGAGTCTGATGCAAGGGATAAGAAAGGAACCCTAGGCCACAAGTGAGAATAGAGGGACAGGCACGGAGAGGAGAACATTGTCATCTATTCAAGTCTATGGGGAGGTCATGCTGATTCAAGCTTGCAACTTCATTGGAAACAAGTGGCCGGACTTGGCGTTCATCACACCTACAGTGCCCTTGTGCCTTAAGCATAATGCAAAGTCAAGAAAGATGTCTTGAGGACATTGAAGAGAAGAATCGATGCCTCCTTTCCAAGGCCCATAGCATTCTTTGCAGGTCAGTCTCTTTTTCCGAAGCTCTGGTGTCACGTGGGCCCACTGGGCACATGGTAATGTGTCCCAAGAGATGTCTTGGAAGCCTTGAAGGAATGGAGCCCTGTCACGCTTGGGGTATGTCTCTTTGTTTGGAAGTGCTCTACAAGGGTGCTGAAAAGCACCCTCTTCCACAGGGCTTCGTTCCTTCGTGAAGGCTGCCCTCCCAGGCTAGTGTGCTCTGTTTGCCTCCATCGAAATTCTCTCCCCCTACCTCTTGCCGTAGAAGGATTATTGATTATGTGTTTTGACACCATATGTAAGGAAGTTGCACGAAAATTAGAACTTTACAGTTGTGTTTCAAGAAAAATAAACAGGCCAGGGTAGAGGATGTAGGGCAAACAAATGGCACACCCTATAAAAATTAAGTAAGCCCGTATCTGGACGGAATCTAGGGGAACGTTCAAGGATCAGGGGTCAAGTTCGAAACTTCCCAAATCCGGAAAAGAGACAGAAAAATATCTTTCCTGGAGAGTGGAATTCATCCGATTTGTCTAAGTTGTCTTGGAAACATTGTGTCCGTGAAGGGGGTTGCCAGGACCACCTCGAATTTGGAGTTTCTGATCTCAGGATGTCAAACCAACCCACATGACCACGTGTTCTCAGTGCTTAGTTTGACCTTGGCTAGGGTAGCCAAGAGTCCTACAAGTGACCGGTGCAAATTCAAGGACAACAACCAAGAGTCACGAAAGCACTCACACCTCACCCTAGAGAACATACAGCGATTAAAGAAATACAAACTAATCCCTTGGAATGAAGGAGAACGGACTGATAAGCATGTCTAAGGGAGATAGCTGAGAAAGACCATGACGAGTATACTATGGAAAAGAAAAAGAGGACCCAGAAAATGGAAGGTGAACAGAAATCACACCTGAATTATCCACAATGAAAGATGATGTCCGTCTTTAGACAGACTCTGCTGGAACGTTTGAAAGTCAGAGAAATTCACAAGGCAAAAAACGGCAGCGAAGGTCAAGCATGGGCTAACTGGGAAGGGTGAGTTATGAGACTGCTCCAAGCAGGCTCTGAAACCTGTATCCAGGAAGCATGCTGGACCTCAGAGACACAATTATGACAAATCCTCTGACATCACAATGGACCCGAAAAACAACCTAGCCTCATCTACACAGTGCTAGAGTTGGGCTCACTAGTATATTTAACTCCCATTGCACTCAACTGCACGTTGCCACTGAACATGTAAGTGGCCGGCCGGTGGTGCAGTGGTGAGGTCCGCACCTTCTGGGTCTGTGGCCCAGTATGGGCTGGGTGGAATCCTCGGTTTGGGCCTCCTCACCACTGCTTCAGTTGTTCTGGTGCAGGCGTCCGAGGTAGAGTAGAGGCAGATGGGAAGGGACGTTGGACAGGGCCAGACTTCCACAGCAAATACAGGAGCATTGCCAGCAGATGTGAGCACAGCAATGCACTTGTGCCAAAACAAAACCAATTAAAAGTGGCAAAGAACAGAAAAACTGAAGCTAAGGAAAAAAAAAACAAAAAAACAGGAGCTTGCCATTACGAAGAATAGGATCTCTGTGAATAACCTTAGCAAAACAGGTGAATTCTATGTTAATTCAAAAACTAGCAAACCTTTGGGGAAAGAAACTCAAGAAGACACAAGAAAAAAAAAGATATCGACGGATCTAGGAATGGAAGGATTAACACACTTGAAAGGTTCATACCGCAGTAAGGAATCTCTGGATTCCATGCAATCCCAGTCAAAGTTGCAGCAGTATTTGCCACAGAGAAGAAGAGAGAATCCTAAAGTTTCTGGCCAGCAACACGAGACCCTGACTAGGCAAAGGAATCCTCAGGAAAACGAACAAAGCAGCACGTGTCACAATTTCTGATTTCAACATAGAGGACGAAGCGCGAGGTACCGAAACGGCACAGTCTGGGCCCCAAAACAGGCATGAAGACCCATGCAAAACAATTGAGAGCCCAGAGCCCAACTCAAACTTACATGGACAGCCCATTTTGGACCAGGGAGCCAAGTGGAGACAGCGGAGAAAGGAGAGTCTCTACAATAAACGGTGCTGGGAAGCCTGCACAGCCACATGGAACACAACGAGAGTACACCATGATGTTACACCTGGCACACACACCACCTGAAGTGGATTAAAGCCTTGAATGGCAGACTTGAAACCGTGAACCTTGTAGGAGAAGACCTAGGCAGAGTGCTCTTTGCCATCTGTCTGAGCCGCCTATTTGGAAGAAGCATGTCTGACTGGGCAAGGGCAACAAAGGAAACAAGAAACAAACGGGACCACATCAAATGCACACACTTCTGCCCACTCAAGGAAACCATCAACTGAATACTAAGACACCACAACAATTGGGAGAGGATGTTTGCAAACCACACATCGGACAAGGGGTGAAAAGCCCAAAGATACAATCAACTCGCACGTCTCCACAAGAAAAAAAACAAGCCAATGAAAACCTGGTCAAAAGATGGAAGCAGAGATTTCTCCGAAGAAGACAGAAAGAGGGCCAGTAGGTGCATGAAAACTTGTTCACCATCATGAAGTCTCAGGAAAATGCAAATCCAAACTGCAAGGCCATGGCAGCTCACTGTGGTCAGCATGGCTAGAAGGAAGCAGACAGGAAATAACAAGTGTCAGAGAGGAGGTGGAGAGAAGGGAAGCCTCCTGCACTGCTGGTGGGAGTGTAACCCGGTGCAGCCACGATGCCAAAGGTGTGGAACTGCCTCAGAAATTTAAGTATCCATGTCCCGTATGACCCAGCTATTAATCTGCCGCTTGCTTATCCAAAAAAGTCAGAAAGACTACCACATAAAGACATGTGCATGGCTGTGTTCACCACAGTCTTACTCCTGATATCCAAGACTTGGAAAGCACCCTGGTGTCCAGCAAGGGATGATTGGAGAAGGAAGATGGGCTATAGCCACACAATGGTATACCACTCAGCCGGAACAAATGATGCAATCCAGCCATTTGTGACCACCAGAATGGCTGTGAGGGTTTTAGGGGAAGTGTAACAAGCCCCAGTGAGAAATTCAAATACCATAGAATCTCACTTACAAGGCGAAGAAAAAGCAAGCACTAACCAACAGGTGGCACTGAACATTTGTATGCGGGCTCCCAGAGGCAAAGAGGGGCGGTGACGGAGGGTGAAAGAGAAGATTAGGCACAAGTGTGTGGTGAGGGCCTGTGATTAGTCTTACACTGGTGAAGATGATGTAAGCTACACAGAAGTCTAAAGCAATGAGGATGTGAATCTGGAAGTTATAGTACGTTCTAATGCAGGGTCATGGCTATAAATTCACCTCAAATCAAAAATCCAAAAAGGGGTCCAGAATGATGTCATAAAGCTTTGGGGGCGGAAAGAGTTTACAGAAGGTGAACTTCCAAGGATGGAAAATCACCTCCAAATGCTTACAGATGCTACAGAAAGGCAGACCATTCCAAATAGGTGAAGAGGAATACTACGAAGAGAACATGATCAGTCCTAAACCCATGAACGAACGGAAAATGTTACCGTCCATGATGTTATTACTAATCACCTTCACGAATAATCCAAACAGGCCCACGTCTTCCCAAGTTCAGGCAAAAGGTTGGTCCAAAAGTACAATTCAGGGCCGGCCCTGTGGTGGAGCAGGTAAGTGCCCACATTCCGCTTGGGCGGCCCGGGCCTCACTGTTTCACATTACGAGTGCATATCACATTAGTAGTGTTAGGAAATATAGATTTCATGGTATGGTGCGGGCAGAGATCACAAATAAGCAGCAATTGTGAGGATACGTTATCAATACGCACAAGAAAAGGAACCATAAGAATATTACAATCTATGGAAGTATCTGGTACACTTCCCAAAGGCAGAAGGAAGGAAAACTTGTGACCTGCCAAGGTGGAATTGGCAGAGTGCCACGAGATGACACCATCATTGTGCATCAGAACATTCCCTGGGCAACTTCAACTTGTGAGGGAGTCCAGGACTTTTTCTGGGTAAGGTCCACCCATTTTGCCATCTACCCAAGATATAAGAGATAAAACCCAGGATAATCTTACAGGAGTGACACCAGTGTCTAGAGAGAATGTAGGAGCCCTTTCGAAGTTCAAGGAGAAAGATAGAAACTGACAACAATTGCAGAAAAAGGAAAACTATCCTACCTAGACAGGGTGAGGAGTCAGACTGGTCTGAGATGGCTGTGAAACTCTGTGTGCACGGAGGTTGTCAGGACAACTTCGAATTTTGAGGTCGCTTATGACATCACGGTGAACATGTCCCCCAGGGTGGCCGCATGGTTACAGTCTGAGGATTGGCCTAGGCTAGGCTATTAAAGGGACAGATACCCAGAAACAGGTTTGGCAAACAGAAAGCAGGCACAGAAACTAGAAGAGATAAAACAGAGTCTGATGCAAGGGATAAGAAAGGAACCCTAGGCCACAAGTGAGAATAGAGGGACAGGCACGGAGAGGAGAACATTGTCATCTATTCAAGTCTATGGGGAGGTCATGCTGATTCAAGCTTGCAACTTCATTGGAAACAAGTGGCCGGACTTGGCGTTCATCACACCTACAGTGCCCTTGTGCCTTAAGCATAATGCAAAGTCAAGAAAGATGTCTTGAGGACATTGAAGAGAAGAATCGATGCCTCCTTTCCAAGGCCCATAGCATTCTTTGCAGGTCAGTCTCTTTTTCCGAAGCTCTGGTGTCACGTGGGCCCACTGGGCACATGGTAATGTGTCCCAAGAGATGTCTTGGAAGCCTTGAAGGAATGGAGCCCTGTCACGCTTGGGGTATGTCTCTTTGTTTGGAAGTGCTCTACAAGGGTGCTGAAAAGCACCCTCTTCCACAGGGCTTCGTTCCTTCGTGAAGGCTGCCCTCCCAGGCTAGTGTGCTCTGTTTGCCTCCATCGAAATTCTCTCCCCCTACCTCTTGCCGTAGAAGGATTATTGATTATGTGTTTTGACACCATATGTAAGGAAGTTGCACGAAAATTAGAACTTTACAGTTGTGTTTCAAGAAAAATAAACAGGCCAGGGTAGAGGATGTAGGGCAAACAAATGGCACACCCTATAAAAATTAAGTAAGCCCGTATCTGGACGGAATCTAGGGGAACGTTCAAGGATCAGGGGTCAAGTTCGAAACTTCCCAAATCCGGAAAAGAGACAGAAAAATATCTTTCCTGGAGAGTGGAATTCATCCGATTTGTCTAAGTTGTCTTGGAAACATTGTGTCCGTGAAGGGGGTTGCCAGGACCACCTCGAATTTGGAGTTTCTGATCTCAGGATGTCAAACCAACCCACATGACCACGTGTTCTCAGTGCTTAGTTTGACCTTGGCTAGGGTAGCCAAGAGTCCTACAAGTGACCGGTGCAAATTCAAGGACAACAACCAAGAGTCACGAAAGCACTCACACCTCACCCTAGAGAACATACAGCGATTAAAGAAATACAAACTAATCCCTTGGAATGAAGGAGAACGGACTGATAAGCATGTCTAAGGGAGATAGCTGAGAAAGACCATGACGAGTATACTATGGAAAAGAAAAAGAGGACCCAGAAAATGGAAGGTGAACAGAAATCACACCTGAATTATCCACAATGAAAGATGATGTCCGTCTTTAGACAGACTCTGCTGGAACGTTTGAAAGTCAGAGAAATTCACAAGGCAAAAAACGGCAGCGAAGGTCAAGCATGGGCTAACTGGGAAGGGTGAGTTATGAGACTGCTCCAAGCAGGCTCTGAAACCTGTATCCAGGAAGCATGCTGGACCTCAGAGACACAATTATGACAAATCCTCTGACATCACAATGGACCCGAAAAACAACCTAGCCTCATCTACACAGTGCTAGAGTTGGGCTCACTAGTATATTTAACTCCCATTGCACTCAACTGCACGTTGCCACTGAACATGTAAGTGGCCGGCCGGTGGTGCAGTGGTGAGGTCCGCACCTTCTGGGTCTGTGGCCCAGTATGGGCTGGGTGGAATCCTCGGTTTGGGCCTCCTCACCACTGCTTCAGTTGTTCTGGTGCAGGCGTCCGAGGTAGAGTAGAGGCAGATGGGAAGGGACGTTGGACAGGGCCAGACTTCCACAGCAAATACAGGAGCATTGCCAGCAGATGTGAGCACAGCAATGCACTTGTGCCAAAACAAAACCAATTAAAAGTGGCAAAGAACAGAAAAACTGAAGCTAAGGAAAAAAAAAACAAAAAAACAGGAGCTTGCCATTACGAAGAATAGGATCTCTGTGAATAACCTTAGCAAAACAGGTGAATTCTATGTTAATTCAAAAACTAGCAAACCTTTGGGGAAAGAAACTCAAGAAGACACAAGAAAAAAAAAGAAATCGAGGGATCTAGGAATGGAAGGATTAACACACTTGAAAGGTTCATACCGCAGTAAGGAATCTCTGGATTCCATGCAATCCCAGTCAAAGTTGCAGCAGTATTTGCCACAGAGAAGAAGAGAGAATCCTAAAGTTTCTGGCCAGCAACACGAGACCCTGACTAGGCAAAGGAATCCTCAGGAAAACGAACAAAGCAGCACGTGTCACAATTTCTGATTTCAACATAGAGGACGAAGCGCGAGGTACCGAAACGGCACAGTCTGGGCCCCAAAACAGGCATGAAGACCCATGCAAAACAATTGAGAGCCCAGAGCCCAACTCAAACTTACATGGACAGCCCATTTTGGACCAGGGAGCCAAGTGGAGACAGCGGAGGAAGGAGAGTCTCTACAATAAACGGTGCTGGGAAGCCTGCACAGCCACATGGAACACAACGAGAGTACACC
Organism: Equus asinus; assembly: GCF_041296235.1. Classification (NCBI taxonomy): domain Eukaryota; kingdom Metazoa; phylum Chordata; class Mammalia; order Perissodactyla; family Equidae; genus Equus; species Equus asinus. Next base: position 7,840,094 of record NC_091813.1, on the reverse strand, counting down.
ATGATGTTACACCTGGCACACACACCACCTGAAGTGGATTAAAGCCTTGAATGGCAGACTTGAAACCGTGAACCTTGTAGGAGAAGACCTAGGCAGAGTGCTCTTTGCCATCTGTCTGAGCCGCCTATTTGGAAGAAGCATGTCTGACTGGGCAAGGGCAACAAAGGAAACAAGAAACAAACGGGACCACATCAAATGCACACACTTCTGCCCACTCAAGGAAACCATCAACTGAATACTAAGACACCACAACAATTGGGAGAGGATGTTTGCAAACCACACATCGGACAAGGGGTGAAAAGCCCAAAGATACAATCAACTCGCACGTCTCCACAAGAAAAAAAACAAGCCAATGAAAACCTGGTCAAAAGATGGAAGCAGAGATTTCTCCGAAGAAGACAGAAAGAGGGCCAGTAGGTGCATGAAAACTTGTTCACCATCATGAAGTCTCAGGAAAATGCAAATCCAAACTGCAAGGCCATGGCAGCTCACTGTGGTCAGCATGGCTAGAAGGAAGCAGACAGGAAATAACAAGTGTCAGAGAGGAGGTGGAGAGAAGGGAAGCCTCCTGCACTGCTGGTGGGAGTGTAACCCGGTGCAGCCACGATGCCAAAGGTGTGGAACTGCCTCAGAAATTTAAGTATCCATGTCCCGTATGACCCAGCTATTAATCTGCCGCTTGCTTATCCAAAAAAGTCAGAAAGACTACCGCATAAAGACATGTGCATGGCTGTGTTCACCACAGTCTTACTCCTGATATCCAAGACTTGGAAAGCACCCTGGTGTCCAGCAAGGGATGATTGGAGAAGGAAGATGGGCTATAGCCACACAATGGTATACCACTCAGCCGGAACAAATGATGCAATCCAGCCATTTGTGACCACCAGAATGGCTGTGAGGGTTTTAGGGGAAGTGTAACAAGCCCCAGTGAGAAATTCAAATACCATAGAATCTCACTTACAAGGCGAAGAAAAAGCAAGCACTAACCAACAGGTGGCACTGAACATTTGTATGCGGGCTCCCAGAGGCAAAGAGGGGCGGTGACGGAGGGTGAAAGAGAAGATTAGGCACAAGTGTGTGGTGAGGGCCTGTGATTAGTCTTACACTGGTGAAGATGATGTAAGCTACACAGAAGTCTAAAGCAATGAGGATGTGAATCTGGAAGTTATAGTACGTTCTAATGCAGGGTCATGGCTATAAATTCACCTCAAATCAAAAATCCAAAAAGGGGTCCAGAATGATGTCATAAAGCTTTGGGGGCGGAAAGAGTTTACAGAAGGTGAACTTCCAAGGATGGAAAATCACCTCCAAATGCTTACAGATGCTACAGAAAGGCAGACCATTCCAAATAGGTGAAGAGGAATACTACGAAGAGAACATGATCAGTCCTAAACCCATGAACGAACGGAAAATGTTACCGTCCATGATGTTATTACTAATCACCTTCACGAATAATCCAAACAGGCCCACGTCTTCCCAAGTTCAGGCAAAAGGTTGGTCCAAAAGTACAATTCAGGGCCGGCCCTGTGGTGGAGCAGGTAAGTGCCCACATTCCGCTTGGGCGGCCCGGGCCTCACTGTTTCACATTACGAGTGCATATCACATTAGTAGTGTTAGGAAATATAGATTTCATGGTATGGTGCGGGCAGAGATCACAAATAAGCAGCAATTGTGAGGATACGTTATCAATACGCACAAGAAAAGGAACCATAAGAATATTACAATCTATGGAAGTATCTGGTACACTTCCCAAAGGCAGAAGGAAGGAAAACTTGTGACCTGCCAAGGTGGAATTGGCAGAGTGCCACGAGATGACACCATCATTGTGCATCAGAACATTCCCTGGGCAACTTCAACTTGTGAGGGAGTCCAGGACTTTTTCTGGGTAAGGTCCACCCATTTTGCCATCTACCCAAGATATAAGAGATAAAACCCAGGATAATCTTACAGGAGTGACACCAGTGTCTAGAGAGAATGTAGGAGCCCTTTCGAAGTTCAAGGAGAAAGATAGAAACTGACAACAATTGCAGAAAAAGGAAAACTATCCTACCTAGACAGGGTGAGGAGTCAGACTGGTCTGAGATGGCTGTGAAACTCTGTGTGCACGGAGGTTGTCAGGACAACTTCGAATTTTGAGGTCGCTTATGACATCACGGTGAACATGTCCCCCAGGGTGGCCGCATGGTTACAGTCTGAGGATTGGCCTAGGCTAGGCTATTAAAGGGACAGATACCCAGAAACAGGTTTGGCAAACAGAAAGCAGGCACAGAAACTAGAAGAGATAAAACAGAGTCTGATGCAAGGGATAAGAAAGGAACCCTAGGCCACAAGTGAGAATAGAGGGACAGGCACGGAGAGGAGAACATTGTCATCTATTCAAGTCTATGGGGAGGTCATGCTGATTCAAGCTTGCAACTTCATTGGAAACAAGTGGCCGGACTTGGCGTTCATCACACCTACAGTGCCCTTGTGCCTTAAGCATAATGCAAAGTCAAGAAAGATGTCTTGAGGACATTGAAGAGAAGAATCGATGCCTCCTTTCCAAGGCCCATAGCATTCTTTGCAGGTCAGTCTCTTTTTCCGAAGCTCTGGTGTCACGTGGGCCCACTGGGCACATGGTAATGTGTCCCAAGAGATGTCTTGGAAGCCTTGAAGGAATGGAGCCCTGTCACGCTTGGGGTATGTCTCTTTGTTTGGAAGTGCTCTACAAGGGTGCTGAAAAGCACCCTCTTCCACAGGGCTTCGTTCCTTCGTGAAGGCTGCCCTCCCAGGCTAGTGTGCTCTGTTTGCCTCCATCGAAATTCTCTCCCCCTACCTCTTGCCGTAGAAGGATTATTGATTATGTGTTTTGACACCATATGTAAGGAAGTTGCACGAAAATTAGAACTTTACAGTTGTGTTTCAAGAAAAATAAACAGGCCAGGGTAGAGGATGTAGGGCAAACAAATGGCACACCCTATAAAAATTAAGTAAGCCCGTATCTGGACGGAATCTAGGGGAACGTTCAAGGATCAGGGGTCAAGTTCGAAACTTCCCAAATCCGGAAAAGAGACAGAAAAATATCTTTCCTGGAGAGTGGAATTCATCCGATTTGTCTAAGTTGTCTTGGAAACATTGTGTCCGTGAAGGGGGTTGCCAGGACCACCTCGAATTTGGAGTTTCTGATCTCAGGATGTCAAACCAACCCACATGACCACGTGTTCTCAGTGCTTAGTTTGACCTTGGCTAGGGTAGCCAAGAGTCCTACAAGTGACCGGTGCAAATTCAAGGACAACAACCAAGAGTCACGAAAGCACTCACACCTCACCCTAGAGAACATACAGCGATTAAAGAAATACAAACTAATCCCTTGGAATGAAGGAGAACGGACTGATAAGCATGTCTAAGGGAGATAGCTGAGAAAGACCATGACGAGTATACTATGGAAAAGAAAAAGAGGACCCAGAAAATGGAAGGTGAACAGAAATCACACCTGAATTATCCACAATGAAAGATGATGTCCGTCTTTAGACAGACTCTGCTGGAACGTTTGAAAGTCAGAGAAATTCACAAGGCAAAAAACGGCAGCGAAGGTCAAGCATGGGCTAACTGGGAAGGGTGAGTTATGAGACTGCTCCAAGCAGGCTCTGAAACCTGTATCCAGGAAGCATGCTGGACCTCAGAGACACAATTATGACAAATCCTCTGACATCACAATGGACCCGAAAAACAACCTAGCCTCATCTACACAGTGCTAGAGTTGGGCTCACTAGTATATTTAACTCCCATTGCACTCAACTGCACGTTGCCACTGAACATGTAAGTGGCCGGCCGGTGGTGCAGTGGTGAGGTCCGCACCTTCTGGGTCTGTGGCCCAGTATGGGCTGGGTGGAATCCTCGGTTTGGGCCTCCTCACCACTGCTTCAGTTGTTCTGGTGCAGGCGTCCGAGGTAGAGTAGAGGCAGATGGGAAGGGACGTTGGACAGGGCCAGACTTCCACAGCAAATACAGGAGCATTGCCAGCAGATGTGAGCACAGCAATGCACTTGTGCCAAAACAAAACCAATTAAAAGTGGCAAAGAACAGAAAAACTGAAGCTAAGGAAAAAAAAAACAAAAAAACAGGAGCTTGCCATTACGAAGAATAGGATCTCTGTGAATAACCTTAGCAAAACAGGTGAATTCTATGTTAATTCAAAAACTAGCAAACCTTTGGGGAAAGAAACTCAAGAAGACACAAGAAAAAAAAAGATATCGAGGGATCTAGGAATGGAAGGATTAACACACTTGAAAGGTTCATACCGCAGTAAGGAATCTCTGGATTCCATGCAATCCCAGTCAAAGTTGCAGCAGTATTTGCCACAGAGAAGAAGAGAGAATCCTAAAGTTTCTAGCCAGCAACACGAGACCCTGACTAGGCAAAGGAATCCTCAGGAAAACGAACAAAGCAGCACGTGTCACAATTTCTGATTTCAACATAGAGGACGAAGCGCGAGGTACCGAAACGGCACAGTCTGGGCCCCAAAACAGGCATGAAGACCCATGCAAAACAATTGAGAGCCCAGAGCCCAACTCAAACTTACATGGACAGCCCATTTTGGACCAGGGAGCCAAGTGGAGACAGCGGAGAAAGGAGAGTCTCTACAATAAACGGTGCTGGGAAGCCTGCACAGCCACATGGAACACAACGAGAGTACACCATGATGTTACACCTGGCACACACACCACCTGAAGTGGATTAAAGCCTTGAATGGCAGACTTGAAACCGTGAACCTTGTAGGAGAAGACCTAGGCAGAGTGCTCTTTGCCATCTGTCTGAGCCGCCTATTTGGAAGAAGCATGTCTGACTGGGCAAGGGCAACAAAGGAAACAAGAAACAAACGGGACCACATCAAATGCACACACTTCTGCCCACTCAAGGAAACCATCAACTGAATACTAAGACACCACAACAATTGGGAGAGGATGTTTGCAAACCACACATCGGACAAGGGGTGAAAAGCCCAAAGATACAATCAACTCGCACGTCTCCACAAGAAAAAAAACAAGCCAATGAAAACCTGGTCAAAAGATGGAAGCAGAGATTTCTCCGAAGAAGACAGAAAGAGGGCCAGTAGGTGCATGAAAACTTGTTCACCATCATGAAGTCTCAGGAAAATGCAAATCCAAACTGCAAGGCCATGGCAGCTCACTGTGGTCAGCATGGCTAGAAGGAAGCAGACAGGAAATAACAAGTGTCAGAGAGGAGGTGGAGAGAAGGGAAGCCTCCTGCACTGCTGGTGGGAGTGTAACCCGGTGCAGCCACGATGCCAAAGGTGTGGAACTGCCTCAGAAATTTAAGTATCCATGTCCCGTATGACCCAGCTATTAATCTGCCGCTTGCTTATCCAAAAAAGTCAGAAAGACTACCGCATAAAGACATGTGCATGGCTGTGTTCACCACAGTCTTACTCCTGATATCCAAGACTTGGAAAGCACCCTGGTGTCCAGCAAGGGATGATTGGAGAAGGAAGATGGGCTATAGCCACACAATGGTATACCACTCAGCCGGAACAAATGATGCAATCCAGCCATTTGTGACCACCAGAATGGCTGTGAGGGTTTTAGGGGAAGTGTAACAAGCCCCAGTGAGAAATTCAAATACCATAGAATCTCACTTACAAGGCGAAGAAAAAGCAAGCACTAACCAACAGGTGGCACTGAACATTTGTATGCGGGCTCCCAGAGGCAAAGAGGGGCGGTGACGGAGGGTGAAAGAGAAGATTAGGCACAAGTGTGTGGTGAGGGCCTGTGATTAGTCTTACACTGGTGAAGATGATGTAAGCTACACAGAAGTCTAAAGCAATGAGGATGTGAATCTGGAAGTTATAGTACGTTCTAATGCAGGGTCATGGCTATAAATTCACCTCAAATCAAAAATCCAAAAAGGGGTCCAGAATGATGTCATAAAGCTTTGGGGGCGGAAAGAGTTTACAGAAGGTGAACTTCCAAGGATGGAAAATCACCTCCAAATGCTTACAGATGCTACAGAAAGGCAGACCATTCCAAATAGGTGAAGAGGAATACTACGAAGAGAACATGATCAGTCCTAAACCCATGAACAAACGGAAAATGTTACCGTCCATGATGTTATTACTAATCACCTTCACGAATAATCCAAACAGGCCCACGTCTTCCCAAGTTCAGGCAAAAGGTTGGTCCAAAAGTACAATTCAGGGCCGGCCCTGTGGTGGAGCAGGTAAGTGCCCACATTCCGCTTGGGCGGCCCGGGCCTCACTGTTTCACATTACGAGTGCATATCACATTAGTAGTGTTAGGAAATATAGATTTCATGGTATGGTGCGGGCAGAGATCACAAATAAGCAGCAATTGTGAGGATACGTTATCAATACGCACAAGAAAAGGAACCATAAGAATATTACAATCTATGGAAGTATCTGGTACACTTCCCAAAGGCAGAAGGAAGGAAAACTTGTGACCTGCCAAGGTGGAATTGGCAGAGTGCCACGAGATGACACCATCATTGTGCATCAGAACATTCCCTGGGCAACTTCAACTTGTGAGGGAGTCCAGGACTTTTTCTGGGTAAGGTCCACCCATTTTGCCATCTACCCAAGATATAAGAGATAAAACCCAGGATAATCTTACAGGAGTGACACCAGTGTCTAGAGAGAATGTAGGAGCCCTTTCGAAGTTCAAGGAGAAAGATAGAAACTGACAACAATTGCAGAAAAAGGAAAACTATCCTACCTAGACAGGGTGAGGAGTCAGACTGGTCTGAGATGGCTGTGAAACTCTGTGTGCACGGAGGTTGTCAGGACAACTTCGAATTTTGAGGTCGCTTATGACATCACGGTGAACATGTCCCCCAGGGTGGCCGCATGGTTACAGTCTGAGGATTGGCCTAGGCTAGGCTATTAAAGGGACAGATACCCAGAAACAGGTTTGGCAAACAGAAAGCAGGCACAGAAACTAGAAGAGATAAAACAGAGTCTGATGCAAGGGATAAGAAAGGAACCCTAGGCCACAAGTGAGAATAGAGGGACAGGCACGGAGAGGAGAACATTGTCATCTATTCAAGTCTATGGGGAGGTCATGCTGATTCAAGCTTGCAACTTCATTGGAAACAAGTGGCCGGACTTGGCGTTCATCACACCTACAGTGCCCTTGTGCCTTAAGCATAATGCAAAGTCAAGAAAGATGTCTTGAGGACATTGAAGAGAAGAATCGATGCCTCCTTTCCAAGGCCCATAGCATTCTTTGCAGGTCAGTCTCTTTTTCCGAAGCTCTGGTGTCACGTGGGCCCACTGGGCACATGGTAATGTGTCCCAAGAGATGTCTTGGAAGCCTTGAAGGAATGGAGCCCTGTCACGCTTGGGGTATGTCTCTTTGTTTGGAAGTGCTCTACAAGGGTGCTGAAAAGCACCCTCTTCCACAGGGCTTCGTTCCTTCGTGAAGGCTGCCCTCCCAGGCTAGTGTGCTCTGTTTGCCTCCATCGAAATTCTCTCCCCCTACCTCTTGCCGTAGAAGGATTATTGATTATGTGTTTTGACACCATATGTAAGGAAGTTGCACGAAAATTAGAACTTTACAGTTGTGTTTCAAGAAAAATAAACAGGCCAGGGTAGAGGATGTAGGGCAAACAAATGGCACACCCTATAAAAATTAAGTAAGCCCGTATCTGGACGGAATCTAGGGGAACGTTCAAGGATCAGGGGTCAAGTTCGAAACTTCCCAAATCCGGAAAAGAGACAGAAAAATATCTTTCCTGGAGAGTGGAATTCATCCGATTTGTCTAAGTTGTCTTGGAAACATTGTGTCCGTGAAGGGGGTTGCCAGGACCACCTCGAATTTGGAGTTTCTGATCTCAGGATGTCAAACCAACCCACATGACCACGTGTTCTCAGTGCTTAGTTTGACCTTGGCTAGGGTAGCCAAGAGTCCTACAAGTGACCGGTGCAAATTCAAGGACAACAACCAAGAGTCACGAAAGCACTCACACCTCACCCTAGAGAACATACAGCGATTAAAGAAATACAAACTAATCCCTTGGAATGAAGGAGAACGGACTGATAAGCATGTCTAAGGGAGATAGCTGAGAAAGACCATGACGAGTATACTATGGAAAAGAAAAAGAGGACCCAGAAAATGGAAGGTGAACAGAAATCACACCTGAATTATCCACAATGAAAGATGATGTCCGTCTTTAGACAGACTCTGCTGGAACGTTTGAAAGTCAGAGAAATTCACAAGGCAAAAAACGGCAGCGAAGGTCAAGCATGGGCTAACTGGGAAGGGTGAGTTATGAGACTGCTCCAAGCAGGCTCTGAAACCTGTATCCAGGAAGCATGCTGGACCTCAGAGACACAATTATGACAAATCCTCTGACATCACAATGGACCCGAAAAACAACCTAGCCTCATCTACACAGTGCTAGAGTTGGGCTCACTAGTATATTTAACTCCCGTTGCACTCAACTGCACGTTGCCACTGAACATGTAAGTGGCCGGCCGGTGGTGCAGTGGTGAGGTCCGCACCTTCTGGGTCTGTGGCCCAGTATGGGCTGGGTGGAATCCTCGGTTTGGGCCTCCTCACCACTGCTTCAGTTGTTCTGGTGCAGGCGTCCGAGGTAGAGTAGAGGCAGATGGGAAGGGACGTTGGACAGGGCCAGACTTCCACAGCAAATACAGGAGCATTGCCAGCAGATGTGAGCACAGCAATGCACTTGTGCCAAAACAAAACCAATTAAAAGTTGCAAAGAACAGAAAAACTGAAGCTAAGGGAAAAAAAAAAAAAAAAAAAAAACAGGAGCTTGCCATTACGAAGAATAGGATCTCTGTGAATAACCTTAGCAAAACAGGTGAATTCTATGTTAATTCAAAAACTAGCAAACCTTTGGGGAAAGAAACTCAAGAAGACACAAGAAAAAAAAAGATATCGACGGATCTAGGAATGGAAGGATTAACACACTTGAAAGGTTCATACCGCAGTAAGGAATCTCTGGATTCCATGCAATCCCAGTCAAAGTTGCAGCAGTATTTGCCACAGAGAAGAAGAGAGAATCCTAAAGTTTCTGGCCAGCAACACGAGACCCTGACTAGGCAAAGGAATCCTCAGGAAAACGAACAAAGCAGCACGTGTCACAATTTCTGATTTCAACATAGAGGACGAAGCGCGAGGTACCGAAACGGCACAGTCTGGGCCCCAAAACAGGCATGAAGACCCATGCAAAACAATTGAGAGCCCAGAGCCCAACTCAAACTTACATGGACAGCCCATTTTGGACCAGGGAGCCAAGTGGAGACAGCGGAGAAAGGAGAGTCTCTACAATAAACGGTGCTGGGAAGCCTGCACAGCCACATGGAACACAACGAGAGTACACCATGATGTTACACCTGGCACACACACCACCTGAAGTGGATTAAAGCCTTGAATGGCAGACTTGAAACCGTGAACCTTGTAGGAGAAGACCTAGGCAGAGTGCTCTTTGCCATCTGTCTGAGCCGCCTATTTGGAAGAAGCATGTCTGACTGGGCAAGGGCAACAAAGGAAACAAGAAACAAACGGGACCACATCAAATGCACACACTTCTGCCCACTCAAGGAAACCATCAACTGAATACTAAGACACCACAACAATTGGGAGAGGATGTTTGCAAACCACACATCGGACAAGGGGTGAAAAGCCCAAAGATACAATCAACTCGCACGTCTCCACAAGAAAAAAAACAAGCCAATGAAAACCTGGTCAAAAGATGGAAGCAGAGATTTCTCCGAAGAAGACAGAAAGAGGGCCAGTAGGTGCATGAAAACTTGTTCACCATCATGAAGTCTCAGGAAAATGCAAATCCAAACTGCAAGGCCATGGCAGCTCACTGTGGTCAGCATGGCTAGAAGGAAGCAGACAGGAAATAACAAGTGTCAGAGAGGAGGTGCAGAGAAGGGAAGCCTCCTGCACTGCTGGTGGGAGTGTAACCCGGTGCAGCCACGATGCCAAAGGTGTGGAACTGCCTCAGAAATTTAAGTATCCATGTCCCGTATGACCCAGCTATTAATCTGCCGCTTGCTTATCCAAAAAAGTCAGAAAGACTACCGCATAAAGACATGTGCATGGCTGTGTTCACCACAGTCTTACTCCTGATATCCAAGACTTGGAAAGCACCCTGGTGTCCAGCAAGGGATGATTGGAGAAGGAAGATGGGCTATAGCCACACAATGGTATACCACTCAGCCGGAACAAATGATGCAATCCAGCCATTTGTGACCACCAGAATGGCTGTGAGGGTTTTAGGGGAAGTGTAACAAGCCCCAGTGAGAAATTCAAATACCATAGAATCTCACTTACAAGGCGAAGAAAAAGCAAGCACTAACCAACAGGTGGCACTGAACATTTGTATGCGGGCTCCCAGAGGCAAAGAGGGGCGGTGACGGAGGGTGAAAGAGAAGATTAGGCACAAGTGTGTGGTGAGGGCCTGTGATTAGTCTTACACTGGTGAAGATGATGTAAGCTACACAGAAGTCTAAAGCAATGAGGATGTGAATCTGGAAGTTATAGTACGTTCTAATGCAGGGTCATGGCTATAAATTCACCTCAAATCAAAAATCCAAAAAGGGGTCCAGAATGATGTCATAAAGCTTTGGGGGCGGAAAGAGTTTACAGAAGGTGAACTTCCAAGGATGGAAAATCACCTCCAAATGCTTACAGATGCTACAGAAAGGCAGACCATTCCAAATAGGTGAAGAGGAATACTACGAAGAGAACATGATCAGTCCTAAACCCATGAACGAACGGAAAATGTTACCGTCCATGATGTTATTACTAATCACCTTCACGAATAATCCAAACAGGCCCACGTCTTCCCAAGTTCAGGCAAAAGGTTGGTCCAAAAGTACAATTCAGGGCCGGCCCTGTGGTGGAGCAGGTAAGTGCCCACATTCCGCTTGGGCGGCCCGGGCCTCACTGTTTCACATTACGAGTGCATATCACATTAGTAGTGTTAGGAAATATAGATTTCATGGTATGGTGCGGGCAGAGATCACAAATAAGCAGCAATTGTGAGGATACGTTATCAATACGCACAAGAAAAGGAACCATAAGAATATTACAATCTATGGAAGTATCTGGTACACTTCCCAAAGGCAGAAGGAAGGAAAACTTGTGACCTGCCAAGGTGGAATTGGCAGAGTGCCACGAGATGACACCATCATTGTGCATCAGAACATTCCCTGGGCAACTTCAACTTGTGAGGGAGTCCAGGACTTTTTCTGGGTAAGGTCCACCCATTTTGCCATCTACCCAAGATATAAGAGATAAAACCCAGGATAATCTTACAGGAGTGACACCAGTGTCTAGAGAGAATGTAGGAGCCCTTTCGAAGTTCAAGGAGAAAGATAGAAACTGACAACAATTGCAGAAAAAGGAAAACTATCCTACCTAGACAGGGTGAGGAGTCAGACTGGTCTGAGATGGCTGTGAAACTCTGTGTGCACGGAGGTTGTCAGGACAACTTCGAATTTTGAGGTCGCTTATGACATCACGGTGAACATGTCCCCCAGGGTGGCCGCATGGTTACAGTCTGAGGATTGGCCTAGGCTAGGCTATTAAAGGGACAGATACCCAGAAACAGGTTTGGCAAACAGAAAGCAGGCACAGAAACTAGAAGAGATAAAACAGAGTCTGATGCAAGGGATAAGAAAGGAACCCTAGGCCACAAGTGAGAATAGAGGGACAGGCACGGAGAGGAGAACATTGTCATCTATTCAAGTCTATGGGGAGGTCATGCTGATTCAAGCTTGCAACTTCATTGGAAACAAGTGGCCGGACTTGGCGTTCATCACACCTACAGTGCCCTTGTGCCTTAAGCATAATGCAAAGTCAAGAAAGATGTCTTGAGGACATTGAAGAGAAGAATCGATGCCTCCTTTCCAAGGCCCATAGCATTCTTTGCAGGTCAGTCTCTTTTTCCGAAGCTCTGGTGTCACGTGGGCCCACTGGGCACATGGTAATGTGTCCCAAGAGATGTCTTGGAAGCCTTGAAGGAATGGAGCCCTGTCACGCTTGGGGTATGTCTCTTTGTTTGGAAGTGCTCTACAAGGGTGCTGAAAAGCACCCTCTTCCACAGGGCTTCGTTCCTTCGTGAAGGCTGCCCTCCCAGGCTAGTGTGCTCTGTTTGCCTCCATCGAAATTCTCTCCCCCTACCTCTTGCCGTAGAAGGATTATTGATTATGTGTTTTGACACCATATGTAAGGAAGTTGCACGAAAATTAGAACTTTACAGTTGTGTTTCAAGAAAAATAAACAGGCCAGGGTAGAGGATGTAGGGCAAACAAATGGCACACCCTATAAAAATTAAGTAAGCCCGTATCTGGACGGAATCTAGGGGAACGTTCAAGGATCAGGGGTCAAGTTCGAAACTTCCCAAATCCGGAAAAGAGACAGAAAAATATCTTTCCTGGAGAGTGGAATTCATCCGATTTGTCTAAGTTGTCTTGGAAACATTGTGTCCGTGAAGGGGGTTGCCAGGACCACCTCGAATTTGGAGTTTCTGATCTCAGGATGTCAAACCAACCCACATGACCACGTGTTCTCAGTGCTTAGTTTGACCTTGGCTAGGGTAGCCAAGAGTCCTACAAGTGACCGGTGCAAATTCAAGGACAACAACCAAGAGTCACGAAAGCACTCACACCTCACCCTAGAGAACATACAGCGATTAAAGAAATACAAACTAATCCCTTGGAATGAAGGAGAACGGACTGATAAGCATGTCTAAGGGAGATAGCTGAGAAAGACCATGACGAGTATACTATGGAAAAGAAAAAGAGGACCCAGAAAATGGAAGGTGAACAGAAATCACACCTGAATTATCCACAATGAAAGATGATGTCCGTCTTTAGACAGACTCTGCTGGAACGTTTGAAAGTCAGAGAAATTCACAAGCCAAAAAACGGCAGCGAAGGTCAAGCATGGGCTAACTGGGAAGGGTGAGTTATGAGACTGCTCCAAGCAGGCTCTGAAACCTGTATCCAGGAAGCATGCTGGACCTCAGAGACACAATTATGACAAATCCTCTGACATCACAATGGACCCGAAAAACAACCTAGCCTCATCTACACAGTGCTAGAGTTGGGCTCACTAGTATATTTAACTCCCGTTGCACTCAACTGCACGTTGCCACTGAACATGTAAGTGGCCGGCCGGTGGTGCAGTGGTGAGGTCCGCACCTTCTGGGTCTGTGGCCCAGTATGGGCTGGGTGGAATCCTCGGTTTGGGCCTCCTCACCACTGCTTCAGTTGTTCTGGTGCAGGCGTCCGAGGTAGAGTAGAGGCAGATGGGAAGGGACGTTGGACAGGGCCAGACTTCCACAGCAAATACAGGAGCATTGCCAGCAGATGTGAGCACAGCAATGCACTTGTGCCAAAACAAAACCAATTAAAAGTTGCAAAGAATAGAAAAACTGAAGCTAAGGAAAAAAAAAACAAAAAAACAGGAGCTTGCCATTACGAAGAATAGGATCTCTGTGAATAACCTTAGCAAAACAGGTGAATTCTATGTTAATTCAAAAACTAGCAAACCTTTGGGGAAAGAAACTCAAGACGACACAAGAAAAAAAAAGATATCGACGGATCTAGGAATGGAAGGATTAACACACTTGAAAGGTTCATACCGCAGTAAGGAATCTCTGGATTCCATGCAATCCCAGTCAAAGTTGCAGCAGTATTTGCCACAGAGAAGAAGAGAGAATCCTAAAGTTTCTGGCCAGCAACACGAGACCCTGACTAGGCAAAGGAATCCTCAGGAAAACGAACAAAGCAGCACGTGTCACAATTTCTGATTTCAACATAGAGGACGAAGCGCGAGGTACCGAAACGGCACAGTCTGGGCCCCAAAACAGGCATGAAGACCCATGCAAAACAATTGAGAGCCCAGAGCCCAACTCAAACTTACATGGACAGCCCATTTTGGACCAGGGAGCCAAGTGGAGACAGCGGAGAAAGGAGAGTCTCTACAATAAACGGTGCTGGGAAGCCTGCACAGCCACATGGAACACAACGAGAGTACACCATGATGTTACACCTGGCACACACACCACCTGAAGTGGATTAAAGCCTTGAATGGCAGACTTGAAACCGTGAACCTTGTAGGAGAAGACCTAGGCAGAGTGCTCTTTGCCATCTGTCTGAGCCGCCTATTTGGAAGAAGCATGTCTGACTGGGCAAGGGCAACAAAGGAAACAAGAAACAAACGGGACCACATCAAATGCACACACTTCTGCCCACTCAAGGAAACCATCAACTGAATACTAAGACACCACAACAATTGGGAGAGGATGTTTGCAAACCACACATCGGACAAGGGGTGAAAAGCCCAAAGATACAATCAACTCGCACGTCTCCACAAGAAAAAAAACAAGCCAATGAAAACCTGGTCAAAAGATGGAAGCAGAGATTTCTCCGAAGAAGACAGAAAGAGGGCCAGTAGGTGCATGAAAACTTGTTCACCATCATGAAGTCTCAGGAAAATGCAAATCCAAACTGCAAGGCCATGGCAGCTCACTGTGGTCAGCATGGCTAGAAGGAAGCAGACAGGAAATAACAAGTGTCAGAGAGGAGGTGGAGAGAAGGGAAGCCTCCTGCACTGCTGGTGGGAGTGTAACCCGGTGCAGCCACGATGCCAAAGGTGTGGAACTGCCTCAGAAATTTAAGTATCCATGTCCCGTATGACCCAGCTATTAATCTGCCGCTTGCTTATCCAAAAAAGTCAGAAAGACTACCGCATAAAGACATGTGCATGGCTGTGTTCACCACAGTCTTACTCCTGATATCCAAGACTTGGAAAGCACCCTGGTGTCCAGCAAGGGATGATTGGAGAAGGAAGATGGGCTATAGCCACACAATGGTATACCACTCAGCCGGAACAAATGATGCAATCCAGCCATTTGTGACCACCAGAATGGCTGTGAGCGTTTTAGGGGAAGTGTAACAAGCCCCAGTGAGAAATTCAAATACCATAGAATCTCACTTACAAGGCGAAGAAAAAGCAAGCACTAACCAACAGGTGGCACTGAACATTTGTATGCGGGCTCCCAGAGGCAAAGAGGGGCGGTGACGGAGGGTGAAAGAGAAGATTAGGCACAAGTGTGTGGTGAGGGCCTGTGATTAGTCTTACACTGGTGAAGATGATGTAAGCTACACAGAAGTCTAAAGCAATGAGGATGTGAATCTGGAAGTTATAGTACGTTCTAATGCAGGGTCATGGCTATAAATTCACCTCAAATCAAAAATCCAAAAAGGGGTCCAGAATGATGTCATAAAGCTTTGGGGGCGGAAAGAGTTTACAGAAGGTGAACTTCCAAGGATGGAAAATCACCTCCAAATGCTTACAGATGCTACAGAAAGGCAGACCATTCCAAATAGGTGAAGAGGAATACTACGAAGAGAACATGATCAGTCCTAAACCCATGAACGAACGGAAAATGTTACCGTCCATGATGTTATTACTAATCACCTTCACGAATAATCCAAACAGGCCCACGTCTTCCCAAGTTCAGGCAAAAGGTTGGTCCAAAAGTACAATTCAGGGCCGGCCCTGTGGTGGAGCAGGTAAGTGCCCACATTCCGCTTGGGCGGCCCGGGCCTCACTGTTTCACATTACGAGTGCATATCACATTAGTAGTGTTAGGAAATATAGATTTCATGGTATGGTGCGGGCAGAGATCACAAATAAGCAGCAATTGTGAGGATACGTTATCAATACGCACAAGAAAAGGAACCATAAGAATATTACAATCTATGGAAGTATCTGGTACACTTCCCAAAGGCAGAAGGAAGGAAAACTTGTGACCTGCCAAGGTGGAATTGGCAGAGTGCCACGAGATGACACCATCATTGTGCATCAGAACATTCCCTGGGCAACTTCAACTTGTGAGGGAGTCCAGGACTTTTTCTGGGTAAGGTCCACCCATTTTGCCATCTACCCAAGATATAAGAGATAAAACCCAGGATAATCTTACAGGAGTGACACCAGTGTCTAGAGAGAATGTAGGAGCCCTTTCGAAGTTCAAGGAGAAAGATAGAAACTGACAACAATTGCAGAAAAAGGAAAACTATCCTACCTAGACAGGGTGAGGAGTCAGACTGGTCTGAGATGGCTGTGAAACTCTGTGTGCACGGAGGTTGTCAGGACAACTTCGAATTTTGAGGTCGCTTATGACATCACGGTGAACATGTCCCCCAGGGTGGCCGCATGGTTACAGTCTGAGGATTGGCCTAGGCTAGGCTATTAAAGGGACAGATACCCAGAAACAGGTTTGGCAAACAGAAAGCAGGCACAGAAACTAGAAGAGATAAAACAGAGTCTGATGCAAGGGATAAGAAAGGAACCCTAGGCCACAAGTGAGAATAGAGGGACAGGCACGGAGAGGAGAACATTGTCATCTATTCAAGTCTATGGGGAGGTCATGCTGATTCAAGCTTGCAACTTCATTGGAAACAAGTGGCCGGACTTGGCGTTCATCACACCTACAGTGCCCTTGTGCCTTAAGCATAATGCAAAGTCAAGAAAGATGTCTTGAGGACATTGAAGAGAAGAATCGATGCCTCCTTTCCAAGGCCCATAGCATTCTTTGCAGGTCAGTCTCTTTTTCCGAAGCTCTGGTGTCACGTGGGCCCACTGGGCACATGGTAATGTGTCCCAAGAGATGTCTTGGAAGCCTTGAAGGAATGGAGCCCTGTCACGCTTGGGGTATGTCTCTTTGTTTGGAAGTGCTCTACAAGGGTGCTGAAAAGCACCCTCTTCCACAGGGCTTCGTTCCTTCGTGAAGGCTGCCCTCCCAGGCTAGTGTGCTCTGTTTGCCTCCATCGAAATTCTCTCCCCCTACCTCTTGCCGTAGAAGGATTATTGATTATGTGTTTTGACACCATATGTAAGGAAGTTGCACGAAAATTAGAACTTTACAGTTGTGTTTCAAGAAAAATAAACAGGCCAGGGTAGAGGATGTAGGGCAAACAAATGGCACACCCTATAAAAATTAAGTAAGCCCGTATCTGGACGGAATCTAGGGGAACGTTCAAGGATCAGGGGTCAAGTTCGAAACTTCCCAAATCCGGAAAAGAGACAGAAAAATATCTTTCCTGGAGAGTGGAATTCATCCGATTTGTCTAAGTTGTCTTGGAAACATTGTGTCCGTGAAGGGGGTTGCCAGGACCACCTCGAATTTGGAGTTTCTGATCTCAGGATGTCAAACCAACCCACATGACCACGTGTTCTCAGTGCTTAGTTTGACCTTGGCTAGGGTAGCCAAGAGTCCTACAAGTGACCGGTGCAAATTCAAGGACAACAACCAAGAGTCACGAAAGCACTCACACCTCACCCTAGAGAACATACAGCGATTAAAGAAATACAAACTAATCCCTTGGAATGAAGGAGAACGGACTGATAAGCATGTCTAAGGGAGATAGCTGAGAAAGACCATGACGAGTATACTATGGAAAAGAAAAAGAGGACCCAGAAAATGGAAGGTGAACAGAAATCACACCTGAATTATCCACAATGAAAGATGATGTCCGTCTTTAGACAGACTCTGCTGGAACGTTTGAAAGTCAGAGAAATTCACAAGCCAAAAAACGGCAGCGAAGGTCAAGCATGGGCTAACTGGGAAGGGTGAGTTATGAGACTGCTCCAAGCAGGCTCTGAAACCTGTATCCAGGAAGCATGCTGGACCTCAGAGACACAATTATGACAAATCCTCTGACATCACAATGGACCCGAAAAACAACCTAGCCTCATCTACACAGTGCTAGAGTTGGGCTCACTAGTATATTTAACTCCCGTTGCACTCAACTGCACGTTGCCACTGAACATGTAAGTGGCCGGCCGGTGGTGCAGTGGTGAGGTCCGCACCTTCTGGGTCTGTGGCCCAGTATGGGCTGGGTGGAATCCTCGGTTTGGGCCTCCTCACCACTGCTTCAGTTGTTCTGGTGCAGGCGTCCGAGGTAGAGTAGAGGCAGATGGGAAGGGACGTTGGACAGGGCCAGACTTCCACAGCAAATACAGGAGCATTGCCAGCAGATGTGAGCACAGCAATGCACTTGTGCCAAAACAAAACCAATTAAAAGTTGCAAAGAATAGAAAAACTGAAGCTAAGGAAAAAAAAAACAAAAAAACAGGAGCTTGCCATTACGAAGAATAGGATCTCTGTGAATAACCTTAGCAAAACAGGTGAATTCTATGTTAATTCAAAAACTAGCAAACCTTTGGGGAAAGAAACTCAAGACGACACAAGAAAAAAAAAGATATCGACGGATCTAGGAATGGAAGGATTAACACACTTGAAAGGTTCATACCGCAGTAAGGAATCTCTGGATTCCATGCAATCCCAGTCAAAGTTGCAGCAGTATTTGCCACAGAGAAGAAGAGAGAATCCTAAAGTTTCTGGCCAGCAACACGAGACCCTGACTAGGCAAAGGAATCCTCAGGAAAACGAACAAAGCAGCACGTGTCACAATTTCTGATTTCAACATAGAGGACGAAGCGCGAGGTACCGAAACGGCACAGTCTGGGCCCCAAAACAGGCATGAAGACCCATGCAAAACAATTGAGAGCCCAGAGCCCAACTCAAACTTACATGGACAGCCCATTTTGGACCAGGGAGCCAAGTGGAGACAGCGGAGAAAGGAGAGTCTCTACAATAAACGGTGCTGGGAAGCCTGCACAGCCACATGGAACACAACGAGAGTACACCATGATGTTACACCTGGCACACACACCACCTGAAGTGGATTAAAGCCTTGAATGGCAGACTTGAAACCGTGAACCTTGTAGGAGAAGACCTAGGCAGAGTGCTCTTTGCCATCTGTCTGAGCCGCCTATTTGGAAGAAGCATGTCTGACTGGGCAAGGGCAACAAAGGAAACAAGAAACAAACGGGACCACATCAAATGCACACACTTCTGCCCACTCAAGGAAACCATCAACTGAATACTAAGACACCACAACAATTGGGAGAGGATGTTTGCAAACCACACATCGGACAAGGGGTGAAAAGCCCAAAGATACAATCAACTCGCACGTCTCCACAAGAAAAAAAACAAGCCAATGAAAACCTGGTCAAAAGATGGAAGCAGAGATTTCTCCGAAGAAGACAGAAAGAGGGCCAGTAGGTGCATGAAAACTTGTTCACCATCATGAAGTCTCAGGAAAATGCAAATCCAAACTGCAAGGCCATGGCAGCTCACTGTGGTCAGCATGGCTAGAAGGAAGCAGACAGGAAATAACAAGTGTCAGAGAGGAGGTGGAGAGAAGGGAAGCCTCCTGCACTGCTGGTGGGAGTGTAACCCGGTGCAGCCACGATGCCAAAGGTGTGGAACTGCCTCAGAAATTTAAGTATCCATGTCCCGTATGACCCAGCTATTAATCTGCCGCTTGCTTATCCAAAAAAGTCAGAAAGACTACCGCATAAAGACATGTGCATGGCTGTGTTCACCACAGTCTTACTCCGGATATCCAAGACTTGGAAAGCACCCTGGTGTCCAGCAAGGGATGATTGGAGAAGGAAGATGGGCTATAGCCACACAATGGTATACCACTCAGCCGGAACAAATGATGCAATCCAGCCATTTGTGACCACCAGAATGGCTGTGAGGGTTTTAGGGGAAGTGTAACAAGCCCCAGTGAGAAATTCAAATACCATAGAATCTCACTTACAAGGCGAAGAAAAAGCAAGCACTAACCAACAGGTGGCACTGAACATTTGTATGCGGGCTCCCAGAGGCAAAGAGGGGCGGTGACGGAGGGTGAAAGAGAAGATTAGGCACAAGTGTGTGGTGAGGGCCTGTGATTAGTCTTACACTGGTGAAGATGATGTAAGCTACACAGAAGTCTAAAGCAATGAGGATGTGAATCTGGAAGTTATAGTACGTTCTAATGCAGGGTCATGGCTATAAATTCACCTCAAATCAAAAATCCAAAAAGGGGTCCAGAATGATGTCATAAAGCTTTGGGGGCGGAAAGAGTTTACAGAAGGTGAACTTCCAAGGATGGAAAATCACCTCCAAATGCTTACAGATGCTACAGAAAGGCAGACCATTCCAAATAGGTGAAGAGGAATACTACGAAGAGAACATGATCAGTCCTAAACCCATGAACGAACGGAAAATGTTACCGTCCATGATGTTATTACTAATCACCTTCACGAATAATCCAAACAGGCCCACGTCTTCCCAAGTTCAGGCAAAAGGTTGGTCCAAAAGTACAATTCAGGGCCGGCCCTGTGGTGGAGCAGGTAAGTGCCCACATTCCGCTTGGGCGGCCCGGGCCTCACTGTTTCACATTACGAGTGCATATCACATTAGTAGTGTTAGGAAATATAGATTTCATGGTATGGTGCGGGCAGAGATCACAAATAAGCAGCAATTGTGAGGATACGTTATCAATACGCACAAGAAAAGGAACCATAAGAATATTACAATCTATGGAAGTATCTGGTACACTTCCCAAAGGCAGAAGGAAGGAAAACTTGTGACCTGCCAAGGTGGAATTGGCAGAGTGCCACGAGATGACACCATCATTGTGCATCAGAACATTCCCTGGGCAACTTCAACTTGTGAGGGAGTCCAGGACTTTTTCTGGGTAAGGTCCACCCATTTTGCCATCTACCCAAGATATAAGAGATAAAACCCAGGATAATCTTACAGGAGTGACACCAGTGTCTAGAGAGAATGTAGGAGCCCTTTCGAAGTTCAAGGAGAAAGATAGAAACTGACAACAATTGCAGAAAAAGGAAAACTATCCTACCTAGACAGGGTGAGGAGTCAGACTGGTCTGAGATGGCTGTGAAACTCTGTGTGCACGGAGGTTGTCAGGACAACTTCGAATTTTGAGGTCGCTTATGACATCACGGTGAACATGTCCCCCAGGGTGGCCGCATGGTTACAGTCTGAGGATTGGCCTAGGCTAGGCTATTAAAGGGACAGATACCCAGAAACAGGTTTGGCAAACAGAAAGCAGGCACAGAAACTAGAAGAGATAAAACAGAGTCTGATGCAAGGGATAAGAAAGGAACCCTAGGCCACAAGTGAGAATAGAGGGACAGGCACGGAGAGGAGAACATTGTCATCTATTCAAGTCTATGGGGAGGTCATGCTGATTCAAGCTTGCAACTTCATTGGAAACAAGTGGCCGGACTTGGCGTTCATCACACCTACAGTGCCCTTGTGCCTTAAGCATAATGCAAAGTCAAGAAAGATGTCTTGAGGACATTGAAGAGAAGAATCGATGCCTCCTTTCCAAGGCCCATAGCATTCTTTGCAGGTCAGTCTCTTTTTCCGAAGCTCTGGTGTCACGTGGGCCCACTGGGCACATGGTAATGTGTCCCAAGAGATGTCTTGGAAGCCTTGAAGGAATGGAGCCCTGTCACGCTTGGGGTATGTCTCTTTGTTTGGAAGTGCTCTACAAGGGTGCTGAAAAGCACCCTCTTCCACAGGGCTTCGTTCCTTCGTGAAGGCTGCCCTCCCAGGCTAGTGTGCTCTGTTTGCCTCCATCGAAATTCTCTCCCCCTACCTCTTGCCGTAGAAGGATTATTGATTATGTGTTTTGACACCATATGTAAGGAAGTTGCACGAAAATTAGAACTTTACAGTTGTGTTTCAAGAAAAATAAACAGGCCAGGGTAGAGGATGTAGGGCAAACAAATGGCACACCCTATAAAAATTAAGTAAGCCCGTATCTGGACGGAATCTAGGGGAACGTTCAAGGATCAGGGGTCAAGTTCGAAACTTCCCAAATCCGGAAAAGAGACAGAAAAATATCTTTCCTGGAGAGTGGAATTCATCCGATTTGTCTAAGTTGTCTTGGAAACATTGTGTCCGTGAAGGGGGTTGCCAGGACCACCTCGAATTTGGAGTTTCTGATCTCAGGATGTCAAACCAACCCACATGACCACGTGTTCTCAGTGCTTAGTTTGACCTTGGCTAGGGTAGCCAAGAGTCCTACAAGTGACCGGTGCAAATTCAAGGACAACAACCAAGAGTCACGAAAGCACTCACACCTCACCCTAGAGAACATACAGCGATTAAAGAAATACAAACTAATCCCTTGGAATGAAGGAGAACGGACTGATAAGCATGTCTAAGGGAGATAGCTGAGAAAGACCATGACGAGTATACTATGGAAAAGAAAAAGAGGACCCAGAAAATGGAAGGTGAACAGAAATCACACCTGAATTATCCACAATGAAAGATGATGTCCGTCTTTAGACAGACTCTGCTGGAACGTTTGAAAGTCAGAGAAATTCACAAGCCAAAAAACGGCAGCGAAGGTCAAGCATGGGCTAACTGGGAAGGGTGAGTTATGAGACTGCTCCAAGCAGGCTCTGAAACCTGTATCCAGGAAGCATGCTGGACCTCAGAGACACAATTATGACAAATCCTCTGACATCACAATGGACCCGAAAAACAACCTAGCCTCATCTACACAGTGCTAGAGTTGGGCTCACTAGTATATTTAACTCCCGTTGCACTCAACTGCACGTTGCCACTGAACATGTAAGTGGCCGGCCGGTGGTGCAGTGGTGAGGTCCGCACCTTCTGGGTCTGTGGCCCAGTATGGGCTGGGTGGAATCCTCGGTTTGGGCCTCCTCACCACTGCTTCAGTTGTTCTGGTGCAGGCGTCCGAGGTAGAGTAGAGGCAGATGGGAAGGGACGTTGGACAGGGCCAGACTTCCACAGCAAATACAGGAGCATTGCCAGCAGATGTGAGCACAGCAATGCACTTGTGCCAAAACAAAACCAATTAAAAGTTGCAAAGAACAGAAAAACTGAAGCTAAGGGAAAAAAAAAAAAAAAAAAAAACAGGAGCTTGCCATTACGAAGAATAGGATCTCTGTGAATAACCTTAGCAAAACAGGTGAATTCTATGTTAATTCAAAAACTAGCAAACCTTTGGGGAAAGAAACTCAAGAAGACACAAGAAAAAAAAAGATATCGACGGATCTAGGAATGGAAGGATTAACACACTTGAAAGGTTCATACCGCAGTAAGGAATCTCTGGATTCCATGCAATCCCAGTCAAAGTTGCAGCAGTATTTGCCACAGAGAAGAAGAGAGAATCCTAAAGTTTCTAGCCAGCAACGCGAGACCCTGACTAGGCAAAGGAATCCTCAGGAAAACGAACAAAGCAGCACGTGTCACAATTTCTGATTTCAACATAGAGGACGAAGCGCGAGGTACCGAAACGGCACAGTCTGGGCCCCAAAACAGGCATGAAGACCCATGCAAAACAATTGAGAGCCCAGAGCCCAACTCAAACTTACATGGACAGCCCATTTTGGACCAGGGAGCCAAGTGGAGACAGCGGAGAAAGGAGAGTCTCTACAATAAACGGTGCTGGGAAGCCTGCACAGCCACATGGAACACAACGAGAGTACACCATGATGTTACACCTGGCACACACACCACCTGAAATGGATTAAAGCCTTGAATGGCAGACTTGAAACCGTGAACCTTGTAGGAGAAGACCTAGGCAGAGTGCTCTTTGCCATCTGTCTGAGCCGCCTATTTGGAAGAAGCATGTCTGACTGGGCAAGGGCAACAAAGGAAACAAGAAACAAACGGGACCACATCAAATGCACACACTTCTGCCCACTCAAGGAAACCATCAACTGAATACTAAGACACCACAACAATTGGGAGAGGATGTTTGCAAACCACACATCGGACAAGGGGTGAAAAGCCCAAAGATACAATCAACTCGCACGTCTCCACAAGAAAAAAAACAAGCCAATGAAAACCTGGTCAAAAGATGGAAGCAGAGATTTCTCCGAAGAAGACAGAAAGAGGGCCAGTAGGTGCATGAAAACTTGTTCACCATCATGAAGTCTCAGGAAAATGCAAATCCAAACTGCAAGGCCATGGCAGCTCACTGTGGTCAGCATGGCTAGAAGGAAGCAGACAGGAAATAACAAGTGTCAGAGAGGAGGTGGAGAGAAGGGAAGCCTCCTGCACTGCTGGTGGGAGTGTAACCCGGTGCAGCCACGATGCCAAAGGTGTGGAACTGCCTCAGAAATTTAAGTATCCATGTCCCGTATGACCCAGCTATTAATCTGCCGCTTGTTTATCCAAAAAAGTCAGAAAGACTACCGCATAAAGACATGTGCATGGCTGTGTTCACCACAGTCTTACTCCTGATATCCAAGACTTGGAAAGCACCCTGGTGTCCAGCAAGGGATGATTGGAGAAGGAAGATGGGCTATAGCCACACAATGGTATACCACTCAGCCGGAACAAATGATGCAATCCAGCCATTTGTGACCACCAGAATGGCTGTGAGCGTTTTAGGGGAAGTGTAACAAGCCCCAGTGAGAAATTCAAATACCATAGAATCTCACTTACAAGGCGAAGAAAAAGCAAGCACTAACCAACAGGTGGCACTGAACATTTGTATGCGGGCTCCCAGAGGCAAAGAGGGGCGGTGACGGAGGGTGAAAGAGAAGATTAGGCACAAGTGTGTGGTGAGGGCCTGTGATTAGTCTTACACTGGTGAAGATGATGTAAGCTACACAGAAGTCTAAAGCAATGAGGATGTGAATCTGGAAGTTATAGTACGTTCTAATGCAGGGTCATGGCTATAAATTCACCTCAAATCAAAAATCCAAAAAGGGGTCCAGAATGATGTCATAAAGCTTTGGGGGCGGAAAGAGTTTACAGAAGGTGAACTTCCAAGGATGGAAAATCACCTCCAAATGCTTACAGATGCTACAGAAAGGCAGACCATTCCAAATAGGTGAAGAGGAATACTACGAAGAGAACATGATCAGTCCTAAACCCATGAACGAACGGAAAATGTTACCGTCCATGATGTTATTACTAATCACCTTCACGAATAATCCAAACAGGCCCACGTCTTCCCAAGTTCAGGCAAAAGGTTGGTCCAAAAGTACAATTCAGGGCCGGCCCTGTGGTGGAGCAGGTAAGTGCCCACATTCCGCTTGGGCGGCCCGGGCCTCACTGTTTCACATTACGAGTGCATATCACATTAGTAGTGTTAGGAAATATAGATTTCATGGTATGGTGCGGGCAGAGATCACAAATAAGCAGCAATTGTGAGGATACGTTATCAATACGCACAAGAAAAGGAACCATAAGAATATTACAATCTATGGAAGTATCTGGTACACTTCCCAAAGGCAGAAGGAAGGAAAACTTGTGACCTGCCAAGGTGGAATTGGCAGAGTGCCACGAGATGACACCATCATTGTGCATCAGAACATTCCCTGGGCAACTTCAACTTGTGAGGGAGTCCAGGACTTTTTCTGGGTAAGGTCCACCCATTTTGCCATCTACCCAAGATATAAGAGATAAAACCCAGGATAATCTTACAGGAGTGACACCAGTGTCTAGAGAGAATGTAGGAGCCCTTTCGAAGTTCAAGGAGAAAGATAGAAACTGACAACAATTGCAGAAAAAGGAAAACTATCCTACCTAGACAGGGTGAGGAGTCAGACTGGTCTGAGATGGCTGTGAAACTCTGTGTGCACGGAGGTTGTCAGGACAACTTCGAATTTTGAGGTCGCTTATGACATCACGGTGAACATGTCCCCCAGGGTGGCCGCATGGTTACAGTCTGAGGATTGGCCTAGGCTAGGCTATTAAAGGGACAGATACCCAGAAACAGGTTTGGCAAACAGAAAGCAGGCACAGAAACTAGAAGAGATAAAACAGAGTCTGATGCAAGGGATAAGAAAGGAACCCTAGGCCACAAGTGAGAATAGAGGGACAGGCACGGAGAGGAGAACATTGTCATCTATTCAAGTCTATGGGGAGGTCATGCTGATTCAAGCTTGCAACTTCATTGGAAACAAGTGGCCGGACTTGGCGTTCATCACACCTACAGTGCCCTTGTGCCTTAAGCATAATGCAAAGTCAAGAAAGATGTCTTGAGGACATTGAAGAGAAGAATCGATGCCTCCTTTCCAAGGCCCATAGCATTCTTTGCAGGTCAGTCTCTTTTTCCGAAGCTCTGGTGTCACGTGGGCCCACTGGGCACATGGTAATGTGTCCCAAGAGATGTCTTGGAAGCCTTGAAGGAATGGAGCCCTGTCACGCTTGGGGTATGTCTCTTTGTTTGGAAGTGCTCTACAAGGGTGCTGAAAAGCACCCTCTTCCACAGGGCTTCGTTCCTTCGTGAAGGCTGCCCTCCCAGGCTAGTGTGCTCTGTTTGCCTCCATCGAAATTCTCTCCCCCTACCTCTTGCCGTAGAAGGATTATTGATTATGTGTTTTGACACCATATGTAAGGAAGTTGCACGAAAATTAGAACTTTACAGTTGTGTTTCAAGAAAAATAAACAGGCCAGGGTAGAGGATGTAGGGCAAACAAATGGCACACCCTATAAAAATTAAGTAAGCCCGTATCTGGACGGAATCTAGGGGAACGTTCAAGGATCAGGGGTCAAGTTCGAAACTTCCCAAATCCGGAAAAGAGACAGAAAAATATCTTTCCTGGAGAGTGGAATTCATCCGATTTGTCTAAGTTGTCTTGGAAACATTGTGTCCGTGAAGGGGGTTGCCAGGACCACCTCGAATTTGGAGTTTCTGATCTCAGGATGTCAAACCAACCCACATGACCACGTGTTCTCAGTGCTTAGTTTGACCTTGGCTAGGGTAGCCAAGAGTCCTACAAGTGACCGGTGCAAATTCAAGGACAACAACCAAGAGTCACGAAAGCACTCACACCTCACCCTAGAGAACATACAGCGATTAAAGAAATACAAACTAATCCCTTGGAATGAAGGAGAACGGACTGATAAGCATGTCTAAGGGAGATAGCTGAGAAAGACCATGACGAGTATACTATGGAAAAGAAAAAGAGGACCCAGAAAATGGAAGGTGAACAGAAATCACACCTGAATTATCCACAATGAAAGATGATGTCCGTCTTTAGACAGACTCTGCTGGAACGTTTGAAAGTCAGAGAAATTCACAAGGCAAAAAACGGCAGCGAAGGTCAAGCATGGGCTAACTGGGAAGGGTGAGTTATGAGACTGCTCCAAGCAGGCTCTGAAACCTGTATCCAGGAAGCATGCTGGACCTCAGAGACACAATTATGACAAATCCTCTGACATCACAATGGACCCGAAAAACAACCTAGCCTCATCTACACAGTGCTAGAGTTGGGCTCACTAGTATATTTAACTCCCGTTGCACTCAACTGCACGTTGCCACTGAACATGTAAGTGGCCGGCCGGTGGTGCAGTGGTGAGGTCCGCACCTTCTGGGTCTGTGGCCCAGTATGGGCTGGGTGGAATCCTCGGTTTGGGCCTCCTCACCACTGCTTCAGTTGTTCTGGTGCAGGCGTCCGAGGTAGAGTAGAGGCAGATGGGAAGGGACGTTGGACAGGGCCAGACTTCCACAGCAAATACAGGAGCATTGCCAGCAGATGTGAGCACAGCAATGCACTTGTGCCAAAACAAAACCAATTAAAAGTTGCAAAGAACAGAAAAACTGAAGCTAAGGGAAAAAAAAAAAAAAAAAAAAACAGGAGCTTGCCATTACGAAGAATAGGATCTCTGTGAATAACCTTAGCAAAACAGGTGAATTCTATGTTAATTCAAAAACTAGCAAACCTTTGGGGAAAGAAACTCAAGAAGACACAAGAAAAAAAAAGATATCGACGGATCTAGGAATGGAAGGATTAACACACTTGAAAGGTTCATACCGCAGTAAGGAATCTCTGGATTCCATGCAATCCCAGTCAAAGTTGCAGCAGTATTTGCCACAGAGAAGAAGAGAGAATCCTAAAGTTTCTAGCCAGCAACGCGAGACCCTGACTAGGCAAAGGAATCCTCAGGAAAACGAACAAAGCAGCACGTGTCACAATTTCTGATTTCAACATAGAGGACGAAGCGCGAGGTACCGAAACGGCACAGTCTGGGCCCCAAAACAGGCATGAAGACCCATGCAAAACAATTGAGAGCCCAGAGCCCAACTCAAACTTACATGGACAGCCCATTTTGGACCAGGGAGCCAAGTGGAGACAGCGGAGAAAGGAGAGTCTCTACAATAAACGGTGCTGGGAAGCCTGCACAGCCACATGGAACACAACGAGAGTACACCATGATGTTACACCTGGCACACACACCACCTGAAGTGGATTAAAGCCTTGAATGGCAGACTTGAAACCGTGAACCTTGTAGGAGAAGACCTAGGCAGAGTGCTCTTTGCCATCTGTCTGAGCCGCCTATTTGGAAGAAGCATGTCTGACTGGGCAAGGGCAACAAAGGAAACAAGAAACAAACGGGACCACATCAAATGCACACACTTCTGCCCACTCAAGGAAACCATCAACTGAATACTAAGACACCACAACAATTGGGAGAGGATGTTTGCAAACCACACATCGGACAAGGGGTGAAAAGCCCAAAGATACAATCAACTCGCACGTCTCCACAAGAAAAAAAACAAGCCAATGAAAACCTGGTCAAAAGATGGAAGCAGAGATTTCTCCGAAGAAGACAGAAAGAGGGCCAGTAGGTGCATGAAAACTTGTTCACCATCATTAAGTCTCAGGAAAATGCAAATCCAAACTGCAAGGCCATGGCAGCTCACTGTGGTCAGCATGGCTAGAAGGAAGCAGACAGGAAATAACAAGTGTCAGAGAGGAGGTGGAGAGAAGGGAAGCCTCCTGCACTGCTGGTGGGAGTGTAACCCGGTGCAGCCACGATGCCAAAGGTGTGGAACTGCCTCAGAAATTTAAGTATCCATGTCCCGTATGACCCAGCTATTAATCTGCCGCTTGCTTATCCAAAAAAGTCAGAAAGACTACCGCATAAAGACATGTGCATGGCTGTGTTCACCACAGTCTTACTCCTGATATCCAAGACTTGGAAAGCACCCTGGTGTCCAGCAAGGGATGATTGGAGAAGGAAGATGGGCTATAGCCACACAATGGTATACCACTCAGCCGGAACAAATGATGCAATCCAGCCATTTGTGACCACCAGAATGGCTGTGAGCGTTTTAGGGGAAGTGTAACAAGCCCCAGTGAGAAATTCAAATACCATAGAATCTCACTTACAAGGCGAAGAAAAAGCAAGCACTAACCAACAGGTGGCACTGAACATTTGTATGCGGGCTCCCAGAGGCAAAGAGGGGCGGTGACGGAGGGTGAAAGAGAAGATTAGGCACAAGTGTGTGGTGAGGGCCTGTGATTAGTCTTACACTGGTGAAGATGATGTAAGCTACACAGAAGTCTAAAGCAATGAGGATGTGAATCTGGAAGTTATAGTACGTTCTAATGCAGGGTCATGGCTATAAATTCACCTCAAATCAAAAATCCAAAAAGGGGTCCAGAATGATGTCATAAAGCTTTGGGGGCGGAAAGAGTTTACAGAAGGTGAACTTCCAAGGATGGAAAATCACCTCCAAATGCTTACAGATGCTACAGAAAGGCAGACCATTCCAAATAGGTGAAGAGGAATACTACGAAGAGAACATGATCAGTCCTAAACCCATGAACGAACGGAAAATGTTACCGTCCATGATGTTATTACTAATCACCTTCACGAATAATCCAAACAGGCCCACGTCTTCCCAAGTTCAGGCAAAAGGTTGGTCCAAAAGTACAATTCAGGGCCGGCCCTGTGGTGGAGCAGGTAAGTGCCCACATTCCGCTTGGGCGGCCCGGGCCTCACTGTTTCACATTACGAGTGCATATCACATTAGTAGTGTTAGGAAATATAGATTTCATGGTATGGTGCGGGCAGAGATCATAAATAAGCAGCAATTGTGAGGATACGTTATCAATACGCACAAGAAAAGGAACCATAAGAATATTACAATCTATGGAAGTATCTGGTACACTTCCCAAAGGCAGAAGGAAGGAAAACTTGTGACCTGCCAAGGTGGAATTGGCAGAGTGCCACGAGATGACACCATCATTGTGCATCAGAACATTCCCTGGGCAACTTCAACTTGTGAGGGAGTCCAGGACTTTTTCTGGGTAAGGTCCACCCATTTTGCCATCTACCCAAGATATAAGAGATAAAACCCAGGATAATCTTACAGGAGTGACACCAGTGTCTAGAGAGAATGTAGGAGCCCTTTCGAAGTTCAAGGAGAAAGATAGAAACTGACAACAATTGCAGAAAAAGGAAAACTATCCTACCTAGACAGGGTGAGGAGTCAGACTGGTCTGAGATGGCTGTGAAACTCTGTGTGCACGGAGGTTGTCAGGACAACTTCGAATTTTGAGGTCGCTTATGACATCACGGTGAACATGTCCCCCAGGGTGGCCGCATGGTTACAGTCTGAGGATTGGCCTAGGCTAGGCTATTAAAGGGACAGATACCCAGAAACAGGTTTGGCAAACAGAAAGCAGGCACAGAAACTAGAAGAGATAAAACAGAGTCTGATGCAAGGGATAAGAAAGGAACCCTAGGCCACAAGTGAGAATAGAGGGACAGGCACGGAGAGGAGAACATTGTCATCTATTCAAGTCTATGGGGAGGTCATGCTGATTCAAGCTTGCAACTTCATTGGAAACAAGTGGCCGGACTTGGCGTTCATCACACCTACAGTGCCCTTGTGCCTTAAGCATAATGCAAAGTCAAGAAAGATGTCTTGAGGACATTGAAGAGAAGAATCGATGCCTCCTTTCCAAGGCCCATAGCATTCTTTGCAGGTCAGTCTCTTTTTCCGAAGCTCTGGTGTCACGTGGGCCCACTGGGCACATGGTAATGTGTCCCAAGAGATGTCTTGGAAGCCTTGAAGGAATGGAGCCCTGTCACGCTTGGGGTATGTCTCTTTGTTTGGAAGTGCTCTACAAGGGTGCTGAAAAGCACCCTCTTCCACAGGGCTTCGTTCCTTCATGAAGGCTGCCCTCCCAGGCTAGTGTGCTCTGTTTGCCTCCATCGAAATTCTCTCCCCCTACCTCTTGCCGTAGAAGGATTATTGATTATGTGTTTTGACACCATATGTAAGGAAGTTGCACGAAAATTAGAACTTTACAGTTGTGTTTCAAGAAAAATAAACAGGCCAGGGTAGAGGATGTAGGGCAAACAAATGGCACACCCTATAAAAATTAAGTAAGCCCGTATCTGGACGGAATCTAGGGGAACGTTCAAGGATCAGGGGTCAAGTTCGAAACTTCCCAAATCCGGAAAAGAGACAGAAAAATATCTTTCCTGGAGAGTGGAATTCATCCGATTTGTCTAAGTTGTCTTGGAAACATTGTGTCCGTGAAGGGGGTTGCCAGGACCACCTCGAATTTGGAGTTTCTGATCTCAGGATGTCAAACCAACCCACATGACCACGTGTTCTCAGTGCTTAGTTTGACCTTGGCTAGGGTAGCCAAGAGTCCTACAAGTGACCAGTGCAAATTCAAGGACAACAACCAAGAGTCACGAAAGCACTCACACCTCACCCTAGAGAACATACAGCGATTAAAGAAATACAAACTAATCCCTTGGAATGAAGGAGAACGGACTGATAAGCATGTCTAAGGGAGATAGCTGAGAAAGACCATGACGAGTATACTATGGAAAAGAAAAAGAGGACCCAGAAAATGGAAGGTGAACAGAAATCACACCTGAATTATCCACAATGAAAGATGATGTCCGTCTTTAGACAGACTCTGCTGGAACGTTTGAAAGTCAGAGAAATTCACAAGGCAAAAAACGGCAGCGAAGGTCAAGCATGGGCTAACTGGGAAGGGTGAGTTATGAGACTGCTCCAAGCAGGCTCTGAAACCTGTATCCAGGAAGCATGCTGGACCTCAGAGACACAATTATGACAAATCCTCTGACATCACAATGGACCCGAAAAACAACCTAGCCTCATCTACACAGTGCTAGAGTTGGGCTCACTAGTATATTTAACTCCCGTTGCACTCAACTGCACGTTGCCACTGAACATGTAAGTGGCCGGCCGGTGGTGCAGTGGTGAGGTCCGCACCTTCTGGGTCTGTGGCCCAGTATGAGCTGGGTGGAATCCTCGGTTTGGGCCTCCTCACCACTGCTTCAGTTGTTCTGGTGCAGGCGTCCGAGGTAGAGTAGAGGCAGATGGGAAGGGACGTTGGACAGGGCCAGACTTCCACAGCAAATACAGGAGCATTGCCAGCAGATGTGAGCACAGCAATGCACTTGTGCCAAAACAAAACCAATTAAAAGTTGCAAAGAACAGAAAAACTGAAGCTAAGGGAAAAAAAAAAAAACAAAAAAACAGGAGCTTGCCATTACGAAGAATAGGATCTCTGTGAATAACCTTAGCAAAACAGGTGAATTCTATGTTAATTCAAAAACTAGCAAACCTTTGGGGAAAGAAACTCAAGAAGACACAAGAAAAAAAAAGATATCGACGGATCTAGGAATGGAAGGATTAACACACTTGAAAGGTTCATACCGCAGTAAGGAATCTCTGGATTCCATGCAATCCCAGTCAAAGTTGCAGCAGTATTTGCCACAGAGAAGAAGAGAGAATCCTAAAGTTTCTAGCCAGCAACGCGAGACCCTGACTAGGCAAAGGAATCCTCAGGAAAACGAACAAAGCAGCACGTGTCACAATTTCTGATTTCAACATAGAGGACGAAGCGCGAGGTACCGAAACGGCACAGTCTGGGCCCCAAAACAGGCATGAAGACCCATGCAAAACAATTGAGAGCCCAGAGCCCAACTCAAACTTACATGGACAGCCCATTTTGGACCAGGGAGCCAAGTGGAGACAGCGGAGAAAGGAGAGTCTCTACAATAAACGGTGCTGGGAAGCCTGCACAGCCACATGGAACACAACGAGAGTACACCATGATGTTACACCTGGCACACACACCACCTGAAGTGGATTAAAGCCTTGAATGGCAGACTTGAAACCGTGAACCTTGTAGGAGAAGACCTAGGCAGAGTGCTCTTTGCCATCTGTCTGAGCCGCCTATTTGGAAGAAGCATGTCTGACTGGGCAAGGGCAACAAAGGAAACAAGAAACAAACGGGACCACATCAAATGCACACACTTCTGCCCACTCAAGGAAACCATCAACTGAATACTAAGACACCACAACAATTGGGAGAGGATGTTTGCAAACCACACATCGGACAAGGGGTGAAAAGCCCAAAGATACAATCAACTCGCACGTCTCCACAAGAAAAAAAACAAGCCAATGAAAACCTGGTCAAAAGATGGAAGCAGAGATTTCTCCGAAGAAGACAGAAAGAGGGCCAGTAGGTGCATGAAAACTTGTTCACCATCATGAAGTCTCAGGAAAATGCAAATCCAAACTGCAAGGCCATGGCAGCTCACTGTGGTCAGCATGGCTAGAAGGAAGCAGACAGGAAATAACAAGTGTCAGAGAGGAGGTGGAGAGAAGGGAAGCCTCCTGCACTGCTGGTGGGAGTGTAACCCGGTGCAGCCACGATGCCAAAGGTGTGGAACTGCCTCAGAAATTTAAGTATCCATGTCCCGTATGACCCAGCTATTAATCTGCCGCTTGCTTATCCAAAAAAGTCAGAAAGACTACCGCATAAAGACATGTGCATGGCTGTGTTCACCACAGTCTTACTCCTGATATCCAAGACTTGGAAAGCACCCTGGTGTCCAGCAAGGGATGATTGGAGAAGGAAGATGGGCTATAGCCACACAATGGTATACCACTCAGCCGGAACAAATGATGCAATCCAGCCATTTGTGACCACCAGAATGGCTGTGAGCGTTTTAGGGGAAGTGTAACAAGCCCCAGTGAGAAATTCAAATACCATAGAATCTCACTTACAAGGCGAAGAAAAAGCAAGCACTAACCAACAGGTGGCACTGAACATTTGTATGCGGGCTCCCAGAGGCAAAGAGGGGCGGTGACGGAGGGTGAAAGAGAAGATTAGGCACAAGTGTGTGGTGAGGGCCTGTGATTAGTCTTACACTGGTGAAGATGATGTAAGCTACACAGAAGTCTAAAGCAATGAGGATGTGAATCTGGAAGTTATAGTACGTTCTAATGCAGGGTCATGGCTATAAATTCACCTCAAATCAAAAATCCAAAACGGGGTCCAGAATGATGTCATAAAGCTTTGGGGGCGGAAAGAGTTTACGGAAGGTGAACTTCCAAGGATGGAAAATCACCTCCAAATGCTTACAGATGCTACAGAAAGGCAGACCATTCCAAATAGGTGAAGAGGAATACTACGAAGAGAACATGATCAGTCCTAAACCCATGAACGAACGGAAAATGTTACCGTCCATGATGTTATTACTAATCACCTTCACGAATAATCCAAACAGGCCCACGTCTTCCCAAGTTCAGGCAAAAGGTTGGTCCAAAAGTACAATTCAGGGCCGGCCCTGTGGTGGAGCAGGTAAGTGCCCACATTCCGCTTGGGCGGCCCGGGCCTCACTGTTTCACATTACGAGTGCATATCACATTAGTAGTGTTAGGAAATATAGATTTCATGGTATGGTGCGGGCAGAGATCATAAATAAGCAGCAATTGTGAGGATACGTTATCAATACGCACAAGAAAAGGAACCATAAGAATATTACAATCTATGGAAGTATCTGGTACACTTCCCAAAGGCAGAAGGAAGGAAAACTTGTGACCTGCCAAGGTGGAATTGGCAGAGTGCCACGAGATGACACCATCATTGTGCATCAGAACATTCCCTGGGCAACTTCAACTTGTGAGGGAGTCCAGGACTTTTTCTGGGTAAGGTCCACCCATTTTGCCATCTACCCAAGATATAAGAGATAAAACCCAGGATAATCTTACAGGAGTGACACCAGTGTCTAGAGAGAATGTAGGAGCCCTTTCGAAGTTCAAGGAGAAAGATAGAAACTGACAACAATTGCAGAAAAAGGAAAACTATCCTACCTAGACAGGGTGAGGAGTCAGACTGGTCTGAGATGGCTGTGAAACTCTGTGTGCACGGAGGTTGTCAGGACAACTTCGAATTTTGAGGTCGCTTATGACATCACGGTGAACATGTCCCCCAGGGTGGCCGCATGGTTACAGTCTGAGGATTGGCCTAGGCTAGGCTATTAAAGGGACAGATACCCAGAAACAGGTTTGGCAAACAGAAAGCAGGCACAGAAACTAGAAGAGATAAAACAGAGTCTGATGCAAGGGATAAGAAAGGAACCCTAGGCCACAAGTGAGAATAGAGGGACAGGCACGGAGAGGAGAACATTGTCATCTATTCAAGTCTATGGGGAGGTCATGCTGATTCAAGCTTGCAACTTCATTGGAAACAAGTGGCCGGACTTGGCGTTCATCACACCTACAGTGCCCTTGTGCCTTAAGCATAATGCAAAGTCAAGAAAGATGTCTTGAGGACATTGAAGAGAAGAATCGATGCCTCCTTTCCAAGGCCCATAGCATTCTTTGCAGGTCAGTCTCTTTTTCCGAAGCTCTGGTGTCACGTGGGCCCACTGGGCACATGGTAATGTGTCCCAAGAGATGTCTTGGAAGCCTTGAAGGAATGGAGCCCTGTCACGCTTGGGGTATGTCTCTTTGTTTGGAAGTGCTCTACAAGGGTGCTGAAAAGCACCCTCTTCCACAGGGCTTCGTTCCTTCATGAAGGCTGCCCTCCCAGGCTAGTGTGCTCTGTTTGCCTCCATCGAAATTCTCTCCCCCTACCTCTTGCCGTAGAAGGATTATTGATTATGTGTTTTGACACCATATGTAAGGAAGTTGCACGAAAATTAGAACTTTACAGTTGTGTTTCAAGAAAAATAAACAGGCCAGGGTAGAGGATGTAGGGCAAACAAATGGCACACCCTATAAAAATTAAGTAAGCCCGTATCTGGACGGAATCTAGGGGAACGTTCAAGGATCAGGGGTCAAGTTCGAAACTTCCCAAATCCGGAAAAGAGACAGAAAAATATCTTTCCTGGAGAGTGGAATTCATCCGATTTGTCTAAGTTGTCTTGGAAACATTGTGTCCGTGAAGGGGGTTGCCAGGACCACCTCGAATTTGGAGTTTCTGATCTCAGGATGTCAAACCAACCCACATGACCACGTGTTCTCAGTGCTTAGTTTGACCTTGGCTAGGGTAGCCAAGAGTCCTACAAGTGACCGGTGCAAATTCAAGGACAACAACCAAGAGTCACGAAAGCACTCACACCTCACCCTAGAGAACATACAGCGATTAAAGAAATACAAACTAATCCCTTGGAATGAAGGAGAACGGACTGATAAGCATGTCTAAGGGAGATAGCTGAGAAAGACCATGACGAGTATACTATGGAAAAGAAAAAGAGGACCCAGAAAATGGAAGGTGAACAGAAATCACACCTGAATTATCCACAATGAAAGATGATGTCCGTCTTTAGACAGACTCTGCTGGAACGTTTGAAAGTCAGAGAAATTCACAAGCCAAAAAACGGCAGCGAAGGTCAAGCATGGGCTAACTGGGAAGGGTGAGTTATGAGACTGCTCCAAGCAGGCTCTGAAACCTGTATCCAGGAAGCATGCTGGACCTCAGAGACACAATTATGACAAATCCTCTGACATCACAATGGACCCGAAAAACAACCTAGCCTCATCTACACAGTGCTAGAGTTGGGCTCACTAGTATATTTAACTCCCGTTGCACTCAACTGCACGTTGCCACTGAACATGTAAGTGGCCGGCCGGTGGTGCAGTGGTGAGGTCCGCACCTTCTGGGTCTGTGGCCCAGTATGGGCTGGGTGGAATCCTCGGTTTGGGCCTCCTCACCACTGCTTCAGTTGTTCTGGTGCAGGCGTCCGAGGTAGAGTAGAGGCAGATGGGAAGGGACGTTGGACAGGGCCAGACTTCCACAGCAAATACAGGAGCATTGCCAGCAGATGTGAGCACAGCAATGCACTTGTGCCAAAACAAAACCAATTAAAAGTTGCAAAGAACAGAAAAACTGAAGCTAAGGGAAAAAAAAAAAAAAAAAAAAACAGGAGCTTGCCATTACGAAGAATAGGATCTCTGTGAATAACCTTAGCAAAACAGGTGAATTCTATGTTAATTCAAAAACTAGCAAACCTTTGGGGAAAGAAACTCAAGAAGACACAAGAAAAAAAAAGATATCGACGGATCTAGGAATGGAAGGATTAACACACTTGAAAGGTTCATACCGCAGTAAGGAATCTCTGGATTCCATGCAATCCCAGTCAAAGTTGCAGCAGTATTTGCCACAGAGAAGAAGAGAGAATCCTAAAGTTTCTAGCCAGCAACGCGAGACCCTGACTAGGCAAAGGAATCCTCAGGAAAACGAACAAAGCAGCACGTGTCACAATTTCTGATTTCAACATAGAGGACGAAGCGCGAGGTACCGAAACGGCACAGTCTGGGCCCCAAAACAGGCATGAAGACCCATGCAAAACAATTGAGAGCCCAGAGCCCAACTCAAACTTACATGGACAGCCCATTTTGGACCAGGGAGCCAAGTGGAGACAGCGGAGAAAGGAGAGTCTCTACAATAAACGGTGCTGGGAAGCCTGCACAGCCACATGGAACACAACGAGAGTACACCATGATGTTACACCTGGCACACACACCACCTGAAGTGGATTAAAGCCTTGAATGGCAGACTTGAAACCGTGAACCTTGTAGGAGAAGACCTAGGCAGAGTGCTCTTTGCCATCTGTCTGAGCCGCCTATTTGGAAGAAGCATGTCTGACTGGGCAAGGGCAACAAAGGAAACAAGAAACAAACGGGACCACATCAAATGCACACACTTCTGCCCACTCAAGGAAACCATCAACTGAATACTAAGACACCACAACAATTGGGAGAGGATGTTTGCAAACCACACATCGGACAAGGGGTGAAAAGCCCAAAGATACAATCAACTCGCACGTCTCCACAAGAAAAAAAACAAGCCAATGAAAACCTGGTCAAAAGATGGAAGCAGAGATTTCTCCGAAGAAGACAGAAAGAGGGCCAGTAGGTGCATGAAAACTTGTTCACCATCATGAAGTCTCAGGAAAATGCAAATCCAAACTGCAAGGCCATGGCAGCTCACTGTGGTCAGCATGGCTAGAAGGAAGCAGACAGGAAATAACAAGTGTCAGAGAGGAGGTGCAGAGAAGGGAAGCCTCCTGCACTGCTGGTGGGAGTGTAACCCGGTGCAGCCACGATGCCAAAGGTGTGGAACTGCCTCAGAAATTTAAGTATCCATGTCCCGTATGACCCAGCTATTAATCTGCCGCTTGCTTATCCAAAAAAGTCAGAAAGACTACCGCATAAAGACATGTGCATGGCTGTGTTCACCACAGTCTTACTCCTGATATCCAAGACTTGGAAAGCACCCTGGTGTCCAGCAAGGGATGATTGGAGAAGGAAGATGGGCTATAGCCACACAATGGTATACCACTCAGCCGGAACAAATGATGCAATCCAGCCATTTGTGACCACCAGAATGGCTGTGAGCGTTTTAGGGGAAGTGTAACAAGCCCCAGTGAGAAATTCAAATACCATAGAATCTCACTTACAAGGCGAAGAAAAAGCAAGCACTAACCAACAGGTGGCACTGAACATTTGTATGCGGGCTCCCAGAGGCAAAGAGGGGCGGTGACGGAGGGTGAAAGAGAAGATTAGGCACAAGTGTGTGGTGAGGGCCTGTGATTAGTCTTACACTGGTGAAGATGATGTAAGCTACACAGAAGTCTAAAGCAATGAGGATGTGAATCTGGAAGTTATAGTACGTTCTAATGCAGGGTCATGGCTATAAATTCACCTCAAATCAAAAATCCAAAAAGGGGTCCAGAATGATGTCATAAAGCTTTGGGGGCGGAAAGAGTTTACAGAAGGTGAACTTCCAAGGATGGAAAATCACCTCCAAATGCTTACAGATGCTACAGAAAGGCAGACCATTCCAAATAGGTGAAGAGGAATACTACGAAGAGAACATGATCAGTCCTAAACCCATGAACGAACGGAAAATGTTACCGTCCATGATGTTATTACTAATCACCTTCACGAATAATCCAAACAGGCCCACGTCTTCCCAAGTTCAGGCAAAAGGTTGGTCCAAAAGTACAATTCAGGGCCGGCCCTGTGGTGGAGCAGGTAAGTGCCCACATTCCGCTTGGGCGGCCCGGGCCTCACTGTTTCACATTACGAGTGCATATCACATTAGTAGTGTTAGGAAATATAGATTTCATGGTATGGTGCGGGCAGAGATCATAAATAAGCAGCAATTGTGAGGATACGTTATCAATACGCACAAGAAAAGGAACCATAAGAATATTACAATCTATGGAAGTATCTGGTACACTTCCCAAAGGCAGAAGGAAGGAAAACTTGTGACCTGCCAAGGTGGAATTGGCAGAGTGCCACGAGATGACACCATCATTGTGCATCAGAACATTCCCTGGGCAACTTCAACTTGTGAGGGAGTCCAGGACTTTTTCTGGGTAAGGTCCACCCATTTTGCCATCTACCCAAGATATAAGAGATAAAACCCAGGATAATCTTACAGGAGTGACACCAGTGTCTAGAGAGAATGTAGGAGCCCTTTCGAAGTTCAAGGAGAAAGATAGAAACTGACAACAATTGCAGAAAAAGGAAAACTATCCTACCTAGACAGGGTGAGGAGTCAGACTGGTCTGAGATGGCTGTGAAACTCTGTGTGCACGGAGGTTGTCAGGACAACTTCGAATTTTGAGGTCGCTTATGACATCACGGTGAACATGTCCCCCAGGGTGGCCGCATGGTTACAGTCTGAGGATTGGCCTAGGCTAGGCTATTAAAGGGACAGATACCCAGAAACAGGTTTGGCAAACAGAAAGCAGGCACAGAAACTAGAAGAGATAAAACAGAGTCTGATGCAAGGGATAAGAAAGGAACCCTAGGCCACAAGTGAGAATAGAGGGACAGGCACGGAGAGGAGAACATTGTCATCTATTCAAGTCTATGGGGAGGTCATGCTGATTCAAGCTTGCAACTTCATTGGAAACAAGTGGCCGGACTTGGCGTTCATCACACCTACAGTGCCCTTGTGCCTTAAGCATAATGCAAAGTCAAGAAAGATGTCTTGAGGACATTGAAGAGAAGAATCGATGCCTCCTTTCCAAGGCCCATAGCATTCTTTGCAGGTCAGTCTCTTTTTCCGAAGCTCTGGTGTCACGTGGGCCCACTGGGCACATGGTAATGTGTCCCAAGAGATGTCTTGGAAGCCTTGAAGGAATGGAGCCCTGTCACGCTTGGGGTATGTCTCTTTGTTTGGAAGTGCTCTACAAGGGTGCTGAAAAGCACCCTCTTCCACAGGGCTTCGTTCCTTCGTGAAGGCTGCCCTCCCAGGCTAGTGTGCTCTGTTTGCCTCCATCGAAATTCTCTCCCCCTACCTCTTGCCGTAGAAGGATTATTGATTATGTGTTTTGACACCATATGTAAGGAAGTTGCACGAAAATTAGAACTTTACAGTTGTGTTTCAAGAAAAATAAACAGGCCAGGGTAGAGGATGTAGGGCAAACAAATGGCACACCCTATAAAAATTAAGTAAGCCCGTATCTGGACGGAATCTAGGGGAACGTTCAAGGATCAGGGGTCAAGTTCGAAACTTCCCAAATCCGGAAAAGAGACAGAAAAATATCTTTCCTGGAGAGTGGAATTCATCCGATTTGTCTAAGTTGTCTTGGAAACATTGTGTCCGTGAAGGGGGTTGCCAGGACCACCTCGAATTTGGAGTTTCTGATCTCAGGATGTCAAACCAACCCACATGACCACGTGTTCTCAGTGCTTAGTTTGACCTTGGCTAGGGTAGCCAAGAGTCCTACAAGTGACCGGTGCAAATTCAAGGACAACAACCAAGAGTCACGAAAGCACTCACACCTCACCCTAGAGAACATACAGCGATTAAAGAAATACAAACTAATCCCTTGGAATGAAGGAGAACGGACTGATAAGCATGT
This sequence comes from Equus asinus, assembly GCF_041296235.1. Classification (NCBI taxonomy): domain Eukaryota; kingdom Metazoa; phylum Chordata; class Mammalia; order Perissodactyla; family Equidae; genus Equus; species Equus asinus. Next base: position 7,799,267 of record NC_091813.1, on the reverse strand, counting down.
CTAAGGGAGATAGCTGAGAAAGACCATGACGAGTATACTATGGAAAAGAAAAAGAGGACCCAGAAAATGGAAGGTGAACAGAAATCACACCTGAATTATCCACAATGAAAGATGATGTCCGTCTTTAGACAGACTCTGCTGGAACGTTTGAAAGTCAGAGAAATTCACAAGCCAAAAAACGGCAGCGAAGGTCAAGCATGGGCTAACTGGGAAGGGTGAGTTATGAGACTGCTCCAAGCAGGCTCTGAAACCTGTATCCAGGAAGCATGCTGGACCTCAGAGACACAATTATGACAAATCCTCTGACATCACAATGGACCCGAAAAACAACCTAGCCTCATCTACACAGTGCTAGAGTTGGGCTCACTAGTATATTTAACTCCCGTTGCACTCAACTGCACGTTGCCACTGAACATGTAAGTGGCCGGCCGGTGGTGCAGTGGTGAGGTCCGCACCTTCTGGGTCTGTGGCCCAGTATGGGCTGGGTGGAATCCTCGGTTTGGGCCTCCTCACCACTGCTTCAGTTGTTCTGGTGCAGGCGTCCGAGGTAGAGTAGAGGCAGATGGGAAGGGACGTTGGACAGGGCCAGACTTCCACAGCAAATACAGGAGCATTGCCAGCAGATGTGAGCACAGCAATGCACTTGTGCCAAAACAAAACCAATTAAAAGTTGCAAAGAACAGAAAAACTGAAGCTAAGGGAAAAAAAAAAAAACAAAAAAACAGGAGCTTGCCATTACGAAGAATAGGATCTCTGTGAATAACCTTAGCAAAACAGGTGAATTCTATGTTAATTCAAAAACTAGCAAACCTTTGGGGAAAGAAACTCAAGAAGACACAAGAAAAAAAAAGATATCGACGGATCTAGGAATGGAAGGATTAACACACTTGAAAGGTTCATACCGCAGTAAGGAATCTCTGGATTCCATGCAATCCCAGTCAAAGTTGCAGCAGTATTTGCCACAGAGAAGAAGAGAGAATCCTAAAGTTTCTAGCCAGCAACGCGAGACCCTGACTAGGCAAAGGAATCCTCAGGAAAACGAACAAAGCAGCACGTGTCACAATTTCTGATTTCAACATAGAGGACGAAGCGCGAGGTACCGAAACGGCACAGTCTGGGCCCCAAAACAGGCATGAAGACCCATGCAAAACAATTGAGAGCCCAGAGCCCAACTCAAACTTACATGGACAGCCCATTTTGGACCAGGGAGCCAAGTGGAGACAGCGGAGAAAGGAGAGTCTCTACAATAAACGGTGCTGGGAAGCCTGCACAGCCACATGGAACACAACGAGAGTACACCATGATGTTACACCTGGCACACACACCACCTGAAGTGGATTAAAGCCTTGAATGGCAGACTTGAAACCGTGAACCTTGTAGGAGAAGACCTAGGCAGAGTGCTCTTTGCCATCTGTCTGAGCCGCCTATTTGGAAGAAGCATGTCTGACTGGGCAAGGGCAACAAAGGAAACAAGAAACAAACGGGACCACATCAAATGCACACACTTCTGCCCACTCAAGGAAACCATCAACTGAATACTAAGACACCACAACAATTGGGAGAGGATGTTTGCAAACCACACATCGGACAAGGGGTGAAAAGCCCAAAGATACAATCAACTCGCACGTCTCCACAAGAAAAAAAACAAGCCAATGAAAACCTGGTCAAAAGATGGAAGCAGAGATTTCTCCGAAGAAGACAGAAAGAGGGCCAGTAGGTGCATGAAAACTTGTTCACCATCATGAAGTCTCAGGAAAATGCAAATCCAAACTGCAAGGCCATGGCAGCTCACTGTGGTCAGCATGGCTAGAAGGAAGCAGACAGGAAATAACAAGTGTCAGAGAGGAGGTGCAGAGAAGGGAAGCCTCCTGCACTGCTGGTGGGAGTGTAACCCGGTGCAGCCACGATGCCAAAGGTGTGGAACTGCCTCAGAAATTTAAGTATCCATGTCCCGTATGACCCAGCTATTAATCTGCCGCTTGCTTATCCAAAAAAGTCAGAAAGACTACCGCATAAAGACATGTGCATGGCTGTGTTCACCACAGTCTTACTCCTGATATCCAAGACTTGGAAAGCACCCTGGTGTCCAGCAAGGGATGATTGGAGAAGGAAGATGGGCTATAGCCACACAATGGTATACCACTCAGCCGGAACAAATGATGCAATCCAGCCATTTGTGACCACCAGAATGGCTGTGAGCGTTTTAGGGGAAGTGTAACAAGCCCCAGTGAGAAATTCAAATACCATAGAATCTCACTTACAAGGCGAAGAAAAAGCAAGCACTAACCAACAGGTGGCACTGAACATTTGTATGCGGGCTCCCAGAGGCAAAGAGGGGCGGTGACGGAGGGTGAAAGAGAAGATTAGGCACAAGTGTGTGGTGAGGGCCTGTGATTAGTCTTACACTGGTGAAGATGATGTAAGCTACACAGAAGTCTAAAGCAATGAGGATGTGAATCTGGAAGTTATAGTACGTTCTAATGCAGGGTCATGGCTATAAATTCACCTCAAATCAAAAATCCAAAAAGGGGTCCAGAATGATGTCATAAAGCTTTGGGGGCGGAAAGAGTTTACAGAAGGTGAACTTCCAAGGATGGAAAATCACCTCCAAATGCTTACAGATGCTACAGAAAGGCAGACCATTCCAAATAGGTGAAGAGGAATACTACGAAGAGAACATGATCAGTCCTAAACCCATGAACGAACGGAAAATGTTACCGTCCATGATGTTATTACTAATCACCTTCACGAATAATCCAAACAGGCCCACGTCTTCCCAAGTTCAGGCAAAAGGTTGGTCCAAAAGTACAATTCAGGGCCGGCCCTGTGGTGGAGCAGGTAAGTGCCCACATTCCGCTTGGGCGGCCCGGGCCTCACTGTTTCACATTACGAGTGCATATCACATTAGTAGTGTTAGGAAATATAGATTTCATGGTATGGTGCGGGCAGAGATCATAAATAAGCAGCAATTGTGAGGATACGTTATCAATACGCACAAGAAAAGGAACCATAAGAATATTACAATCTATGGAAGTATCTGGTACACTTCCCAAAGGCAGAAGGAAGGAAAACTTGTGACCTGCCAAGGTGGAATTGGCAGAGTGCCACGAGATGACACCATCATTGTGCATCAGAACATTCCCTGGGCAACTTCAACTTGTGAGGGAGTCCAGGACTTTTTCTGGGTAAGGTCCACCCATTTTGCCATCTACCCAAGATATAAGAGATAAAACCCAGGATAATCTTACAGGAGTGACACCAGTGTCTAGAGAGAATGTAGGAGCCCTTTCGAAGTTCAAGGAGAAAGATAGAAACTGACAACAATTGCAGAAAAAGGAAAACTATCCTACCTAGACAGGGTGAGGAGTCAGACTGGTCTGAGATGGCTGTGAAACTCTGTGTGCACGGAGGTTGTCAGGACAACTTCGAATTTTGAGGTCGCTTATGACATCACGGTGAACATGTCCCCCAGGGTGGCCGCATGGTTACAGTCTGAGGATTGGCCTAGGCTAGGCTATTAAAGGGACAGATACCCAGAAACAGGTTTGGCAAACAGAAAGCAGGCACAGAAACTAGAAGAGATAAAACAGAGTCTGATGCAAGGGATAAGAAAGGAACCCTAGGCCACAAGTGAGAATAGAGGGACAGGCACGGAGAGGAGAACATTGTCATCTATTCAAGTCTATGGGGAGGTCATGCTGATTCAAGCTTGCAACTTCATTGGAAACAAGTGGCCGGACTTGGCGTTCATCACACCTACAGTGCCCTTGTGCCTTAAGCATAATGCAAAGTCAAGAAAGATGTCTTGAGGACATTGAAGAGAAGAATCGATGCCTCCTTTCCAAGGCCCATAGCATTCTTTGCAGGTCAGTCTCTTTTTCCGAAGCTCTGGTGTCACGTGGGCCCACTGGGCACATGGTAATGTGTCCCAAGAGATGTCTTGGAAGCCTTGAAGGAATGGAGCCCTGTCACGCTTGGGGTATGTCTCTTTGTTTGGAAGTGCTCTACAAGGGTGCTGAAAAGCACCCTCTTCCACAGGGCTTCGTTCCTTCGTGAAGGCTGCCCTCCCAGGCTAGTGTGCTCTGTTTGCCTCCATCGAAATTCTCTCCCCCTACCTCTTGCCGTAGAAGGATTATTGATTATGTGTTTTGACACCATATGTAAGGAAGTTGCACGAAAATTAGAACTTTACAGTTGTGTTTCAAGAAAAATAAACAGGCCAGGGTAGAGGATGTAGGGCAAACAAATGGCACACCCTATAAAAATTAAGTAAGCCCGTATCTGGACGGAATCTAGGGGAACGTTCAAGGATCAGGGGTCAAGTTCGAAACTTCCCAAATCCGGAAAAGAGACAGAAAAATATCTTTCCTGGAGAGTGGAATTCATCCGATTTGTCTAAGTTGTCTTGGAAACATTGTGTCCGTGAAGGGGGTTGCCAGGACCACCTCGAATTTGGAGTTTCTGATCTCAGGATGTCAAACCAACCCACATGACCACGTGTTCTCAGTGCTTAGTTTGACCTTGGCTAGGGTAGCCAAGAGTCCTACAAGTGACCGGTGCAAATTCAAGGACAACAACCAAGAGTCACGAAAGCACTCACACCTCACCCTAGAGAACATACAGCGATTAAAGAAATACAAACTAATCCCTTGGAATGAAGGAGAACGGACTGATAAGCATGTCTAAGGGAGATAGCTGAGAAAGACCATGACGAGTATACTATGGAAAAGAAAAAGAGGACCCAGAAAATGGAAGGTGAACAGAAATCACACCTGAATTATCCACAATGAAAGATGATGTCCGTCTTTAGACAGACTCTGCTGGAACGTTTGAAAGTCAGAGAAATTCACAAGCCAAAAAACGGCAGCGAAGGTCAAGCATGGGCTAACTGGGAAGGGTGAGTTATGAGACTGCTCCAAGCAGGCTCTGAAACCTGTATCCAGGAAGCATGCTGGACCTCAGAGACACAATTATGACAAATCCTCTGACATCACAATGGACCCGAAAAACAACCTAGCCTCATCTACACAGTGCTAGAGTTGGGCTCACTAGTATATTTAACTCCCGTTGCACTCAACTGCACGTTGCCACTGAACATGTAAGTGGCCGGCCGGTGGTGCAGTGGTGAGGTCCGCACCTTCTGGGTCTGTGGCCCAGTATGGGCTGGGTGGAATCCTCGGTTTGGGCCTCCTCACCACTGCTTCAGTTGTTCTGGTGCAGGCGTCCGAGGTAGAGTAGAGGCAGATGGGAAGGGACGTTGGACAGGGCCAGACTTCCACAGCAAATACAGGAGCATTGCCAGCAGATGTGAGCACAGCAATGCACTTGTGCCAAAACAAAACCAATTAAAAGTTGCAAAGAATAGAAAAACTGAAGCTAAGGGAAAAAAAAAAAAAAAAAAAACAGGAGCTTGCCATTACGAAGAATAGGATCTCTGTGAATAACCTTAGCAAAACAGGTGAATTCTATGTTAATTCAAAAACTAGCAAACCTTTGGGGAAAGAAACTCAAGAAGACACAAGAAAAAAAAAGATATCGAGGGATCTAGGAATGGAAGGATTAACACACTTGAAAGGTTCATACCGCAGTAAGGAATCTCTGGATTCCATGCAATCCCAGTCAAAGTTGCAGCAGTATTTGCCACAGAGAAGAAGAGAGAATCCTAAAGTTTCTAGCCAGCAACGCGAGACCCTGACTAGGCAAAGGAATCCTCAGGAAAACGAACAAAGCAGCACGTGTCACAATTTCTGATTTCAACATAGAGGACGAAGCGCGAGGTACCGAAACGGCACAGTCTGGGCCCCAAAACAGGCATGAAGACCCATGCAAAACAATTGAGAGCCCAGAGCCCAACTCAAACTTACATGGACAGCCCATTTTGGACCAGGGAGCCAAGTGGAGACAGCGGAGAAAGGAGAGTCTCTACAATAAACGGTGCTGGGAAGCCTGCACAGCCACATGGAACACAACGAGAGTACACCATGATGTTACACCTGGCACACACACCACCTGAAGTGGATTAAAGCCTTGAATGGCAGACTTGAAACCGTGAACCTTGTAGGAGAAGACCTAGGCAGAGTGCTCTTTGCCATCTGTCTGAGCCGCCTATTTGGAAGAAGCATGTCTGACTGGGCAAGGGCAACAAAGGAAACAAGAAACAAACGGGACCACATCAAATGCACACACTTCTGCCCACTCAAGGAAACCATCAACTGAATACTAAGACACCACAACAATTGGGAGAGGATGTTTGCAAACCACACATCGGACAAGGGGTGAAAAGCCCAAAGATACAATCAACTCGCACGTCTCCACAAGAAAAAAAACAAGCCAATGAAAACCTGGTCAAAAGATGGAAGCAGAGATTTCTCCGAAGAAGACAGAAAGAGGGCCAGTAGGTGCACGAAAACTTGTTCACCATCATGAAGTCTCAGGAAAATGCAAATCCAAACTGCAAGGCCATGGCAGCTCACTGTGGTCAGCATGGCTAGAAGGAAGCAGACAGGAAATAACAAGTGTCAGAGAGGAGGTGGAGAGAAGGGAAGCCTCCTGCACTGCTGGTGGGAGTGTAACCCGGTGCAGCCACGATGCCAAAGGTGTGGAACTGCCTCAGAAATTTAAGTATCCATGTCCCGTATGACCCAGCTATTAATCTGCCGCTTGCTTATCCAAAAAAGTCAGAAAGACTACCGCATAAAGACATGTGCATGGCTGTGTTCACCACAGTCTTACTCCTGATATCCAAGACTTGGAAAGCACCCTGGTGTCCAGCAAGGGATGATTGGAGAAGGAAGATGGGCTATAGCCACACAATGGTATACCACTCAGCCGGAACAAATGATGCAATCCAGCCATTTGTGACCACCAGAATGGCTGTGAGCGTTTTAGGGGAAGTGTAACAAGCCCCAGTGAGAAATTCAAATACCATAGAATCTCACTTACAAGGCGAAGAAAAAGCAAGCACTAACCAACAGGTGGCACTGAACATTTGTATGCGGGCTCCCAGAGGCAAAGAGGGGCGGTGACGGAGGGTGAAAGAGAAGATTAGGCACAAGTGTGTGGTGAGGGCCTGTGATTAGTCTTACACTGGTGAAGATGATGTAAGCTACACAGAAGTCTAAAGCAATGAGGATGTGAATCTGGAAGTTATAGTACGTTCTAATGCAGGGTCATGGCTATAAATTCACCTCAAATCAAAAATCCAAAAAGGGGTCCAGAATGATGTCATAAAGCTTTGGGGGCGGAAAGAGTTTACAGAAGGTGAACTTCCAAGGATGGAAAATCACCTCCAAATGCTTACAGATGCTACAGAAAGGCAGACCATTCCAAATAGGTGAAGAGGAATACTACGAAGAGAACATGATCAGTCCTAAACCCATGAACGAACGGAAAATGTTACCGTCCATGATGTTATTACTAATCACCTTCACGAATAATCCAAACAGGCCCACGTCTTCCCAAGTTCAGGCAAAAGGTTGGTCCAAAAGTACAATTCAGGGCCGGCCCTGTGGTGGAGCAGGTAAGTGCCCACATTCCGCTTGGGCGGCCCGGGCCTCACTGTTTCACATTACGAGTGCATATCACATTAGTAGTGTTAGGAAATATAGATTTCATGGTATGGTGCGGGCAGAGATCACAAATAAGCAGCAATTGTGAGGATACGTTATCAATACGCACAAGAAAAGGAACCATAAGAATATTACAATCTATGGAAGTATCTGGTACACTTCCCAAAGGCAGAAGGAAGGAAAACTTGTGACCTGCCAAGGTGGAATTGGCAGAGTGCCACGAGATGACACCATCATTGTGCATCAGAACATTCCCTGGGCAACTTCAACTTGTGAGGGAGTCCAGGACTTTTTCTGGGTAAGGTCCACCCATTTTGCCATCTACCCAAGATATAAGAGATAAAACCCAGGATAATCTTACAGGAGTGACACCAGTGTCTAGAGAGAATGTAGGAGCCCTTTCGAAGTTCAAGGAGAAAGATAGAAACTGACAACAATTGCAGAAAAAGGAAAACTATCCTACCTAGACAGGGTGAGGAGTCAGACTGGTCTGAGATGGCTGTGAAACTCTGTGTGCACGGAGGTTGTCAGGACAACTTCGAATTTTGAGGTCGCTTATGACATCACGGTGAACATGTCCCCCAGGGTGGCCGCATGGTTACAGTCTGAGGATTGGCCTAGGCTAGGCTATTAAAGGGACAGATACCCAGAAACAGGTTTGGCAAACAGAAAGCAGGCACAGAAACTAGAAGAGATAAAACAGAGTCTGATGCAAGGGATAAGAAAGGAACCCTAGGCCACAAGTGAGAATAGAGGGACAGGCACGGAGAGGAGAACATTGTCATCTATTCAAGTCTATGGGGAGGTCATGCTGATTCAAGCTTGCAACTTCATTGGAAACAAGTGGCCGGACTTGGCGTTCATCACACCTACAGTGCCCTTGTGCCTTAAGCATAATGCAAAGTCAAGAAAGATGTCTTGAGGACATTGAAGAGAAGAATCGATGCCTCCTTTCCAAGGCCCATAGCATTCTTTGCAGGTCAGTCTCTTTTTCCGAAGCTCTGGTGTCACGTGGGCCCACTGGGCACATGGTAATGTGTCCCAAGAGATGTCTTGGAAGCCTTGAAGGAATGGAGCCCTGTCACGCTTGGGGTATGTCTCTTTGTTTGGAAGTGCTCTACAAGGGTGCTGAAAAGCACCCTCTTCCACAGGGCTTCGTTCCTTCGTGAAGGCTGCCCTCCCAGGCTAGTGTGCTCTGTTTGCCTCCATCGAAATTCTCTCCCCCTACCTCTTGCCGTAGAAGGATTATTGATTATGTGTTTTGACACCATATGTAAGGAAGTTGCACGAAAATTAGAACTTTACAGTTGTGTTTCAAGAAAAATAAACAGGCCAGGGTAGAGGATGTAGGGCAAACAAATGGCACACCCTATAAAAATTAAGTAAGCCCGTATCTGGACGGAATCTAGGGGAACGTTCAAGGATCAGGGGTCAAGTTCGAAACTTCCCAAATCCGGAAAAGAGACAGAAAAATATCTTTCCTGGAGAGTGGAATTCATCCGATTTGTCTAAGTTGTCTTGGAAACATTGTGTCCGTGAAGGGGGTTGCCAGGACCACCTCGAATTTGGAGTTTCTGATCTCAGGATGTCAAACCAACCCACATGACCACGTGTTCTCAGTGCTTAGTTTGACCTTGGCTAGGGTAGCCAAGAGTCCTACAAGTGACCGGTGCAAATTCAAGGACAACAACCAAGAGTCACGAAAGCACTCACACCTCACCCTAGAGAACATACAGCGATTAAAGAAATACAAACTAATCCCTTGGAATGAAGGAGAACGGACTGATAAGCATGTCTAAGGGAGATAGCTGAGAAAGACCATGACGAGTATACTATGGAAAAGAAAAAGAGGACCCAGAAAATGGAAGGTGAACAGAAATCACACCTGAATTATCCACAATGAAAGATGATGTCCGTCTTTAGACAGACTCTGCTGGAACGTTTGAAAGTCAGAGAAATTCACAAGCCAAAAAACGGCAGCGAAGGTCAAGCATGGGCTAACTGGGAAGGGTGAGTTATGAGACTGCTCCAAGCAGGCTCTGAAACCTGTATCCAGGAAGCATGCTGGACCTCAGAGACACAATTATGACAAATCCTCTGACATCACAATGGACCCGAAAAACAACCTAGCCTCATCTACACAGTGCTAGAGTTGGGCTCACTAGTATATTTAACTCCCATTGCACTCAACTGCACGTTGCCACTGAACATGTAAGTGGCCGGCCGGTGGTGCAGTGGTGAGGTCCGCACCTTCTGGGTCTGTGGCCCAGTATGGGCTGGGTGGAATCCTCGGTTTGGGCCTCCTCACCACTGCTTCAGTTGTTCTGGTGCAGGCGTCCGAGGTAGAGTAGAGGCAGATGGGAAGGGACGTTGGACAGGGCCAGACTTCCACAGCAAATACAGGAGCATTGCCAGCAGATGTGAGCACAGCAATGCACTTGTGCCAAAACAAAACCAATTAAAAGTTGCAAAGAATAGAAAAACTGAAGCTAAGGAAAAAAAAAAAAAAAAAAACAGGAGCTTGCCATTACGAAGAATAGGATCTCTGTGAATAACCTTAGCAAAACAGGTGAATTCTATGTTAATTCA